>NC_142807.1:50329815-50644815 GCF_049724085.1 Artemia sp. Qi Xiang Cuo
CCATTTGACTTTAGGTTTAAAAACTAAATGTTGTCATAAGATTAAATCGAAATGCACTGCGTTAATGCTAATTCCCAATAAGGCATATCAGCAGTATCCCAAGAACGACTGAGGGTATTATGTTCAAACTTTTGGGGCTGCTTCTCCTCTTAAAATTAGAATAGCGTAAATAGCGTAATAGCGTAAAAAAATACAAATGAATGTGCATTGTCAGTTTAATATACATATACTGATATTTAGTAATCAAAATTTTAATCTTATTTGATTTATTAAAGTTACAAAAGTAAAAACATTTAAATTTTTTTCAGTAAAGTGCAAATTATGTTCTGGCCTGCGGAAGGCATAGGGGTTTTGAGCCCAACTTATGTTAATTTCTGCTCGTATTGAGTTTGACTCGGTTATATATTGTAATTTCTGTGCGTTTTGGGTTTCATTTATTTATCGATGCTGATATGTGGTAGTTTCACGCTTGGTAGATTATTTGATTTTATTTTTGCTCATTTTTTGTTTAATGGAGTTCTTTAATTTTCTTTGAAAAACTAATTTTGTGGAAAAAGTTTTTTTAATTAATCCATACAATATAATGACCTATGAATGACTGCATTCTGGGTACTCCCCCCAAATAAAAAGAGGCAGTGCTAAAAATAAGAGGAATAAGAAAAAACATCTTTTTAATAATAATAATAATTTATTTCAACCCTCTACATACATGAAATGCACTTAGAGGAGTACAAAAATACAGAAAAATAAAATAAAAATGTGAACAATAAACAAGAAAGAACTTACAGAAAACAAATAACATCTCAGCTATTTAAGCAACACAATTAAGCTAAACAATTAAGTGGAAAGTCGACAATATTTTCTCGACGCTTGCGGAACCTGTCCACAAGCTGACCCATTTTTGAAGAAATATCAAAAACGCCATATCTACTCGAAATGTACCCGTTGAAAGTCCAAAGTGGCAATTGCAGAAGATATTTGCAAAAACGGAAGAATAAAGATCTAATTTTCTTCCGCTCAGATATTGTGAAAAAACCACAATGGTACAAGAAGAAGACATGCGGTGCCAACAAACCGTTGTAAAGTCTGCCCAGGGTAATTTTGTGAAACAGGCCTTTAACTCGAGCAAGCAGCCCGTACGATTTTCTAAGCTTTCCTTTCAACGCCAAGATAACAAGTGTTTTGGTATTTTTAATATTTGATCCAAACTGGAGACCTAAATAATTCAGAGAGTATGATGCAGAAATAGTGGCTGGGGCAACATTGATAGTAACGGAAGGTTGTTGAGACGAATCGTAGACGATAACCTCAGTTTTAGAGGATGCGACTTAAAACCCAATCTCATTGAGATCAGAGAAAACTGTATGAACAGCATTTTGGAGAACCTGGAGTATAATAGAAGGATATCATCTGCGTAACAGAGGTGGCTGACATCAATATGGGGCTCAATTAGAAACGGAGGATTATTTTTAGTAACAGTTCTGATTGCATTATTGAAAAGAGCTGGAGCTGGACTAAGCACAGAGCCTTGTTTCACACCTTTCCGAATAGTGATGGAATTGCTCAACGGGCTGCCTAGCCGCACCCGTAAGGACGCATTACCATACCAATTCCACATGTGACGGCAGAGAAAAGGGTTTATTCCACTTCTCAATATAAAAAAAATAACATGTGAGTGGATAATGGAATCGAACGATTTTGAAATGTCGATTGTACACACATACAGGTTCTTTTTCAGCATCCTATAGCGGTCTAAAATAGCCAAAAAAGTTGCATTTGCGTTTTGCACACCCAAGCCTACGCGACATTCAAACTAGTCCCCATGGTCGCACTTTGTGTTTATTTCTTGGAAGATCAACTTTTTAAAAAACTTACAACTTTTATGGTTTGTTCACAAAGAACAATCATATAACTTCTCTTTTCAAACCAAGTATGCTTAAATTGAATGATGAAATACAAGATTGAACAGTAAATTTCTTTCAACGAAAAAAATTAAGGCAATTGATCTTTCAACTTTAATGACGGGTTTATCGTAAATATTATTTTGTTGTATGAGAAAGTCTCTTTTATCTCTCTCCTCCCTCTGGTTTTAGTTTTCCCATGAAAAAATTATGTTTATTTAGCGGCCTCAAAGCCATAGCCAGTGGTAGGTACGGGATTTCAAATCTCTCTCTCCCCCTGAAATTTTAGTCCGACTCATAAAAACGTACCAAAAATGCATATAATGAAATTTTTGATGCGTTTTTAATAAAACATAAAATCGCGAAGAAAGGAAGAAAACGAGGACAGTTAACAGCCAGTGAAAAATTGAAAAAATTGGCCTTGAATTTTCTATTTATATAAAACCTACGCATAACGATAGATATTTGCATTTTTCTCCAGCCACTCTCCCTGCATAAAAAGAGGAGTTGTTATTTCTTTGGTTGACCGAGTAATAAGAATATGCTCGGAGCCTCACATAGTCTCAGGATTGAACTATATTAAGGACATTTTATTTTGCAATAGGTACCCAATAAAAATGCTTGAAACCATTATAGACAAAAGACGAAAAAAGACAGAAAAGAATGCATCAAATCCACAAACCCCAACAGATATCGTCCCCTTTGTGGATGATAAGAAAATTTCGATTGTTCTACCCTATATTCCAAAATTGAGTGACAAACTGAAAAGAATCCTTAAAAAACATAAACTTAATGTCACCTTTAAAAATTCAAATACAATACAGAGCTTCTTCAACAGCGGCAAAGACAAAACCAGCCCCATTCTGGGTAGTGGTTTTTATAGAATTCACTGTTCTTGTGGCTGTTTTTATTTTGGTAGAACCCAACAGCAGGTTATCTGAACATTGCGACAAGGCCATGAGGCTACGCCAAAGACCTGAGGTTTTTGGTTCCGCCTTGGCTCAACATCTGTATGACAGTCCACATCATTTCATTGTGTTTGACGAAACCTCCATTGTAACCCCCGTTAAAGGTCTCGCGCAAGTTTTCAGGGAGGCAGTTGAGATAAAAAAAGCACATTCACCGAAAGGTAGATCTCAATAGAGACACTAGAGAAACTTTTTAAGTCCCATTTATGATGAAATTATTAATTCTGATCGTTTTTACATACATCCACAAAATTATGTTGTGCAATCAATTAGAATCTCTGATAATCATCTAACTGGAAAGCGATTAGCCTTTAAGAGTGCTTTACGTAAAATGAAATTATGAAATGCCGACTTGTGTTTTTTATTCAGTTACCCTTTCACCGTTACTGAGAAAGGGTCGTCCAATTTTAGCTTTGTGTTTTTATTTTAAGGTTTTGTTTTTTATATTTTTTTCAGTTTTATTCTGCACTGAGGACGGTCAAGTGGAGGTCTTGACTGAAACATTTGCATAAAAATTTCAATTTTTTCACTGGCTGTTAATTGTCCTCGTTTTCTTCCTTTCTTCGCGATTTTATCAAACAGTTCGTGGTAACGAACTGTAAGTAAGGAGCGACCCGGCTCAATGGTAACCGAAACTCTAAAAAACGGAATTTTGATACCAATAGATACATCGAAAGAATCAGATTATAATGCTGATTTCATACATATAAGTTTCATCAAGTTTAGTCTTACCCATCAAAAGTTACGAGCCTGAGAAAATTTGGCTGATTTTAGAAAAAGGGGGAAAGACCCCCTAAGAGTTGTAGAACCTTAATGAAAATCACACAATCATATTCAGCGTATCAGAGAACCCTACTGTAGAGGTTTCAAGCCCCTATCTACAAAAATGTGGAATTTTGCATTTTTGCCAGAAGAAAGATAACGGATGCGTTTTTTTTTTTTTTTTTTTTTTTTTTTTTTTTTTTTTTTTTTTTTAGGCGTGATTGTATTGACCCAATGGTCCTAGAACATCATGGGAGGGCTCATTGGAACGGAAATTAAAAGTTCTAGTGCCCTTTTTAAGTAACCAATAAAATGGAGGGCAACTAGGATCCCTCCCACGCTCATTTTTTTCCCAAAGTCACCCGATCAAAATTTTGAGATAGTCATTTTGTTCAGCATGGTCGAAAATATAATAACTATGTCTTTTAGGATGACTTAACTCCCAAAGTCCCCGGGGGGAGGGCTGAAATTTATGAACTTTAACAAATGTTTAAATATAGTATTGGTTATTGGGAAGTATACAGACGTTTTCAGGGGGGATTTTTTCTGGTAGGTGGGGGGCGGGTCGGGGGTTATATGGGAGAATCTTTCCATGAAGGAAGTTTTCATGGGGAAAGGGACATTGCTATGAAGGGGACGCCGGATTTCCCAGCATTATTAAAGAAAAAGATCAGAAATTAAGTAAAAAAAACAACAAGTTTTTCAACTGATTTCAACTGATTGTGATTAAGGGGTCATTTTTAAAGAATTGGAAAAAAAAATCGAACTTTAGCTTAAAGAGCAAAGTATTGAATAGGGGGCGAACCCCCTAATATACGTATTAAAAATCTATGAATATAGAAGTTCGTTACGTAAGTTACGTATATTTATTACTAATAAAAACGTTCGTAAATAAAATTAAACAAGTTTCGAGAAAGCCATTTAACCAAATAAAAGTAAAATTAATATGCAAATTTAGTTTTACTGATTCATGTTCGTGAGCCAAAATCAAATCCTGCATTAATTCAAAAACGTTCAAAATTAAATAAAAAAATAAGTTTTTTTTAATTGAAATTAAGGGACGACGTTAAAACTTAAAACGAACAGAAATTATTCCGTTTATAAAGGGGGCTGTCCCCTCCTCAACGCCTTGCTCTTTACGCTAAAGTTTGACTTTCTCACAAATATATGTTTTTAAACAATAAAAAAACTTTAGCATAAAAAGCGAGGCGTTGAGGAGGGGACAGTCCCCTTCATAAACGGAATAATTTCTGTTTTTTTTAAGTTTTAACGTCGTTCCTTACTTTCAGTAAAAAAAACTTGTTTTTTTATTTAATGTTTTATCATGATTAATCAGTGTGGTCTCAGAAATTATTTCTGCGTTTTTAAAGTTTTTTATTGACCCCCCGAACAAAAAATCCTGGATGCGCCCCTTAGCGACCTTCAGGGGGAATACGGCCTTTTCTACAAATGCCTGATTTTTTGTAGTTCTTAATAGAAGATTAATTGATTGTCAATCTTTGTTTGTTGTAGATATAACAATCACGTTGTTAACTATTGATTTCTTTGAATATATTATGAATTAAATTTTTTCGCGTAGCCAAAATGAGAACGTTTAGCAATAATGATAATTTTTAATTAGTGGGAGATACTACTAACAAATGTTAGAAATATACTAACAAATGACATTCCTTTAGCGAACGAGTTCGATAATGAATAATTAGAAAACATGTTAGTCTTTTTCCTCTACCTTTTTTCTCTTTGTTTTCTACCTTTTTTCCTCTACTTTTTGTTCCCACCTGCAAAATAGTATTTGTTGGTGTATAGAGACGCATATGAATAATAAGAATTCTAAATATCATATATTTTTTTAAACAAGTATAATATTGAATAATTGTAATATTGAAAGATCTTAAGTTTTTGTCAACCATAGTATCTGGTTTTTAGCACCCCCTCCCCTTGCGCGGTAATATTGTTGTGTTATAGGGACTTTAATTGTAACCCTATCTGAAATTGTTTACTTTTATAGATATAAAGGCCATACTCATAATCAATTTAAGATCGATTCATGTACGAACCATTCTGATACTCATGTAGTCTCAGGATCTGAGGATGGATGTGTTTATTTTTGGTCACTTATTGACGGAACGATAACCCATAGATTAAGACATGAAGGTGCAAAGATAGTCCATTCAATTGCTTACCATCCAATCAAGAACTGTTTTGTAAGTACGGCAGAAGGAAGGTTTTGGATTTGGCAGGAAACCGAACAAGAAACTGAGGAATAGTAAATAGTTCTTTTTTGTAAATTTTTTATCTCTTTAGACAGTAAATTCTGCTGATTTTTATATCTTACAAATACAAAGATATTATGTTATTTAACGCTTTCAAGATGATGATATTTATATTCTGCTGAATTTGAGTCATTCAATGTTAGGAGATTTTGTTCTTTTCTTGAGATTTCAGAAATAATCCTTGCACGAAGATTTTCGGTTTTGCATTTGGCTCTTTTTGATTGTGTACTTTACGGAGGGGGAGTTGGAGAGTCCCCATTTTAATTACGAATCATTCCGATATGCATGTAGTCTTACTATCTGAGAATCAATGTGCTTGTTTTTTTTTCACTTATTTTTTGGAATTATGGGCCTGTTTTGACGAGATATTGTTGATCAACAACTGTGGTTTGGTGACGAACAAAGGTTTTCTTGATCAACAATGTGGATGAAAACAATCCATAATTGAAATCGTTGTTTTCCAATTTTGTTGGTCAAATCTAAGTGGGAAATTTCAAGAATGGAAATCATGGAGGATTTTTTGTTTATTTTTACAATTTAAAAGAGAAGAAACAATGAATTTGTTTTTCCATTTTCCCTCCAAAGGGCAGTGAAGGAATCTTGTTGTATTTAATGGAAAAATTCCGAATTTGGACAGACCGTGAAAAGGATTATAAACAGTGAACATTGCAGGATTAAACATGAGTTTAACTGAAAACAGTAGAACAATGTTCAATTTATTTTGAAATCAATCAAAATCGATTGAATAATGACAATTTGTTTCCAAGCGAAAATTATAGTTGATCTTTTAGCCACATTTCTGCTTTCGAGTGGAAATCTAAGTTTAAGCAGGCATCTGTGTCAAATTGCATTTGGATAAAATTTAAAAGTACTTAAGATAAACGAAATTTCTGTAACACCATCGTGAAAACACGCTCTTAGAATTTTAAATAGAATAATTGAAAGGTCCAAAACGATGATTTTCTCACGGGTCTGAAAGTGCTGCCTTCTGCAGTTCTGCTTTTACAAGCCATTTCTGTTTGTGATTTCGCTTAAGTTTGCTATATTATTTTCAACTTTTGGGACAAAGGCAGACCAGCGGAATGAGATATGCTTCCTTAAATTTGGTAGTCCTCTCATTTCTAAAGTAACTTTAGATATCCCTTCACTACTTTCTTAGTAGTGTTATTAGAAATTTGGCTCCAACAAGAAAATCAACTTTTGAATTAAAAGTAAAAGAGACAATTTCCTTTTATGCTGATCAGTAATCCTTGAAAAGTTAATGAAAGTATACTGCATAAGATGTTAGTGCAGAAATCCGTACATGAGACTCACCATTTTGAAATAGGGCAAACAACTTCATTTCTTTGTTACACAACGGAATTACCAAAATGAGGGAAGTCTTGATTCGATGCAAAAATAAGCTGAAGTCGCGGATTAAGCTCGTAGCTCCTGTTTCAGACCCTCCCCTTCCTGTAAAGTAGTTAGTTTATCTGTTTTTGTATCTTGTTTAGAGTTAATCACGCTGCCATTTTTTTCATAAATCCAATATCCCCTCCCTACACCTCACCGCCAACTTTTTGCTGAAAGTTAAACATGTTACAAACTGAGAGGATCAAAATTGCGCAAGGATTTTCAGTCTGTGTGACTGTGAAAACCATAATGTGCCACGAATCACCTGAAGTCCCTCCCACTGCTAACTTTTGAGAATAAAAGCAGTGTAGTCGCAGCTTTATGCCATAAATTTCAATCTGTTTGACTTTGGTACTAACGTAGGCCCGTGGCCTCCTTAAAGCCCCCACCTCAACGTCAAAAGTTAGTAAAAAGGGTTGGTTTCTGGCTCCCTATTTGATGTGGAATCGTGTAAGTTTTTTTTTTTTTTTTATTTTTTTTTTTTTTTTTTTATTTTTTTTACTGGAACCACGCGAGGATTTTTACTCCGTATCAATGGGTAACCAAGGTGCCTGGCCAATCCAGCACCCCCGCGCCTCTTACCTCTAATATTTTAGCTGAGACGTAGGCATGTTGCACTTTACTAAAATCGAATATGATTTTCATTCCTCATGATTTGATGTCCAAAATGGATCCATGGCCCCTTCATTACCCCCTCCCACTCTCTCCCTGCCAAATTATTATCAGATTGGTAGGTACATTGCACCTTATTGAAGTGGAATCACGCAAGAATTTTCAATCTGTATTGATGAATGCACAATTTGAGACCTTAGCTTTTCCCACCCCCATGAACTTCCCACACTTTCTAGGACAAAGGCAAGCATGCTGGCAGTGAAGTATTAGCTTGCGTTCGTGGTGTATTTTAAAAGTCGCAACATTCATTGGATATGAGGAAAAGGCTTCTTTAAACTTAAAAAAAGAACAAAATAGTGAAAAGGAGCGACAAAAATGTTATGTTTGATTTTCAAGGATCCCTATTTTAAGAACTGTCTTAGGACTTTTGTAATAAGAAAATTAAATAAGTCATTGACCGTTTGCATGGTCTATCTCCTACATCTTCTTCTTACGCAAGTATTTCTTAGTCTAAAGCATGGGTCGCCAACCCTCTGTTGTAAAAGGACCAAAATTTTATGTGGAGGTATGACGCGGGCCGCACGTAGGTCACATGTCGTTACACTGTAATATATTTTGTAGGCATACTTTAATGATTAGAGTATACCCACTATTTATATACAAATATTTTAGGTTTAAAAATAAGAGGCTTAATGCATATTTTTACGACATTAATTTTAGTCAATACAATCAATGAGATTTTTGTTGTTGCATATGACTTGCAATTTTTGTTATATTAGCTTGTATTTATGTGAGAGAGACGTGCAGTATTGCGTCTAAATGTATATCCGATAACCGAGAACAGTGTTTGTTCTTTTGATAATTTAGAATTGAAAAAGTTTGCTAAAAATATATGTACTACCAAACATAGTAATTATTTGCTGAGCAAACCTTTTTAAATCCTTGTAGTATTCAGAGGGCAAACTTCCATAGAAATCTATCAAGTTTTTTTTCCTTAAAAGCTATTTTAAGTGTGGTATCACTTTCAGAATATATTGCGTTGATCTGCAAATCACCTGGTAGGTACATTATCGACATCCTATGCGAAGGGGTTTTGAAAAACATCCATCTTACGTGAGATCTTTTTTAAATTGGCAAACCGGTTTTCAAACTCAATTTGAAATTGTATCAATCTAGTTTTGATTTTAGTATTTTGTCAAACAAAATTTATAGCAGATTCTTCTACTGCTTTCTTGCAGTTTGGAAAATGATTGAGCTTTCTTTCATCCATAGGCTTGATAAATAATATTAGTTTCATTTCAACTGCCTTAACATCTGAATACATCTGGCATATAAATTTATTTTTTGCTTGGAAACGTGTATTGAGTAAATTCAGTTCTATAATCAAATCAATTAAATATTCAAGATCCCAGGCCCATGTATATCTATTTGTTTTTACGGATCCTACCAGCCATTTTATCCCTGCCTCTTTGGCACTGCTCCAGTTCAGAGGGATTGGCTTGTTGTTTGCTATAGCAAAGTAGTTGATGCAATCAAAGTCACATGCAGTTACAAGTAGTCGAGGTTTCAATCGCAATCAGTCACAGTCACAAGTATTTGTAGTTGCAAGTAGTCACAAATTTAAACAGTTAAAAGCAGTCACAACTTGTCCCAATAACAGCAGTACTAATTGCATAAGCAGTACTTGTAGTAGCCCTCAAAGGTTTAATTTATTACTTTCAGCTGTTCCTCAGATATTGTTCATATGCCCTTTGGCAACCTGCATGCATAGAATACTTTTTGATTTTGTTCAATATACACTGCAATATCGCCTAATAGTCTCACCTTCATGCCCTTAGCCATCCCATATATGTTGCAGATAGGTCATTTGAACATCCATATTTGGTTATAAAACCCCTTCAATTGGTCTTTAAGTTTCAACTTAATACCTTTATCGGTTCCTAAGATGTTGTAATGTGCCCCTTATGACAAACTTTGATGGACATAGTGTCTTTTCATTTAGTTTAACATCCCCAATAATATGCTCTGGAACTTCAAGCTCTGGTACCCCCCCCCCTCCTTTTTTTGTTCTTGGGATATTGCACATACACCCTTTTCACAATCTGGATATGTATTGTACCTTTTGATTTAGTTTGCTCCCCCTCTAGTTTCCCTGAAAGTTGAAACTTAATACCTTATTATGTTCCTGAGATATTGTATCTATGCTCCTTTGACAATCTGGATGTGCTTAAACCCTTTTGATGAAAGTTACCTTTCGAAGAAAAAAAACTCAATTTTGTAGATGGGTGTCATCTGGTAGATACTGGGATATGTCAAAATCCAAATCCAGCGTTATTTTTTTCCTTTTGAATATTTTACCACAAGATAGCCACATAACATGAACAATATAATTCGGCTTTCATTTGCTTCCATAAGCACTAATTTTTACTGAACTAAAAAAGAATAAACAAAGAAAATCTAAAAGCAAAATGTTTCTGGGGGTATTTCCCAAACTTTGAGGTAAGTTTAATCAAAAGCAAAAGTAGTAACATAGCAAAATAATTGATCTCAACGGATGAACATCAAAGTAACTATGCTAGATGGTGTTTACGGATTATTTCGGAAATACTAAATGGTGCCCCCTTTCACTCCGTTCTGTATTGGTATGGTGTGTAAAATGGTCTGTCAGGTGCGTTGCGGCGAGGGTCTAAAGGGCCGCACCAGGACACCTCACAGGCCGTATGCGGCCTGTGGGCCGCGGTTTGCCGACCCATGGTCTAAAGCTTAAGTAAAATTCATTTCCCAGAAAACTATAGAATAAAACTGAATACCAAACTATCGCTGAAATGAATGTAGTGTTTGTTCAGAAATTAAATAAAAAAAACAAGTTTCTTAAACTGAAAGTAAGGAGCGACATTAAAACTTAAAACGAACAGAAATTATTCCGTATATGAAAGGGGCTGTCCCCTCCTCAACGCCTCGCTCTTTACGCTAAAGTTTTTTATTGTTTTAAAAAATAAAGTTGTGAGACAGAGTCAAACTTTAGCGTGAAGAGCGAGGCGTTTAAGAGGGAACAGCCCCTTTCACATACGTAATAATTTCTGCTCGTTTTAAGTTTTAAGGTCGCTCCTTACTTTCAGTTTAAAAAACTTGTTTTTTTTTTTATTTAATTTCTGATCGTTTTTTAGTTAATGCAGCTTTTATTTGCATAAAAATTTTACTTTTCTTTTGCTAAATGGATGTCTTCACAAATTAACTTACGTAACTAACTTCTATATTCATATATTTTTCTTCTGGCAAAAAATACAAAGTTGCAGGTTTTTGCAGATATGAGCTTGAAAACTATGTAATAGGGTTTTCTGATACGCTGAATCTGACGGTGTGATTTTTATTAAAATTCTTTCACTTGGAGGTGATGTTTCCCCCCTCTTAAAAAATCGAGTAAATTTTCTCAGGCTCGTAGCCTTTGATGAGTAATACTAAACTTAATAAAATGTATATATTTAGAATCAGCATTATAAAAACATTCTTTTGATACATTTATTGACATCAAAATTCCGTTTTTAAGAGTTTGGATTACTATTAAGCCGTATCGCTTTATTTTTATTGTTTTTTTTTATTACGTATATGTTATAACGTATATAAGGGGGTTCTCCCCTTAGTCAATACCACGCTCTTTACGTTAAAAGTTAAAAAAAATTTTATTCACAAACCCCTGAATCACAAAGGCCGTTTAATTAGAATAGATAGGTCTTTTGAAAGCACTAAAAAAAACTGTAGCGTAAAGAGCGAGGTATTGACTTGGGGGAGAACCCCCTCACATACGTTATAATTTCTGTTCGTTTTAAGTTCTAATATTCCTTCTTACAATTCAGTTGAAATGTAATTATTCCGTATATTCCGCCTCGCTCTTTACGCTAAAGTTTTTTATTGTTTTAAAAAATAAAATTGTGAGACAGAGTCAAACTTTAGCTTAAAGAGCGAGGCGTTGAGGAGGGGACAGCCCCAAACCCCTGAATCACAAAGGCTGTTTAATTAGAATAGATAGCTCTTTTGAAAGCACTAAAAAAAACTGTAGCGTAAAGAGCGAGGTATTGACTTGGGGGAGAACCCCCTCACATACGTTATAATTTATGTTCGTTTTAAGTTCTAATATTCCTTCTTACATTTCGGTTGAAATGTAATTATTCCTTATATGAAAGGGGCTGTCCCCTCCTCAACGCCTCGCTCTTTACGCTAAAGTTTTTTATTGTTTTAAAAAATAAAGTTGTGAGACAGAGTCAAACTTTAGCGTAAAGAGCGAGGCGTTGAGGAGGGGACGGCCCCTTTCATATACGGAATAATTTCTGTTCGTTTTAAGTTTTTATGTCGCTCCTTACTTTCAGCTTAAAAAACTTGTTTTTTTTATTTAATTTCTGATCGTTTTTTAGTTAATGCAGCTTTTATTTGCATTAAAATTTTACTTTTCTTTTGCTAAATGGATGTCTTTACAAATTAACTTACGTAACTAACTTCTATATTCGTATATTTTTCTTCTGGCAAAAAATACAAAGTTGCAGATTTTTGCAGATATGAGCTTGAAACCTATGTAATAGGGTTTTCTGATACGCTGAATCTGACGGTGTGATTTTCATTAAAATTCTTTCACTTGTAGGGGATGTTTCCCCCTCTTTAAAAAATCGAGTAAATTTTCTCAGGCTCGTAGCCTTTGATGAGTAATCCTAAACTTAATAAAATTTATATATTTAGAATCATCATTATAAACCCATTCTTTTGATACATTTATTGACATAAAAATTCATATTTTAAAAGTTTCTATTAATTTTGAGCCGTATCTCTTGTTTTTTTATTGTTTTTTTTTATAACTCGGACTTTATAGCACATTCGATTGTGTTCTCCACATATCCAATTAGGTGCTCTTCACGGATGAATTAAAACACAAATCTTATTCAAAGAACCCTTATTCGCCCAGGCCGTGTGATTAGACGATATAGCTATTGTGAAATCACTAAAAAAAACTGTAGCGTAAAGAGCAAGGTCTTGACTTGGGGGAGAACCCCCTCACATACGTTATAATTGCTGTTCGTTTTAAGTTCTAATATTCCTTCTTACATTTCAGTGGAAAAAACTTGTTTTTTTTTATTTAATTTCTGATCGTTTTTTAAATAATGCTTGGAAATCCGGCGCCCCTTCATAGAAATGTCCCTCACCCCAAAGAAACATCCTCCACAGACATATTCTCCAGATTACCCCCGCCTCTAGCCCCCCCCCTCCAGAAAAAATCCTTCCTGAAAACTGTTGTATACTTTCCAATAACCAATAAATAATGCTGGCAAGTCTGGAGCCCCCTTCATAGAAATTTCTCTTACCCCATGAAAAAGTCCTTCATGAAAAGATCCTCCAACATAACCACTGACCCCCCCATATCTCCCCCACCCCGAAAAAAAACACCAGGAAACATATGTATACATCCCAATAAACAAAACTATATTTTAACATTGGGTAAAGTTCATAACTTTTAGCCCTCCTTCTGGGAACTTCGGGGGATTAAGTCATCCTAAAAGATATATTTATCATATTTTCGACCATGCTGAACAAAATGGCTATCTCAAAATTTTGTTCGGGTGACTTTGGGAAAAAAATAAGCGTGGGAGGGGGCCTAGTTGCCCTCCATTTTTTTCGGTCACTTAAAAAAGGCACTAGAACTTTTAATTTCCGTTCCAATGAGCCCTCTCACGACATTCTAGGATCACTGGGTCGGTACGATCACCCCTGGGAAAAAAAAAAACCAAATAAACACGCATCCGTGATCTTTCTTCTGGCAAAAAATGCAAAAGTCCACATTTTAGTAGATAGGTGCTTGAAAACACTACATTAGTGTTATCAGATATTCTGAATATTATGGTATGATTTCCATTAAGGTTATATTGCTTTTAGAGGTTTTTTCCCACTTTTTTTGTAAATAATTCAAATTTTCTCATTCGCGTCACTTTTGATGAGTAGCACTAAACTTGATGAAAGTTATATATTTGAAATCAGCATTGAAATCTTTTCTTTTGATGTATCTATTGGTATCAAAAACCCGTTTTCTAGAGTTTCGGTTACCATTGAGCCGGGTCGCTCCTTACTAACAGTTCGTTACCACGAACTGTTTGATCATTCTTAAGTAAATATTTCGTCAAGTTCTAATTTGTAGGTCTATTTTCGAAACTTTTTCTTGAACGAAGCTTCCTGGGAAACTAAAAAAAAAGAAGGGTTTTGTACATTAATTACCAATAAATAAAAATACTTGAATTATGCTCTCCTTCACTTTTCTAAACACAACCAGACTCGTCCAGATTTATCTGGTTTTTCTGATATACATTGTAATAATGATAAAAAAAAAAGGTACTATGTAGGACCCAGAAACTTTAACTACTCTTCTAATTTATTATGCAAGTTGGAAGTCGTAAAATGATAGTTACCTACGCCAGGTTTCAAGTAGATGACTGCTTAGCATGGACAACAGTTAGGAGGTAGTGGTTAGCCCTGGTTAATTTTGAGAACTTTAAATTTATCTCAGGACAGTAACTAGCTATTTGACTCACAAGCAGCATTCTTAGTTGTTATAAGGTTGTAGGAACGTCGCTTACGTGTTTCAGCATGTTAGGGGACGACCAACTGTATCTGCACGCTAGCAACGAAAAATTTACAAATTTGAAATAACGTCTCAAGCCATTTCATGACTGATTCGTCTGGAATTTATAGAATAAGGGGCTTAACCAGAATTCCACGTCGGTCCACCGTGTTTCTAGGGAGTTTATTGGTGTTTTGGACTCTAGTTCTTCCTAGCTACTGCACACTATACGACAAAAAAAAACTATGTCGCAACAAAATTACTTATTACTTTTTGACGATCAAGGCCATGGCCAGGATTTTACGTTGTGTAGGGTTAAACTGAGAAGATGGGTTCGAATAGCTATTATGTCTTTAAGTCCATATTTTACATGCAATAGTCCAGGCTTTTGAGGGGGGATTGTGAACCAAGTTACTTCTCCTCTGGCTATGCCACTGTCGAGTACAAAGCAGATTATAAAATAACTAGAATACTTTTGTTACTGCTAAGTTGAAATTATTTAAGTTAAACATAAGATTCAAAAGCCGCATTTTTGATAAATCTCAAGAAAAAGAGGAAACCCTCAAGAAAAAGCAGGGTTGAAGAATTGACAATATGTAAAACTCATTTGTGGTAACGCGTGTTACATTAGAAGCACAGAGAAATTTTCTTGAATCAAGTGTCTTTCCAGAAATTGTTTCCTAGAGCCAACTGTGTTTCAATGAATAGTTTAAGTGAGTTGTAGTATATAATTAAGAACCTGTATTTCTAATCTCATGGCAGTGGCGGATCCAGGCGGGGGGCGCACGCCCCCTAACTTAGTCTAAAGGTTTGTAATTTACTTAATTAACGCAAGTTTGCGTTAATTAAACTTGCTCCTAATGCAAGTTTATCGGATGAATCTATTTTTTGCCCCCCCCCCTCTAAAAAGTCCTGGATCCGCCCTTGTCTCGTGGTGCATAGTCAGAAGTACCTGAAACGGCGCAGATTCATATGTAAAATCATTTTTTTTTGACCAAACGAATTTTTTTCTCTAACTTGATAATTCTCTTAATTGATTGGCATATTTGTGATAATAGAGTATTAGAAATTAAAATTATCTTTAGATGTAAATGTAAACTTTTCCGTCTTATCAGGAACAAAGGCTATTTAAATATACTTATCATCTTTTATATTAATATATAAAGGCAATATGTCTAAATTTGTCAGTTTGTTTTGCTCTTTGTTTTTTAATTTTTGTTTTTCGGGAGTGGCAAAGCCTCAAAATGCACTTGAGTGTGCTTTTGTTGTTGGCCACTGCAGTTTATGCACAATACAATCCAGGCTATGACCCAGGACGAACAACGATGGTCCATCTCTTCGAATGGAGATGGGATGACATCGCCGATGAATGTGAAAGATTTTTAGGTCCCAAGGGCTATGGTGGAGTTCAGGTGATTATCCCCTCAAGGTCTATTTGTTTAGTAATTGATAAAAGCAGAATTCGGTGTAAAACAGAGGAATACTGACCCTTCTGACTTTTAAGATGATGAGGCGCAAATCTTACGGTGGACAATATCAATATGCAATTTACCAAATATTTACAGATAGATTTTGTTGTGGAAAAAGGGAATGTGTTTATCTTGGGCGTCTGATTGGTTTGAAACTTTCAGAGGTCGTCCTTTGGGCCAAGAGGAATACTTTTTTTTGTGAAGGGGGAGGAGTTTTCTGTGGCCCGGAAATATATGTTAAATAGTGTAGTTTTAGTATATAGTTTAAAATATAATTTAACAAGATTGCTGTTGAGACAACACGAACATCAGTTAGTCAAATTTTAAGGTTAGAATCTAAGAGTAATAGTCTTGGCAGACCTAGAAAAAAACCGGAAGTAACCAATGTGTGAAAAAAATACGTTTTTTGGCTTAACGAATATGACTGACGTCGAATTATTAAGATTTTAGCAGTGGAATAAAAATTATTTTACAGATCTATAAAATAGTCTACGAAGATTCGAAGGGTATGATTTTTCAATATTGCTGTTATCTGATTTAGTTCAAAAATCAGTTATGTCCTAATTCACCGAAATTCAATCTCCAACGCTTTAGCTCTTAAGCAATAAAGTTTTTTTTTTTTTTAATGTTATTTTTTTACTTAAGACGCACAAATAGACTATGTGAAATAAAAAATGAATGTAAATGAATTTCCTAATTAAATCATTTCAAATTTATCTACAGAATGTGGGTCAGGATGGATTCAACTCCATAGCAGACCAACAAATTGCGCAGATATTTAAATTTATAGGAATAATAATCCCGCTGCTCATCCACCCAAAATTCCATGGTGAAACTAATATTAAAAATTTATAACCAAAACTACTGTTGATTGAAAAATGTGACAAAACGAAAGAATTTTGTTTTTGTACCAGATATAAGAGCTGGAATTCACGCTGAATCCTCAAGTTTTCTCCAGAATTTAGATTATAATCTAACATTCTAAATCTTAAGCAGAAAATGCGAAAACTGTTACAAAATATTCCTAACATTAACCAACAGTATAACGATGTCTATTAAAAACGAACCAAAATTTTGAAAAATAATAAACAATCTGTTCAAAATATGTATCGTTCATGAATATATTTTGAAATGCACGCATGGGTTACCCGAAACGGATTCGAGACAGAGTTTGCGCACTCCTGATAAGAGAAGGTTGGAGATGGAACATGTGCAGCGTTGGTCAAAGGAAGTCTTTTTTTTTCTAGTACTGTCCAGGAAGACTTTAGCAATTTTTTTTTTTGTACCAGACATAAGAACTGAAATTCACGCTGAATCCTCAAGTTTTTTCCAAAATTTAGATTACAATCTAATATTCTAAATCTTAAGCAGAAAATGCGAAAACTTTTACAAAATATTCCTAACATTAACCAACAGTATAACTATGTCAATTAAAAACCAACCAAAATTTTGAAAAATAATAATCACATTGTTCAAAACATGTATCGTTTTCAATAAAAAGAAAATGAAATGCCTTTTAGAGGATTGGAGAGGGTGTTACCAACCCCACTCTTCATTTGTAAATGTTGAGGTTATGACTTATAAAAAAAACTCTCGAAATACAATTAGAATATACAATTCTTGAAATACAGATCACCTTTAGTAAATCAAGAACGACGCTCTGGCCTTTGGAAGGTTTAGAAGGGGCCCTTGACCTACCCCTGCTTTTGGTAATTTTTATTAACTTCTAGTTTGACATATTTATCCATTTCAGTTTGTACTTGTTTTAGAATTCATTTATTTATCTATAGGATATATTTTTTCATGCATGGGACATATTCTTAGAATATATTTATTCATCTGTATATTTATGTTTGATGTGATTGTTAATTTTAATTTATGTTTGTTTTCTTTTGTTCACTCATTGATAGTAATTTTGTTTCAAGTTTGAATTATTTTATGAGATTATTTATTCTCCTCTTAGGTTCAAATATTGTTCTTTATTTTCTCTTGAAAACTTCGTTTTCGTAAAATGCTTTAAGAAAAAAAACGTAGTTTGTTCAGACAACACTTTTCAAGCACTTATTTGTTTAGACTCCAATCTCTAGGATTTTGTCGAAGCTTCTAGCTGTCTTCTGTGAAACTGGAAAGAAAAAAAAAATTCAAAAAATTTGGCATAATATTTCAAGCCAATTTATGCTTGAGTCATATAGAATTTATGTTCCATTCATTCTATTTGGGCTGGTCCAGTGTATTCCTTGGAATTTAAGTTGTGTTTTGAACTCCACCTCTTCCAGACTCGTGATAAAAGGAAAAAACTATGTTTCAAAAACAACTTGTCCCTTTGAGACGATAAGGGACATTGTCAGGATTTTACTTTGGATAAGGTTCAACAGTTAAAACATGTTTTTGAAGTGCATGTTTTACATTTAATTGTTTAGATTTCCGTGGATAGAGTTTACCCCCCCCCCCCCCTGAGTTCTGGTCTCGTTATGTCACTTTTGAGTGCAAAACAAAACTGTAAAATGACTAGAATACATTTTTAATACTGCGAATTTAAATTTCTATAAGTTAAATATACGACTCCAAGGTCTTTTTTTTAATAATAAATAAATTTATAAAACATTGAAGCTATATGGCCTTTACTAAAGACGTCGTTACAGCGTTGCCTCTGACGTTTGGCATGAAAAATGGAGAGGAATGAGCCACTGAAAACAATATTTTCATTAGTTTTCATGGTTTTTCATTTATTTAGTTTATTTCAATAGAATATGGTCTTTCATTGACCAGGTCATTCACCGTTTTCCTATCAAACGCTTAAGAAAAAAAGTTGAAGAAAAGAGTGAATATAAAACATATCTATATTTAATCATTTTAATTGACTAAAGGAATGATTTTCTAACATGATAAATCTCTTAATTGATTGGCATATTTATCATAAAAGACTTGACGTCTTAGAAATTTAACTTATTTTCGGATGTAAATACACTTTGTCGTCTTATCAGGAACAAAGGCTAGTTAAATACACTGACCGCCTTTTAAGTAAATTTTTGAAGGCAATTTTTCTTTTTTTTTTTAATGTTTTTTTTTTTTTGCTGTGGCAAAGCCTAGAAATGCACCAAATCTTACTTTTGTTGTTGGCTACTGCAGTTTATGTGTAATACAACAAATTATTTCTTCTTGTAGTTAAGCTATTATTTCAGTTTTTGGCGAAACGCAGAATTCATTGAAACGCTGTCACTTCTGAATTTTAAGGTGGTGAGGCAAAAGTTTTCCGGAGGACGGCATAATAAATTTTCCTTTTTTATGGAAGATCCGAAAAGAGTGATCCTGAATAAATTTGATTTTGTTGATTAAACGTTATTTGTAAAACGGAGCGTGTGTACTGTTGAAAAAAGGGGTTTGGAAGGATTATAGGTACTATACACACTTTGAAATGATAAAGTTAGGCAGGTACGCAGGCATTTTTTTTTGTGGCGGGGGGACGAGGAGTACTAAAATATTTTTGTGTGAGGCCCAATAATTGCTTACAAGTCCAGTGGCCATCGTCCGTCATGAGCCAACAAAGAAATCTTAGTAATTCACATTGCAATTCCGGTGGGCTTTCCCAGTAGGCAAAGTTCATATAATATGGACAACCTCAGTCGCCCACTTGCCTGCAAGTCCTTTGGATATTTGAATCATTTTTTGTTGGGGGGGGGGGTCTCCAATTGCCTTCAAATGGCTCACAGAACTGGTAGACTATTGGAATTACCCTTACTCTATGCCTATCTACGTTAGTTCTCCAAAGTAATCAAAATTTCCTTTATTTCAAAATGCAATTTCCACATTCAGTGACACGGTCGAAACAAATACAATTTTCACAACGCTTACACGGTCGACAAAATTAAAAAAAAAGACAAAAATTAAAATAACATACATCTATATATAAATTAGGCATCTAATTTATAAAGGCAAATAAACCCAGGCACAAAACTTTTTTCATATCTCGCATGGGTTGTAAATACTTGTTGTATTTTTGGTATAGGTTCAATAACAGACCTTTGCAACCTTAGTCTACAAGGGGGAAAATCCTGAGGAAGTATATCATGGAGTTTTGGGATTTTTCAAGATACCCTTTCCAAACTTGACACTAAGTTGTTGCCTTCTTTTTTCAAGGGTAACAAGTTTAAATTCTTGGAGGAGCGATATATAGGGGACTTTAGGAGATTTAGGCGCCACAAGCAGGGCACAGTATTGAACTTGCTCCAATGTCTCCGACTGGTCATGAGTTAGGGAGAACAATATTCTTAAATAGGTCTAATGAAAGAAAGATAGAACATTAGAAGATGCTCAACAGGAACACCATAACGAGATAGCAACTTCATAGCAGCTATACCCATATTTCCAGGTTTGACTCTTGCTTCCTACTTCTTTGTCCCACTTCATATCTGACAGCAGTTTTATTACGGTCACCATCCGCTGTTGGTGTAGCGGAGGATAATAGGTTGGTTCGGTCCTTGAAAATGAAATTGGAAGTACAGCGGATTTGTCCATATTCACTACCATTTCGTTACTGGCAGCCTGGTTCTTAAATCCTCCATACGATGATACCATACGCGTTGCTTGGGGAGTCCTTGTGCAAGTTTCAGTTAATGATAGATCATCGACGTACTTCTATCTTTCTGGATAGGACTCTGCCAGCTCGTTCGCCATGACAAGGAACAAAAGAGGACCAAGGGCTGTTCCTTGTGGCACTCCACAGTACATTTGAACCTCAGTTGAGTACGCGCTCTTTTATTTAGTGCTTTGCTTTCGATCCGAGAGAAAGCTGGCAACGATTCGAACTAAAGCAGGGGTGACCTCGTAAGTAATTTTTTGATGAGTTACTGTGGTTGATCAGGCCGAAAGCTTTTTTCAGATCTATTGCTATGAAGTTTATCCAGTAGCCGGGGTTGTCTAGGTTCTTGAGGATTTTGCCCAGGAGGCTTACCAAATAGTGAGTTGTTGAGGTATTGGGAAGACTACCAAATTGCTTTGGATCCACCATGCTGATGATATTTTCCTTTAGCCAGGATGAGAGGAATTGCTCGTAAACTTTGCTAAATACCGGTGTAAGAGTGATCGACCAAACTCCAGTGAAGTCATTTGGTGTGTCTTTCTTAGGTATCGGTGTCATATATCCTTTCTTCCAT
Organism: Artemia sp. Qi Xiang Cuo; assembly: GCF_049724085.1. Classification (NCBI taxonomy): domain Eukaryota; kingdom Metazoa; phylum Arthropoda; class Branchiopoda; order Anostraca; family Artemiidae; genus Artemia; species Artemia sp. Qi Xiang Cuo. Next base: position 50,350,941 of record NC_142807.1, read on the forward strand.
AAAGACGGGAAGTTGACAGAAATGGTGATGCGGTTAAATAAATTTGAAAGTGGTTAACTAATTTCGTCTGGGACTGCTTTTATGATTTGGATTGGGATATAAATTGGCGTGGCGCTTGTTTGTTTTAGCATTCTAAGTTTTATGGTCACCATTTTGGCTGTTATTGTTGGGAGGTCCTGATAGTCTGGAGGTGGCTGTGGTATCTCATCTGGGCGCAAGGAAGGTAGGGTTTGTACAATACTAGCCAGGTGGACGTTAAGTTGGTTGGTCAATTTGGTATCTGTATCGTCTAAGTTGAAATCAAGACACTTAGTTTCTTTTCCTATGAGTTGTCTTTAACTTCTTTATACCGCTGTTGGGGTTTGGATCGGAACAAATCATTTACTTTACCTTGATATTAGTCTTTTGCCGCCTGGCGTGTCAGTTTGCGAATTTTGTTCTTCAAAAGAATAGCTTGCTGGCGTTTCCCTTCTTTTAACAATCTTCGTTTCTCAGCTATCAGCTTTTTAACAACCTTCGAAATGTACGGATGATCGGCGGACAAGGACTTGGTTTTTCTCTCGGGGAAGTAACTGCGAAGTTCTTCTAGTAAAGTATTTTGAAAAATTTCTGCTTTTGAATTGGCAGTGCTGGCATTCAATACATCTATCCAGCTTTCTTGAGTTATCCAGTTCCCAAACTCGAAAAAACCCGTATCAGTGATTGGTCGGCTGGTTGTCTCTTTCGTCGTGTACGTTATTTTCACACTGTTCAACGGATTTAGCTCGGGTAGCTGCCACCCAGGGGCGGGGTCTGTGAGACTTCTGTAGTATGTGGTCATATTTGTAGCAATTATGTCAAGTGATGTTCCTCCTTTGGTAGCTCGGAAACTTGCAGTATTACTTAACTTAAATGCCCTGTTAAAAATTTTCCAGTTTCAGCTCATTACCATCACCGAGAACAAACAACGCAAATCCAGGCCACTTACCTAAAACGTAGTTGGCACTAAGGTGGAGCTTCTCAAGAAACCTATTCTTCTGTTTGTAGAGCTAGCCAGGCGAGTAATAGAAAGCACGCACAGTCAAACCATTAATGTAATAGCGTAATACAACCTAAAAGACTTCCAAGGAGAATCAATGGTTTGACTGTGTGTGCTTTCTATTACTCGCCTTGTCAGCCCTACGAACAGAAGAAAACGTTTCTTGAAAAGCTCTACCTTAGTGCCGACTACGTTTCAGGTAAGTGGCCCGGATTTGCGTTGTTTGTTCTCGGTGATGGAAATGAGTTGAAACTGGAAAATTTTTACAGGGCGTTTGAGTTAAGTAACACTGTAAAATTTCCAACTACAAAAGGAGGAACATCACTTGACATAATCGCTACAAATATGACCAAATATTACAAAAGTCCCATAGACCCCGCCCCTGGGTGGCAGCTACCATTTCTCACTTGAGCTAAATCCGTTGAACAGTGTGAAAATAATGTACACGACAAAAGAGACAACCAGCCGACCAATCACTTTAAGCAATTATTGGGCCTCACACAAAAATATTATAGTACTCCTCGTCCCCCCGCCACAAAAAAAAATGTCTGCGTACCTGCCTAACTTTATCATTTCAAAGTGCGTATAGTGCCTACAATCCATCTCAAACCCCTTTTTTCAACAGTACACACGCTCCGTTTTACAAATAACGTTTAATCAACAAAATCGAATTTATTCAGGATCACTCTTTTCGGATCTTACATAAAAAAGGAAAATTTATTATGCCGTCCTCCGGAAAGCTTTTGCCTCACCACCTTAAAATTCAGAAGTGACAGCGTTTCAATGAATTTTGTGTTTCGCCAAAAACTGAAATAATAGCTTAACTACAAGAAGAAATAATTTGTTGTATTGCACATAAACTGCAGTAGCCGACAACAAAGTAAGATATGCTGCATTTCGAGGCTTTGCCACAGCCAAAAAAAAAAACATTAAAAAAAAAGACAAATTGCCTTCATAAATTTACTTAAAAGGCGGTCAGTGTATTTAACTAGCCTTCGTTCCTGATAAGACGACAAAGTGTATTTACATCCGAAAATAAGTTAAATTTCTAAGACGTCAAGTCTTTTATGATAAATATGCCAATCAATTAAGAGATTTATCATGTTAGAAAATCATTCCTTTAGTCAATTTAAATGATTAAACATAGATATGTTTTATATTCACTCTTTTCTTCAACTTTTTTCTTAAGCGTTTGATAGGAAAACGGTGAATGACCTGGTCAATGAAAGACCATATTCTATTGAAATAAACTAAATTAATGAAAAACCATGAAAACGAATGAAAATACTGTTTTCAATGGCTCATTCCTCTCCATTTTTCATGCCAAACGTCAGAGGCAACGCTGCAACGACGTCTTTAGTACAGGCCATATAGCTTCAATCTTTTATTAATTTATTTATTATTCCAAAAAAAAAGACTTTTGAGTCATATATATAACTTATAGAAATTGAAATTCGCAGCATTAAAAATGTGTTCTAGTCATTTTACTGTTTTGTTTTGTACTCAAAAGTGACATAACAAGACCAGAACTCAGGGGGGGGGGGTAAACTCCCTCCACGGAAATCTAAACAATTAAATGTCAAACATGCACTTCAAAAACATGTTTTAACTGTTGAACCTTATCCAAAGTAAAATCCTGACAATGTCCCTTATCGTCTCAAAGTGACAAGTTGTTTTTGAAACATAGTTTTTTCCTTTTATCACGAGCCTGGAAGAGGTGGAGTTCAAAACACAACTTAAATCCCAAGGAATGCACTGGACCAGCCCAAATAGAATGAATGGAACATAAATTCTAGTCTTGAATCCCACGACGAAATAGAGTGGCTAAGATAGTGTAATATAAGATAGTGTAATATGGGATTCAAGACATGGAACATCAATAACACTTGTAGCTAACTTTTCATGGGCAACTTTTTCCCAAGGGATTATCATCTGGTCCAAGCTTAAATTATTTATTAGAACCATTGATATTCAGAAGATCGATGTTTTGGCAGTGGATTTCTGTTACCACCTGTACAGTTGACTTAAGGATGCATGCTAGAGTTTCTGTTTCAACTACCTTATCTGGGTTGAGACTTTCAGCGTTAGCGTAGAAAAACTTTGTTAGTGAAAATTCAGATGACGGATATTCGTTAATCTTTGTCCTCTTCGTGAGGCCGGTGTTATTAGGCTTGTGGCAAGTTGAGAAAATTTGAAGAGAAGAAGAGTGAAGTGGGTCTCCTAGATCACGAACACAAGATCCACTAGTGCAAGCAAAGCACCGCGCCTGCTCTAAACAGCAGTTTCTGCAGGGGGGGGGGGGGCTTTCTGCGTCACCCTAAAAAAGGTTAGATTGTAAGTCTATCCTCCACCATAACCGTTACATGAGCGAAAATATACGATTTGTCAAAACTGCACTTGTCAGTCCTACAAACACCCGAAATAAAATCATGACATATATGTAAAAACTTGCACTGTTTACGAAACTTGCAAAACCCGCGATTAAAATATTTACTTATCACATTTTCTTTTCTGCTTTTTCTCACGTTTTCTTTCTTTTTATATTCGGCTATTTTCTCAAAAATAGTACAAACATAATCATCTGCTGATGATTTATAAAAAAACTTGGTAATCACTGCGGCATTTTTGTCATTATTTGCTGGAATTTTATCTACAAGGACGACACTCACTGCAGCATTCGCGTCGTCCTGTTGAGCTTGGTCCGTTGCCATGTTGACATCAGGTGTTTTTGGACTGCGACGTCTCACTAACATTCATTTCATTTCGAATCGCGAGAAATATTGGCTCGGTTTCTGAAATGTCCTCAGGGCAAGTGTTTACAAGAGGGTCAGCACTTGGCGGTAAATATTTGGATTTATCACAGTCATCGCTAGAGCTAATAAACACTGATATTTGCTCGTTGAATGAGAAAATAATTGCTTCACTGTTTTTTGCGTCAGATTTAAGTTGGATTATCTTTGCGGTGAGGGTCACTTGATTACTTTGCAGGGTTGATAGTTCATCTTGCATAACAATAAAACGGGAATTACCAGAGTTAATTTCTTCACTGAACTTTTTTAATTCCAAATCTCGTTCATGGAGTTTGTCGTTTCCATTTCTTAGCTCATTTGCAAAGACGTCAACTTTTTCTTGCAAATTGATTATGGCCGCTTCTAGAGTTGACTGATTCTTTAACACCATATTGTATTTCACTTGGAGCGAGGCTAGCTGCTTAGTACCAGAAGATAGTGAGCGTAGTGGTATCGGTGATTCAGAAGCATTATTCAGAGGAAGGGAAGACTGGCAGTTTAAACAGTACAAATCACCATGTTGTTTTCTCTCATCAATTGTTATTCCTGCCCACTTGGTATGTAGCCACTGTTGACACCGACTGCACTGAACCGTGCCACTAGTGGCGCGCAGTCTACTCTCCGGGCATATGTAGTGGCTCCAACATTGGTACATAATGGCACCAACGGCAGAGATTTTTTTTGGCCTGTCTAAACGGGAAACATCACGATTGGAGGTGGGATCTTCAACCTAACCCTGAGTTTAATAAGTCCAAAATTAATTTACTTCCCAATGAGGGTGTTAATTCATGAATTCCAAGTAAAAGTTATATCTGATTCTGAAACTTTTTTTACAATAAAAGTCCGTAAAAATAATTTTTTTTTTTTTCAATAAAAGGTTGATTATGAGAAGTCCATAGGGAATTTCAATTGAGTCTTACCGTATTATGAGATTATATCCAGATTAGATCCAATAGATGTGTTTATAATGCCCTAGGATGGAGGATTGACCATACATCAACAAGGGAAATGAATTATTTTTATACAATTCTGAAATGTTGTACCAGCTTTGCCTCTTACAGAGACACATATGTCTTGGCTTTACTCTAATAAGCCATGGCTCTCAAGTTTTTCCTCACTTCCACCGTCGATCAACAAGAGTCATTTCGCACACTTCAGCAGGAACATAACATCCCTAAGAAATAAATAAGGAAATTTTACTGATTTTTTATTTATTAAATTTAGTCAATTTTTTCAAGTAATAGGATATTTTACTTTTTTATTTTACCCTTTTTTACTTTTTAACTTTACTTTATTCAATTTTTTTCAAATAATAGGCTATTTTGCTTTTTTTTTATTTTCCCTTTTTTACATTTTAATTTTTTTTTATTTATTTAATTCAACTTTATTCATTATTTTATTTAAAAATCAACGGACTCGGTCTCGACCTTGTTAATGCCCATACAAAGTTTTATGGACCGAACCAAAGGAATCGGTGACAGAATGTAGGAAAATATTTACCAAAGAAGGTTGAAGGCGGAGTTCATGCACTTTCTACAGAAGGGGGTTGGATGTAGAATGCACGCATGGGTTACCAGAAACGGATTGGAGACAGAGTTTGCGCACTCCTGATAAAAGAAGGTTGGAGACGGAACATGTACAGTGCTGGTCAAAAGAAGTCTTTTTTTTTCTAGTACTGTCCAGGAAGACTTCAGCAAATGTTGTTTTTGTACCAGACATAAGAGCTGAAATTCACGCAATAGCATCACTGGGTTGTTTTTACTTGACAAAATCCATTATCATCTGTCAAAACATATCATTAAATCTGTCATGAATTTCATGATTTATTATGAAACGAGGAGCCAAAACCAAAGATTTTTCCAAAAATTTTTCAAATTTTACATCATTTGAACTGTTAACTTTAGATCATTTGGAATAATTCACGGTAAATGACGGAACTGTCCAACGGTGAAATATCGTTCACTCCAAATAACATGGAAGTTCCATAGCAATATATACATCGAACGAATGTGCTTATTATGCTGGTTCCAAGTATGCAAAATAGACAAATTTTGATGTTTCTCATTAGATTAGAATACGAACAATTACATAATTTTAGAAAGAAAGGTAAACTCCCAGCCCAAAAAAGGGGTCTTAATGAAAATTGTACGGAAAACTGAAGGGGCCATATCACAGCTCGCTGTCACATTTGTTCCTAAGCATATATATAGTCCATTCAAAATGAAGCCTCAATAAGTGTATTTTTAGGCCCAAGCTTTCTAAACTTTCATGAAAGGTAATTCGGATCCCTATGGAGTGGGAATAATTTACCCCCTGACTTTTCGTCATTTTAAGCAATATGTTTGGACTAAGCTTGAAATGGGAATGTGAGGCGCTGCACCATGAATGGTTGTTGCAGACATGATAGTATGTATTGCACTGCATTGCAAGCAATACTGTTATTTTCGTTCTCCGTCGTTTTATCGTGTGTTCGAGTGCTAAATACATTACAGTCATATGATTAGCTGCGTCGAGCTGGGAGAAGTGAGTAGCATCCCCGGAACAAGATTTTTTTCGAAGAAACATATTTCCTCTCTTAAAGTTTTGAAGATAATAGCCTGAAAATCTTTTTTGGCACTTCAGACCCCCACCCCCCTTTAAAGGTACTTTTTCGTGGGTGGTTATAGGTTTTAAGGATCGTTCGGTAAAAGAAGAACCTTTTGTCTTCGCTACATCATTGTAGTGATAGAGAAGGAATACAAGGGTACAATACCCTCTTATGAATGATTAAGGAGCATCGTTTTAGGTTCTCCCTAATCATTACACAGCTAAGAATATCCCTCTTCATTTGAAAGTGATTATTTTTCTAAAACATTAAAACGGTGTGTGAACGACTTTTTTGTTGGAGTACAGACAGGAGATTAAGCGTCTGTCTTTTCAAATGTTTTCCTTTATTCTTGATTTAAAGATGTTAGATAAGATAACGTTATATTTAATAAAATATACCACAAGCGACTATGCCCCAATTCCAGGTTTCAAGTCAACCAATAAAAAACAGCGAACGTAAAAAGCTACAGAAGCCACTACTTTCGTGAAAATAATAAGTACAATAGGAGGAAAAAACAAAGATATTGTGAAGAAGACAAAATAAAAGGGAAAGGACGAAGCTGAAAAAAAGAATACAAAGGTGGTAGTGCTTCATTGAACATCTAGGGAAAGGACATACAAACTTTAAGCCACTGTTTTATTTTCAGGTTTCCCCAATTAATGAAAATATCATTGGTGTTGCCGGGTCAGTTCAGAGACCCTGGTGGGAACGCTACCAGGGAGTTTCCTTCAACATAATTACAAGATCAGGTGATGAAGGGGCCTTCAGGAGCATGGTTCAACGTTGCAATAATGTGGGAGTTAGGTATGTTCATACTGGGCTCTTGAAATTCCTTTCCCACGCTGATAAATTTACTTATTCTTATTGGCATTTACTAGTAAAACTTATGTTTTTACCAGTAATTGAAAAATGTAAAGGAAATTAAAATAAAATATAAATCATAAAGGAATCAGATCTTCTTTTTTTATGAATTGTTTTGCTTCAATAATCTTATACTGGGTTTTTACTCCCTGAGAACATTGCCAGGGATACATCTACTCCAAAAGGAATTGGAAGATGATCGTAGTTGGTACAAACAAATTTTCAGTCGCTCTAGCTAAAGGGCTACTGAAATATTTTTGTAACATGTACTAAATTCAAGTGACTTTGTTCAATAGCTCATTGTTTTCTGATCGTTTTTTTCTCAACTTAAACAGTTCCTGGTAAGAAACTGTAAGTTATTAGCGACTCGTGCTAATGGTAACCAAAACTCTGGAAAACCTTTTTTTTCAGATTTGCGCTGTGCCAAAACACAATTTGCGCTTTACTGAAAATAGAATATGTTTGAAATGTTTCCACCTTTCTATTTGTTAAATAAAAAAATATCAAAACCTTATAGAAGAAATATCAGTATATGTCAATTAAACTGACAATCCACGGTCATTTGTTTTTTTGTTTTTTCAGTAAAGCGCAAATTGTGTTCTGGTCTTTAGAAGGCGTGGGAGTTATCAATGCTACTAATGTTAATTTTTGCTCGTTTTGAGTTTGGCTCGGCAGTCTATTGCTATTTCTGCTTGTTTTGAGTCTCATTTATTTATTGATAGTCATTTGTGATAGTTTTATGCTTGAAAGATTATTTGACTTTATTTTTGGTCATTTTTGGCTTAATGGGGCTCTTTATTTTTCTTTGAAAAACTTGTTTTGGGAAAAAGTTTTTTAAATTAATCATAATAAAGCTTAATGGCGATTGTTTTTTGTAGTATATGATGTTTTCAATAAATTTTTTCTCTCTTCCTTTCTCTTTAAGTAAAACCTACATTTAATGCCTTATTTATACAAAAACTCCTGTTGACTTATATTTTTCTTCGCCTAAGGAAGACAAAGATCTTTTATTCCAAGCTTTTTTGGAAAAAGTGTTTTAAATTAATTTCTGTTCGTTTTTTTTATCGACATAGTCTTTTTCAGGAAAAAAAAAATATTGTATATCTTTTAAGTATTTTTCTACAAGAATCCATAGTATGGATTGCTATTTGTATGTTGGAGAAACTTTTTCAACAATTTTAAATCCTGACACAAAAAGCTTTTCTTAATTAAATGGTTAACCTCCTGAAGCAGACCTGAAAAATAAAACTTAAAATAACTCCCAAAAGGTTTTATCTATGCTCTTTGACAACCTGGATACACTTACACTTTTTTTATTTATTTAAATTAAAAGAGCAGATGTAGTGATAGTAGTATCTCCAGAAGTTACAACTTAATACCTAGTCGTTTTCGATATATTGCTGAGGTATCTTATTGGCAACCATAAACACAATGCCTTTTGATATATTTCAAAGCAACATTTAGTTTTAAATCATAATGGGCCAATTGCATAGTTGTATGGGGTTGACATGCCTAATATCCCTAAAGACATAGTTGCACAGTTACCGTTGATTTTTAATTAAAATCAAGTAGTTGTGGATATCAAGCCATGGTTAGTTGTAGAAAAAGGCAAGACAGATAGTCCGAGTGAGTGAAAGGCAAATCTGGCATAAGCCCTTTTTAAGATCGTATAAAACTGATGTCATTTCACTTGTTGATAGATAAGTCTATCATCCAGCCGTCCATACGCCATTTCTAGGGCAGAACTAAGGTAGATAGTCATAGAACTAAGGGATAAAAGATTGGGTTGATTTTGGGTTGACGCGTGACGGACAATGTCTACAATTCTACTATGCTGAACAAAATGACTGTCTCAAAATTTTGACTGGGAGCGTTTGGAAAATGAATGGGCTTGAGAGAAGGGCTGCTTACCCTCCAGTCTCTTCTTACTCTTAAAAAGGGCACCAGACACTCGCGCTGTAATTGGAGTGCAACGGTGAGGACTTCCCCCTTTATATATCTAGTAAAAAGGTTTTCAAACAAGTAAAATCAAAGTGAAAATATTTTAAATATATTTCGTCTTCAGTAAAGTGCAAATTGTGTTCTGGTTTTTAGAGGCATGGGGGCTGTCAGACCTGTTCATTTTAATTTTTGCTCGTTTTGAGTTTGACTCGGTTATTTATTGTATGATTTAAATATACAAAATACGTTTAAAATGTTTTAACTTTTTTAACTTTAATAAACAAGAAATTATTAAAAATTTAAAGAATATATATCAGTATATGCAGACTAAACTGACAATCCACAGCCATTTTTTTTCAGTAAAGTGCAAATATTGGTTTGTGCTTGAGAAGGTTTGGGGATTGTCAAAGACATAATTTCCAGACCTTTCAACTACGCTGAACAAAATGGCTATCTCAAAATTATAATTATATGTGTTTTGGGAATTGATAGGCGTAGGGGGGGGGGGCTTGTTGCCCTCCAATCACTTTGGATTAGTAAAGAGGACACTAACCCTTTCAATTTCCAATAGAATGAACCCTTTTCGAAGTTTCTTCGACAACAAATAGCCATCTCAAAATTTCTACCAGATGCATTTCGGGAAAGTACGAGGTATGTGTGTGTGTGGGGGGGGGGGGGTATCCACCCTCCGATTACTCTGTATCTTAAAAAGGACACTAAAGCTTCTGATTACCAATCCAATAAGCCTCCTCCAAAGTTTCTATGATCACCCTTTCTACATAAACCTCATATGCCCCTAGGGCATAACTAACAACCCTTGCCCTGAGGGCTGTGGAGATGTTGTCATCCTCAAAGACATAATTTCTGGATCTTTCCATTACGTTGAACAAAATGGCTATCTTGAACTTTTGATTAGATGTGCATCCTCCGATCATGTTTCATAGGCAGCGCGCTAGTGCTGCCTAAGTAAAGAACGATGTGGGCACAATGTGTTTTTTTTTTTTTTTTCTCCATACCCGGGCACTTCGTATCGAAATAGTCGTCATAAAAACTTCGAAAAGGGCTCTTTAGATTGAAAACTGCAGCTGCTAGCGCTCTTCTTAATAGTTAAAAAGTACTAAAGAGCAGATAGCCCCCCCCCCACGTCCATCATTCCCCCACGCAAATCCAATCAAACTTGAGAGAGCGTCCGGGTGTTCAGCGGCATGAATGTTCAAGCAGAATATCTGTTTTTGAGGAGGACACTCCCCCACAGCCCTCAGGGCACGGGGTGTGATTTAATCCCAGGGGGTATATGATTTTTTCAATTAAATTGTTGTTGAAGAAACTTAAAAACAGGATGATTCTATTGGAAATACAAAGGGCTATTGCCATTTTTAATAGTCAAAATTGATTGGAGGGCAACTAGCCCCCCCCCCACACCCCCATCATTCCCCAAAACACATACAATAAAATTTTGAGATAGTCATTTTGCTCAGCGTAGTTGATTTCCAGATAGAAAACATACTGTTGAGGAGGACAATCCCCCACAACCCTCAGGGCAAGGATTATAAGTTATGCTCTGGGGGCATATAAGGTTTTTATTGAAATCTTTGTCGTAAAAAATTGAAAAAAGGCTCATTTAATTTGAAATTCAAAGGGATATTGCCCCTTTTAATAGTCGAAACTAATTTTAGGGCAACTAACCCCCCTCTCACGCTCATCTTTTCCCCAAACACATCCAATCAAAATTTTTAGATAGCCCTTGTATTCAACGAAGTTGAAAGTTTTGGAAATTAGGTCCTTAAGAATGACAACCCCTCCCCCCACAGCTCTGTGGGCAGGGCTTGTAAGATGCTCCCTGGGGGCATGTAAGGTTTTTATATAAAGCGTTGTCGTAAAAACTTCAAACGGGCTTATTTAATTGAGAATTAAAAGGCTTATTGCTATTTTCACTAGTTGAAAGAGGTTGGATAGTGACTAACGCCCACCATTTTCTCACGCAAATTAACTTATGCCTGGGATATAGCTCTCTCTTTCAACGTAGTTGATAAGTAGGATTACTATACATTAATGTATGATAACCCCCTCACAACTATTGGTTTAATGTCTGTAAGATAAGCCGTGGGATAAATAAAGTTTTAACTGACAGTGTTATTATAGGAACGTCATAAGGGCTCATTCAATTGGAAATTGAAAGGGCTAGTGCCTTTTTTAATAGTTGGAACTGATGGGAAAGTGACTAACGCCCCTCTCACGCCCACCATTTTCCAAAACACATTCAATCAAGATTTTGAGATATCCATTTTGTTCAACGTAGTTGAACTTTCTGGATATTAGGTCTTTTAGGATGATAACCCCTTCACAGCCCTCAGTGCGAGGGTTGTAAGTTATGCCATGGGGGCATATAAGGCTTATATTGAGAGTTGTTGTATAAATCATAGTCAGTGCGATCATGCTGCCTAAGTAGAGAACAGGGACACTCGAAAACGAGACAAGATACGGGGAGTAAGTAAATAGCAGGACACTCCCCCACAGTCCTCAGGGCAAGGGTTTTAAGTTATGAAATTGAAACTAACACAAATCAGCATCGATAAATAAATGAAACCCAAACCGAACAGAAACTATAATAAATAACCAAGTCAAACTGAAAACGATCAAAAATTAACATAAGTTGGGCTCAAAACCCTTATGCCTTCCCAAGGCCACATCAAAATTTGCACTTTACTGAAAAAAATACAAATGTTTTTACTTTTATAACTTTAATAAATCAAATAATATTAACATTTTGATTACTAAATATCAGTATATTATGTTTAAGAGGTAATTACTTGGCAAAAAAAAAAAAAAAAAAAAAAAAAAAAAAAAAAAAAAAAAAAAAACTGTCGTCCTAATCCAGCAATTGAGACAAATGTGCACTTGAACGAGGCTTTTAACTTACCTATCTATCCAACTATCTAGGACCAAACAGTATACCCGAACCGTCAACCAAATAGAAATGTCCAAATTCATGCAAAGTCGTCATCAATAAATGTAAGTGTATATTAAACTGAAAATGCACATTCATTTGTATTTTTTTTCAGTAAAGTGCAAATTATGCTCTGGCCTTGGGAAGGCATAGGGGTTTTGAGCCCAACTTATGTTAATTCTGCTCGTTTTGAGTTTGACTCGGTTATTTATTGTAATTTCTGTTCGTCTTGGGTTTCATTTATTTATCGATGCTGATTTGTGGTAGTTTCACGCTTGGTAGATTATTTGATTTTATTTTTGCTCATTTTTTGTTTAATGGAGTTCTTTACTTATCTTTGAAAAACTTATTTTGTGGAAAAAGTTTTTTTTAATTAATATCTTTAAAAGGGGACTAGAACTTTTGAATACCAATCCAATGAGTCCCCTCCGAAGTTTATACGATCACTCTTTCTACATATACCTTATATGCCCCCGGGGCATAACTTACAACCCTTGCCCTGAGAGCTGTAGAGGGGGGGGGGGGGCTGTCATCCTCAAAGACATAATTTCCATACCTTTCAGTTACGTTGAACAAAAGAGCTATCTCAAAATTTTGATTGGATGTGTGGGGAAATGGTGGGCGTGGGATGGGGGTTAGCTGCCCTCAAATGCTTTCGACTATTAAAAAAGGCACTAGCCCTTTCAATTTCCAATCGAATAAGCCCTTTTGGAATTTTCTACGACAACTCCTTCGATACGAAGTGCCCTGGCTTAAAACACAAAAAAAAATAATAATAATACATTGTGCCCACATCGCTCTTTACCTAGGCAGCACTATGCGCTGCCTATGAATCTAAATATGTCATGTATATTTTGAAGTTGCTAACCAAAAGCTACAAGCTGGAAAAAAGTGTCGTAATCATAAGACAGCGCATTAGCCCTACCTAAGGAAAGAGCGATGTGGGCGCAATGTATAATTTTTTTTTTTTTTTTTTTTTTTTTGTTTTTTTAGACCAGGCCACTTCGTATCGACAGATTTGTCAAAGATACTTCGAAAACGGCTTATTCAATTGAAAATTGAAGGGGCTAGTGCCCTTTTTAATAGTCGAAAGTGATCAAGGGGTAACTAACCCCCTCCCACGCCGACCATTTCCCCAAACACATCCAATCAAAATTTTGAGATAGCTATTTTGTTCAACGTACTTGAAAGGTCTGGAAATTTTGTATTTGAGGATGACAACCCCCACAGCCCTCAGGGCAAGGGTTGTAAGTTATGCTCTGGGGGCATATAAGATTTATATAGAAAGGTTGATCGTATAAATTTCGGAGGAAGCTCGTTGGATTGGTAATCAGAAGTTTTAGTGCCCTTTTTAAGATGCAGAGTGATCGGAGGGTGGATACCCCCCTCCCTCCACACACACACCTTGTATTTTCCCGAAGTGCATATGATATAAATTTTGAGATGGTAATTTGTTGTCGTAGAAACTTGGAAAAGAGCTCATTCGATCGGAAATTAAAGGGGCTAGTGCCCTTTTTAACAGTCAAAAGTGATTGGAGGGCAACTACCCCCCCCCCCCCCATGCCCACCATTCCCCCAAACACATCCAATCAAAATTTTGTGATAGCTATTTTGTTCAACGTAATTGAAAGGTCCGGAAATTCTTTCTTTGAGGATGAACCCCCCCCCCTCCACAACCCTCAGGACAAGGGTTGTAAGTTATGCCCTGGGGGCATATATGGTATATATAGAAAGGGTTATCGTAAAAACTTTGAAATGGGCTCAATTGACTGTAAATCAGATGTTCTAATCCCTTCTTTAAGATTTAGATTAATTGGAGGGTGGATACCCCCCCCCCACTTCGTATTTTCCTGAAATGCATCTGATAGAAATTTGGAGATGGCCATTTGTTGTCGCAGAAATTTTGAAAAGATCTCATTCTATTGGAAATTGAAAGGGCTGGTGCTCTTTTTAATAGTCGAAAGTGATCAAAAGGCAACTAACCCCTCTTCCACGCCCACCATTTCTCTAAACATATCCAATCGAAATTTTGAGATAGCCATTTTGTTCAACATAGTTGAAAGGTCCTGAAATTATGTCTTTGAGGATGACAACCCCCTCCCACAGCTCTTCAGGACCATAATAATTTTATAATAATTCCACATAATTTTCGGACCTTTCAATTACGTTGGACAAAATGGCTATCTCAATTTTAAGATTTGCTGTCGTAGAAACTTCAAAAAAACTCATTCGATTGGAAATTAAAAGGGCCAGTGCCCTTTTTAATAGTCGAAAGTGATTAGAGGGCAACTAACCCCCCTCCCACGCCCACCGTTTCCCCAAACACATCCAATCAAAATTTTGAGATATCCATTTTGTTCAGTGAAAGGTCCGCAAATTATGTCTTTGAGGATGACACGCCCCATAGCCCGCGGTGCAAGGGTTGTAAGTTATGCCCTGGGGGCATATAAGGTATATATAGAAAAGGTAATCGTATAAACTTCGGAGGGGGCTCATTGGATTGGTAATCAGAAGTTCTAGTACCTTTTCTAAGATTCAGAGTGATCGGAGCGGGGACACCCCCCTCACACCTCGTATTTTCCCGAAATGCATCAGGTTCAGGTTCAGGTTCAGGTTCATACATTTTTATTAACAAAAAAACAACTCAATGTGACAACAAGTCGCACTAAAGCAAGAAGATGCTTGAAAAAGCGACCGGTTGGATATCATGCATGCCAAATCATCAAACCAATTAAAATGAAAAAAGGGGAAAACAGTAATAATAACAGAAAATAATGATAAATATATAATGGCACAAAATATAAAAAAAATGATAATAAAAAAATATCTACAAAAAAAAAAAGAAAAAAAAAAGCCTAATCTCGAACCATTAACACTACCAAATTCCTGAAAAGAAATGATTTTTAATACGGGTTTTAATTTGCGGCACACTTTCAGCTTGACGAACAGAATCTGGTAACGAATTCCAAACTGACGGGCCCATGTGTCTGGTCACTTGACTCGCTCTCGTTGTGTTCCGTGGCTCAGATGCAAGACTATCCGCACTCCTAATCGAATAATCGTGATAAAACGAATTAGGCTTAAAAATATTCATTAAAAAATCCGGTGCAAAACCATTCAGACACTGAAATACAAAAACTCCAATTTGATAATCCCTTATTTCACCAACCTTTAAAATTTTAAACTTTCTAAAAAGTGATTCAGTGCTATCAACACCACGATCATACCTTCCAATCAACCTTATAGCCTTATTCTGCAGAACTTGAACTCTTCTAAAATTGCAACTAAAATTACTCGCCCAAATCAAACAACCATAATTTATATAAGGCGCATCTTATAGAATATTTCATCTTATAGAAATTTTGAAATGGCCATTTGTTGTCAAAGAAACTGAAAAAGCAGCTCATTCGATTGGAAAATGAAAGGGTCAGTGTTCTTTTTAAGAGTCGAAAGTGATTGGAGGGCAACTACATCCCCTCCTACGCTCGCCATTTCCCCAAACACATCTAATAAAATTTTGAAATAGCCATTTTGTTCAACGTAATTGAAAGGTCTGGAAATTATCTCTTTGAGGATGACAGCCCCCCTCACCCCTCTGGGCAAGGGTTCTAAGTTGTGCCCTGGGGGCATATAAGGTATATATAGAAAGGGTGATCCTATAATGTTCGGAGGGGGCTCATTGGATTGGTAGTCAGAAGTTTTTGTGCCCTTTTTAACATTCAGAGTGATCGGAGGGTGGATAACCCCCACACCTCGTATTTTCCCGAAATGTATCTGATAGAAATTTTGAGATGGTTATTTGTTGTCGTAGAAACTTCGAAAACAGCTAATTCGATTGGAAATCGGAAGGGCCAATGCCCTTTTTAATAGTCGAAGGTGATTGGAGGACAACTAACCCCCCTCCCACGCTCACCATTTCCCCAAACAAATCCAATCAAAACTTTGAGATAGACATTTGTTCAACGTAATTATTGAAAGGTCCGGAAATTATGTATTTGAGTATGACAACCTCCTCCCACCCCACAGCTCTCTGGGCATGGTTGTAAGTTATGCCTTTGGGGTATAAAAGGTATATGTAGAAAGGGTGATCGTATAGTCTTTGGAGGGGGCTCATTCGATTGGTAATCAGAAGTACTAGTTTCCTTTTTGAGATTCAGAGTGATCGGATACCTCCCCCTCCAACACCTCATATTCTCCTGAAATGCATCTGATAGAAATTTTAAGTTGGCCATTTGTTGTCGTAGAAACTTCGAAAAGGGTTCATTCGATTGGAAATTGAAAGGGCTAGTGCCCTTTTTATTAGTCAAAAGTGACGGAAGGGCAACAAGCCCTCTCTCACGCCCATCAATTCCTAAAACACATCTAATCAATATTCTGAAATGACCGTTTTGTTCAGCGTAGTTGAAAGGTCTGGAAATTATGTCTTCGGCAATCCCCATACCTTCTAAAGACCAGAACATAATTTGCACTTTACTGAAAAAAAAATGGCTGTGGATTATTAGTTTAGTACACATACACTGATATATATTCCTTAAAGTTTTAATAATTTATATTTATTGAAGTTAAAAAAGTTGAAACATTTTAAAAGTATTTTGTTTATTTGAATCATACAATAAATAGCCGTTTCAAAATCAAAACAAGCAAAAATTAACATGAGTAGGGCTGACAACACCCATGCCTTCTCGAGACTAGAACATAATTTGTACTTTAATGAAATCAAAATATATTTGAAATATTTTCACTTTGTTTTTACTTGTTTAGAATGTTTTTACTATTTATATGAAGGGGGAAGTCCTCTCCCTTGTAAGCCAATTACAGCGCGAATGTCTGGTGCCCATTTTAAGAGTAACAAGAGATTGAAGGGCAAGCAGCCCTTCTCTCAAGCTTATTCATTTTCCAAACACATTAAGTCAAAATTTTGAGACAGTCATTTTGTTCAGCAGAGTAGAATGGTCCAGCATCTATCCCTTTAGGGTTATCAGGCATGTCAGCCCTCCACAATTATGAAATTTGCCCATTATGCCTTAAAATAAAAGGTTTCTTTAAAATAAATCAAAAGGCATTGTGTTTGTGGTTGCCCATAAAATACCTCAGCAATATATCGAAAACGACTGGGGTTATTAAGTTGAAACTTTTGTGGATACTACTATTATTAATTCTGCTAATACAATTTAAATAAATAAAAAGAGTGTAAGTGTATCCAGGTTGTCAAAGAAAATATATAGAATCGTATGGGGTTGATATTAAGTTTTATTTTTCAGGTCAACTGCAAATATCAAGAAATTAGTTTTAGAATTACTGTTGGTGTCAGGATTAAAAATGTCTGAGGAACTTTTTCCGGAATACAAATAGCAACCCATACTATGGATTAAAAAAAAAAAAAAACTGAAAAGACACACAATATTATTTATTCCATGAAAAAGACTATATCAATAAAAAACGAACAGAAATTAATTTTAAAACTTTTTCTTCAAGACAAGTTTTTCAAAGAAAAGTAAAGAGTTCCATTAAGCCAAGAAGGAGCAAAAATAAAGTCAAATACTCTATTTTTATCATTTTTATCACAAATCCAACCCTTCTTACTAAAAAAAACTTCCACTCAGCATTACCACCCAGCAAAAAAACTACATTTTCCCAGCAAAATCCCTTCCATCTTAACACTCCAGTTAACCCCTCTCTAATTGATCTCCCTGAAAATACCACCGTCTTATATCCCTCCCAAATATTATCAGACAAGAGTGACCCAGGCTTAAGAGATGTGGCCCCTTTCTCCCAAACCCTCTTAGCGCCAACCCATCCAGGAGTCCTTACTTCTCTATATCAAAGTCTCATATCTCCAGCCTCGAGAGTCGTAGTCCCTACCCCAAACTTAAAAATAGTACTAAAAACCTATCCCTTAACCCCCAGCCCCAAACTGAAAAAAATATCTCGGTATGCTAATCGGTTCGAGTTTCCTAAGTTCCTACTTACCAATGCCGAGAGCCTAAACTTCGAAAAACTAAGTGAACTCGAGAGTATCACTGAAATTCAGAATATTAACGTCATAGCTGTAACAGAGGCTCAGGCACAAAACCCTGAATTCCTTAAATTAGATAATTACTCGCAGTTCATTAAGCTTCGCCCTGCCGACCACCCTCTCGGAAAAAAAGGGGGGAAGGTATTTTGTTCTTTGCTCAAAATAACCTTCAGCCGAAAATCATTTCCACTCCTAACCTCTCCGAGTAGGATGAAATCCTCTGGCTTAGTCTAAGACCAAAGGCTCTCCCCCGTCCTTTTAATATAATAGTAGCAGCAGTTTTTTATTATTCCCCAAACCAAAATAAAGACCAAAAACGTAAATTTATACTGCAATTACAGACTAGTACTGACTTTGTTCTATCTAAGTATCCAAATGCTGGTAATTTTTTACTAGGTGATGCAAATGACCTCAAGATGGACTGTATTTGTATCTGTCTTAATATTAAACAATTAGTTAAAATTCCGACAACAAGAGGAAATACGTCCCTTGATGTCATTTGTTCTAATATGAATAAGTTTTAGAGTCTTCCCCAATCCCTGTCTCCATTAGGTGGTAGTTACCATTACTGTTTTTTTTTTATCCCCTTCTTCGTCTCTCCTACACTCGTTCACAAACCACAAGCGGATCTCACCGTCTCATCAGTGATTCTGGTCTTTTTTCATTTGGCTCTTTTTTGTCTAAGGAATGTTGGTCCAACATTTATGATCTAAATAATCCTGATGAAAAAATCCTTACTTTCCACAAAAAAAAACTGACTGACAATTATATGGCTAATTTTCCCGAAAAAAAAGTTAAAAAAATGCTCTAATGATAAACCCTATATAAGTGATCATATTAAAATGGTAATCTGGAAAAATTGAGCTTATTCAAAAGAGGTAAACGAGAGGAAGCAAATAATTTAAGAAAATACTTAAAAAACAACTTAGAAACACATCTTCCAGAACTTATTATAAAAATAAAGTTAAAGACCTATGCCAGGATAAACCCAAAATTGTTATTCCCAAATCAAAATACTTGCCGACAAGAGACCAGAACCACTAAACTTTAATTTAGATGAACCTCCAAAGACAACAGCAAATAATCTGAACGAGTTCCTTGCTTCATTTGTCCAAGGCCTCCCTCTCCTATCCTATGTAACTCCTAGTGTTGCAACCCCCTTTAATTTCCCTAACATTTTCCCTTTTGACGTGGTAAAAAATAAAAAAATTAAAAAGATCAAGCACTTGCTCACTGGATATTCCTGTCCCACTTATTAAAGCCTTCAGGGATTACCTCTCAAAGCCCCTTTCTATTCTTTTCAATCATTGCACTCAATCTGGACTGTTCCCTTCCCTTTGGAAACAATGTTTCATAACTCCAATAAAAAAGAAAAACGTTAAGCCTGGCTTTGATTGCATTCGTCTTATCTTTCTGACTTCTATCTTTTCAAAATTATATGAAAGCTTTCTTGCTGACTGGCCCTCGTTGATCCTACGCAGTTTGGAAAATCTTAAATCTACATCCACCTCACATTACCTTACCCACCTCGTTGACTCCATGGGGAGACTACTTGAGAGACCAAACACCTGGCTAAACTTAATTTCTGTTAACCTACAAAAGGCTTTCGACCTGGTTAACCATAATATCTTAATAGAAAAATTTATCTAAGATTTCCAGGTCAAAAACATTTTTTGTAAGCTCGTTGCCTCATTTCTTTCAAACAGATCAAAGGCAGTCTAATATCAGGATTGCTACTTCAGCCACCTTCGTATTCACAATGGTATTCCCCAAGGTACTATTCTTGGCCCCCTCCTGTTTTCCGTCATGATCAACATCCTTTCAATGGACTGCCATGACAGGTGGAAATTTCTCGAGGACCTAACAGTTGTAGAGACGTGATATAAAAATATTTATAGCAATCCAATGGGTATCCTCCATGTCATGGAGGATACTATGACATTGCAGGCGAGGCTTCCTCTCTTGATATGACGGTTAATCCTGGTAAATCCACCATAGTATCTGTCAGTTTCCTCAAGTCCCCTCCTCTTTTCTTCCATCCTATTCCTCTTGAGATTTCACCTACTTCCTTTGAACTCCTAGGTATTACAATATCTTTTGATTTGAAGTAGGACTCCTATGTAAATAATATCTTCCGTCAAGAAAACTTGTCACTTTCTCTTCTGAAACTTCTGAATACATTTAGTTGCCTCCCATCTCAGTTACAAAAGGTATATGTTTATTTTGTATGTCCTTTGGTCGAGTACGCTTTTCCTGTCTGACGTCCGGGCCTCTCAATTGAAGTAACCAAAAAAATTGAAAATATTCAAAAAAGAGCCCTGAGGAGTATTTATAAAGAAGGTAAGGTCCCATATTCCTACATCCTTAAAACTTCAAAACTTGATACCCTCGAGTCCAGAAGAAAAAATGTGTGCCTCCGTCTCGGAAGGTCAGCACGAATAAACCCCCGTACTGAAAACCTCTTTCGTAGCCGCCACTCGGCCATAAGAAATCACCACCCCTGTATAGTATCCCAACCCATCCCATCCTTTCTCCCATACCCTTTTCTACCTTACGTTATGAAAAAAACTTTTATTCTCTTTTTTACAAATAAAATCAACCAACTTCACAACCGTTAGTTGGCCAAAAATAAAAATTGTTTGGTATATATTATTTTTAATTTTTGAAATCTCGGCTATTTTATTTATTATTCTTTTTATTTTTTCATATTATAACCTATAAAGTATTTATAATTATGACCCATATTTATGACTTTATTTTGTATTTTCTGACTCTTACCTGTTGTGTTTCGTTACAGTGGTAACTAGATGTTGTTATTTTATTATTTAGTTATTGTATTTTTTTTACCGAGAAATGCGAATTCGTCCCACTAGGGTTTGTGATAGTATTTTTTCCAATAAATATCTATCTGTAAAATCTATAAGTCTACAAACAAAACATTACAGAAATTACAAAACATATTTTTGTGATCTATTGCTAGCCTAAGAAATCATCCTAACCTGTGAACACCTACAAACCTTCCATTGTTAACTATAATTGCTAGTCATCATTAATCAAACCTACACTCTCCTTGCACTTCCTTTCCCAGATCACTCAATTCTTTGTACTCACGCATCATATGACCCACACATGGGCGCCCATAAGGGTGGGGGGGGGGAGCAGGGGCCTCCCCCCCTGGCTGAATGATGCTGCCTTAGTTTTATATTTTTGCTCTGATATTTCTATTGTATAGCATTAAAAGTGCCAATTAGACCACGTTCCCCCCCCTGGAATTCAGCTTATGGGCGCCCATGGACCCACACCCTCAAATTAGATCTTATTCTTCTGCCTTTCTCATCTCGGCTGGATTTATTTTAATTTGGAAAATGATCTGGAGTTCATTTGGAAAATGAAAACGATTTGGAGTTTTCGCTCTTGCTCCTCTTCTCCCTAGACTCCATGATTTTTTTTTCATTTTTCTCGTAATCTTTTTTAACTGACTTAATCTTCTTTTTTGTGCGGGATTCCATTATTGTCCTATTTACAGACAAAAAGAGCACTTTTTTTTGTTAATTCTGTGTGCCACTATTCTTTATTATTATCTATTCTCAAAGGGTTTAATTATGCCTCAGCCACACCATAGCCACACCTGTCAATAAAAAAGCCAAAATTTGTTAATGGTATGGGTTCTTGCTTGATTTCAACATCATATTTGTGTTACAAAAACAGGAATTTAAAATGGCAAGAACTTGATTTGGTAAGCTTGTGTTAAAATTATTTTATTCCTAACGTTTGCATTTTAAATTGTTTCTTTTTTTTAGACTCGTCTTATAAGGAGTAAACCTGCTATTTCAAGCTTCCCGCTTTTTTATTTTCAAAATTACCCCTTAGATCTTGACCCTGATTGGTCAATCACGAATTTGATGCTTGGAAGTTGAACATTATTCAGTTGGAGAAATTATCAACTGGATACATAATTGACGTTGTAGTCGTGTGTAATCTTAGTGTTCTTAAACAGTGTGACCAAAATGTGGCCAGGGTATTACTACTTTACTGAATCAAATTTACAAGAATAAAATAGATGCTCCACCAGATGCCATGAATGCAGACAGTTTAGATTCTCTAAAACTGGGTTATTTTACATCCATTTTTACCACTGGGCTTTAACGCATCCAAAATTCGGATTTGCTACTGTCAAGAATAGAATAGAATAAGGCTTTATTTTTAAAACTTTTCACAAGCGATACATCGCCGAATATAAGTTCGTGTAAAAAAAAAAAGAAGTAAACAACAACCATCACAAGCACTTCCATGAAATTAGGTTCAGGGACAACAAAACATTAAGAAATATAAACCGACAAAACACAGACAAATAGAAATTAAACAATTAAGAAAAATATTAAAGTAACTAAAATAATGTCATATCAAACAGGTCCTCCATTAAAGTTAAAAATTTAGTCATGAAACAGCATACAATAAAATAAGTCAAAAAAAAAACAAAAAAAAAACTGAGTGTCAAAAGAGTTAAAAAAAAGAGGATTCATTAAGAGGTATTGGGGGTGTTAAGGTTTTCGGTGAAGGTTGGTATAAAGCTATCTAAATATCTTTTTGTTTTAGTTTGTACAGGTTCTAAAATGGGGATAGAGTCTCTTTCTAAGTTTTAAACATCAAATAGATTTATAAATTATCGGCTATTTGATGGCAAAAGACTGAAGTTTTCTACAATTGGCCAGGAAATATACACGTGTTTGAAAGAAAAAATTGCTACTCAAACCATTTTTTTTCTGTTGCTTAAAGAATTTCCCATTCTGCTTAATGAATGCCAATGTTTCTTTGTAGGATTTATGTTGATGCTGTGTTTAATCAACTTGCAGGTGGTGGATGGACTGGTACCACTGGAGGATCGAGCTACGATGCAGGTGGGCCCTCATACCCAGCAATTCCTTTTGGGCCAAATGACTTTACTCCTTGCTCAGAGTGTCCGAACTCTAATTGTGACATTGGTAACAGTTATGATAATCCAAATGCAGTAAGTAAATACATTTTTCGGTTAGTTTTTAAACTAGCCTTAGTTTGTTCTTAGTTTATTACTTTAGTCTAGCTGTTAGGTTTATTAGTTTAGCCAGGCTGTTTTTTCTTCTTCTTCTTTTATAAATCAGTGTTCATAAAAATAGATTTGGTTAATTTTTCGCACAAATTTGGCTGTCTGTTCTTTGGTCAGAAGGTCTGAACCCAAACGGTAATTTGGCGATTTAATTGCATCAAATGAAAACTGATTTTGAGCATTCATCTTTTTTGTTTTCGCCACAGGGCTACATTTAATTAAAGGTTTAAAAAACTTTTAATTAAAGGTTTAAAAATAAGCAGGGGGCATTAGATTCAAAGTATATCCGAACTAGGTGTTGTCATATAAGTTGGTTCTGGAAAGCAACTAGACTAATTATGATTTCTTTTGTTAGCTTGGTTTTTAGTTGCATAATTCTTACTGCCTCAAAGTAATATTTGCCTCTTTTTGATAGAAAATAAATTACGTACCTCAGCAAATCTGTTGTATTGAAGTTGTATATTTATATTTATGGAAATTGTCTTTCTTTTGAGGTTGCCCACAGAATTTTTTCAGGGTGAGTGGGAATGTTTGGAAGTTTTTTTTTAATAGGAGAGAGGGAGCTGTGCTTAAACATTTTTGTTTTGCCCCAAGTTTCAATTTATTTCGCATATAGTTTAAAAGTATTTGTAGGATTACATGAGTAGCTAAGAAGATGCAAGAACCAGACGAAAAAGTGAAAGATTTTGTATTAGTATACTAAGTGATAGAGGGAAGCAGTCATTCTGGACTAGTTCCAGGTTCCAGGTAAAGATTCGAGCAAGCCCACAGTTGGTGATAAATGAGCTTCAATGTTTATGTGTCCTGTGAAACATACAATTTTGTAACAAGCCTACAACTGTAGCCTGCACCAAAACGAAAAGACACGTGTATCATTTGATTCGTTAGTTTCAGGTCAGTCCATTCACCAAGCTTTAACTATTATATTACTTAAACTGTCTCTTCGAGAAATATCTAAACCAGCTAAAAAAAAAAAAAAAAAAAAACTTGCAGAGGGAACGTAAACCTTAAACAGAGATGGATCGACATGTGTTTAACCGTAAGAGTAAGGAATGATATAATAAATAGCAAGATAACTTTTGATAATTAAGAAGGAAAGGAAGACTTATTACTAAGGATGAGTTAGAATTCTCAATAAGATATTTAATGGTTGAAAAATAAAAGGGATCCAGATCCTAATATTGTGGTGAGTATAGTAAAGAGATATGGTGGTTTTAAATTTAGGAATAAAATACTGAAAGCTATAATTCTGATACAGGGAAAGCACCTAGTGATTGCAGCAAAATTTAATTAACCCTTTTTATAAAAGGTGTATATGAGGGACAACAGGATTATCCTCCCCTTGGTGACTCAGATTCGTCTAACTAAGTCGAAACTGCAAAGAATTAAACCACACTCAAGCCAGGAGGGGAAGGGAGGGATTTGCCACTATTTACTGAGCTCACATTTTCACAATAACAATTGTAGCCTCTATGTATCACTGAAAAATCTGTTTATGATCATAGAAGGGTACAGTTATGACCCCCAAACCCCTCCACCCTACTTTTAAAAATGCCACCCTTCTTCCTTAATATTTCTTGAATAATTTCTTTAACATTCAAGATTTCTATTGTGCCTATGGACCTTCACTGTTCACAACTGTGGTTTTGAGTACCACCTAAAATTACCTAAAATTACCTAAAATTACCTAAAATTACCTAAAACCACCTAAAATTACAGATTTTTATCTCAGCAACTAAGCTCCTCTTATCATTAAAGTCTCTTTTTATTTGACTTTTACTTGTTCATTAAATTAATGTTTAAATTTACAACACTTATGTCACCATGCTTTTAATTCTTTCAGATGATCTGTTGGGTATTTGTGTATGTCTCTCTTTTTAAAGTAAAGAATTCATTGAAGACTTAAAAATTAGAAAAAAATCGACAAAAATAAGAAAATATTGGGCGAAGACTTAAAACCATGGGAAAACTTCAAACTTGCATGTTTTTTTTGTTTTTTTTTATCAAATTATTTTTTAATTTAAGCAATTTGACAGATTTAGATTATTTATCTTTAATTGAACCTGAAGGGAAGGCTGTAACTTCAGATTACAGCAGGATATACTGTAACTTCTGTAGCTTAAGCTACAGCATTAACGAGAGCTGTAATTAAATCTCTTTCAACACTCTCTCAACATTATCTGCTTTATACCCTTAGCATTCAACTAATAATACATTCAACTTAATACCCTTAGCCGTTCCTGAAATCTGCTGATAAGACTAACCAGCTGACTGTCCAACTTATTGAGATAAAATTCGCTTCGCGTTTAGATCTATATTTCCTGTCAGGGAGCGTCTCAATTGCCCCCGAAATAACTTCAAGAACATGTACAATTTGCCAAAGAATGTGTAGCTGATGCCTCTAATATATTTACTTGTAATAGTTTCCCTTTTTTGCTCAAATAAAAAAGTTTATCTTTTCTAATTTAACTTAGGTCCGAAACTGTCGCTTGAGTGGAATGCCTGATGTTCGACAAGGAAGTGACTACGTTCGTGGCAAGCTTCTTGAGTTTTTCAACAAATTAGTTGAAATGGGTGTTGCTGGCTTTAGGTAAATATAACAAATACTGATTCTTTATTCGCTTAAAAGGGTTGTTTTATGGTGGTTTATAAAATCCAGTATTTTGTGGAATGAATCCTGTAAAGAGTTTAATCTTATCTTGCTTTAAAACTGAATGGTATATATTTAACCTGAAATATCGATAGTTTGGATTAGAAAAAGAAATTTTGATCTAATTGAGAACTTAAGCTGTGACAAATAAAAACGCAAGAAAATGATATAACCTAGGCCGTATCTAGTTGGGGGGGGGGGTTGGGGGATGTACTGGGTTTTTGCCCCCGCCCCCCGAAATATTTGTCTGATTCGTAAAAAATTAAAAAATTCACAAACAAATTTTTGATGTGGTTTTGAAATATTTTTACCCCCGCCCCACCCCCAAAAAAACCCGCTTTCTGAACAAAAAATCCTGGATTTGCCCTTGGATTTAATTTATTGAACAAGTATATGTGTGAAAAAAATCAATGATGGTATAAAGTATTCAGTTTTCACGCTTGGACTAGCGCTAGCAACTTTAGATAACTGCTAGATTCATTATGTTAGAAAAAACAACAGAACATTGTTTATAAAAAAAAAATAACTGCCACAGGTAGAAATTGAGCCCGCAACCCTCCTACCTAATAGGGATTCTTAAGCCCTCCCACCATTGGATTACGATAGCATGCCCAGCAGTCACGTGCGAAACATGGACAATTGTCAAAACTCCGATTGTCCTAAGAAATAAAGCAATTTCTTTCGAAACCAATAACATATGGATACCATTCGAATAATTAATGAATTACCCTAAATAACCTACAAGGACGATAGGTAGGGTAAAATCCTGTTTCTTGGACATAAAACCTGTTTCATTTTCCGCCACAAATGTTACCACTTTCCATTGTGGCTAAAATCCATTCTACAGTAGTGTCGGTGAAAATGAAGCGACCACATTTCAGGGAATAGTGCGATTTACGGAGATTTAGTCTTAAGTAGGCGGTAACTGATTGCTAAAATATTGCTAAATTGCACATTGGTTTTATTTGTTAAAAGGTTTCGAGGAGAATATTGTGTTATTTTAGTGAATATTAGAGGCTTTAGTAATGAGGAGAAATCTTTTTTCCATTCATTTTTTTCTCGCAGTCGAACTGCAAGAGCTTGAATGAGTTTGATCGAATATCAAATATGTACAGAAAGCACCGTCCAAAAAGTAGTTATATGTATTTATGCCATACGTACTATTAAACGAAAGGTTTCAGGGTAAAAGTCAACATATGTCCAAAAATTGTTCAATTTTTTCACTTTATTTTCAGTGAAAATTGGAAAGAGATATTAAAGCGAGCCAATTCCATATTTGTCATTTTTCAGATACTGACGACCATAAAGTCGATAAATCCGATATTTTTCGGCATTAATTAAAAAAAACTTTCCGAAAAATAAGTTTTTCAAAGAAAAGTAAAGGCAAATTTAAAATTCATATCAGCAGAGACAAATACATGTTATAATTAAAACTAAGCACGACCATAAATTATTATTAAGGAATAAATGAACACAAAACGAAGAGATATCAAATAAACAATCATAGCAAAAATATACAACAAGTAATAATATAAATGAATAAATAGATCTTAAAGCGAGTAATGCTAAGATTGAATATAAAAATCAAGCTTAAATAAAGCTTCTTAATAAAGCGTTGCCTCGTTAAGCTTAATAAAGCTTAAATAAAGCGTTGCCTCGTTAAGCTTAATAAAGCTTAAATAAAGCGTTGCCTCTGATAGTCTCAAGCTAAGTCATCGTGCAGGAAATGTATCTATAAAGATAGGTTCTGGGAGTGCTTTCTAAACGAGGAGAAATACACGGACATTTTAAACTAAAGGCCGATTAATAAAATATATGCTTCTATCCTTATTCTATTGCTTCAAGAATAAACATTTATAAAGACGGTAATTTTAACTAGGTAGCACTGTCTTAGAAATGGTTAATGCCATCTATATGCTACCTAGCCTAAATCGTATTTACGGCACGTCAGTATCCTGGTGTGCCCAAGTGGCCTAAATCAAAATATAAATTCAGGAGACAGTTAATAGTTGCTTTAATGGAAATTTTGAGAGGAAAAGGAGAATTTGAGGCCTTGCGTCTACCCAAAGAGAATATTAAGCTGGTAAATGATCTTGTTTTGTTCGATTTCAGGCCACATACTATTGTACATTTAGCTAATAAGTTCTAAGAGTTTTCTCGCAATAAAAAATCAGCAATAGCTATCAAAGAAAAAGAAAAATTTGAGCTTTTTTTTAAAAATTAAATTAAAAAAAACAAGTTTTTTTAATTGAAAGTAAGGAATGATGTTAAAACTTAAAACAAACAGAACGCATTCTGTTTACGAATGAGGATGTTCCATGCTCAGCGTATTATTCTTTAAGGTAAAGTTTGACTTTCTCAAAACTCTATTTTTTTTTAAACAATGAAAAACTTTAGCTGAAAGAGCGAGGCGTTGAGGAGGGGACACTCTATTTAATATACGGAATAATTTCTTTTTATTTTAAGTTTTAACGGTGTTCCTTACTTTCAGTTAAAAAAACTTGTTTTTTTTTATTTGACTGTTTAAAATTTTTGAAATAATGAAGATTTAGTTCTTTGCTATCCGTTCAGGAATAATTAAAACAAAAAATCATATTAATTTACTTTTATTTGGTTAAATGGCTTTCTCGAAACTTGTTTAATTTTATTTACGAACGTTTTTATTAGTAATAAATATTTGTAACTTACGAATTAATTTACGTAACGAACTTCTATATTCATATATTTTTAATACGTATATTAGGGGGCTCGCCCCCTAGTCAATACCTTGCTCTTTAAGTGAAAGTTCGAATTTTGTTCCAATTCTTTAAAAATGACCGCTTAATCACAAAGGCCGGTAATTAGAATAAATAGCTCTTATTAAAGTAATCAAAAATCTCTGACTTAAATATCGAGCTAATTGACTAAGAGTAGAACCCGATCACATGTATTATATATTAGTATCGTATAAAGTTTTGATGTTGCTGCTATTGCAGCTGAAGAACTTGTTTTTTTTATGTAAAATTTCTAATCTTTTTTTCATATTGCTGGGAAATTCGCTGTCCCCTTCATAACAATGTCCCTTCCCCCTTGGAATCTTCCTTCATGGAAAGATCCTTCCATATAACCCCCGACCAACTCCCCCCCCCCCACTACCAGAAAAAATCTCCCCTGAAAACGTCTGTATACTTCCCAAAAACCAATACTATATGTTAATATTGGGTAAAGTTTATAACTTTCAGTCCTCCCCCAGGGAACTTCGGGGGATTAAATCATCCTAAAAGACGTACTTATAATATTTTCGAACATGCTGAACAAAATGGCTATCTCAAAATTTTGATCAGGTGACTTTTGGAAAAAAATGAGCGTGGGAGGGGGCCTAGTTGCCCTCCATTTTTTTGTCACTTAAAAAGAGCACTAGAACCTTTAATTTCCATTCCAATGAGCCCTCCCACGATATTCTAGGACCTCTGGGTCGATACGATCAACCCTGGGAAAAAAAAACAAAAAAAAAGGAAATAAACACGCACCCGTGATCTTTCTTCTGGCAAAAAATGCAAAAATCCACATTTTTGAAGATAGGAGCTTGAAACCTCTACAGTGAGGTTCTCTGATACGCGGATTATGATGGTGTGATTTTCATTCAGGTTTTATAAATTTTTATGGAGTCTTTCCCCCTCTTTTCAAAAATCAGCCAAATTTTCTCAGACGCGTAACTTTTGATTGATAGGACTAAACTTGATGCAACTTATATATTGGAAATTAGCATTAAAATATGATTCTTTTAATATGTCTATTTGTATCAAAATACCATTTTTTAGAGTTACGGTTACCATTGAGCCGAGTCGCTCCTGACTTACATTTCGTTACCACGAACTGTTTGATTAGTTAGTAATGCAAGTTGGTAATATATATACCCAAATCTAGTACATGATTTGACCTGTGGGCCTGAATTAGGATTGATGCAAATTCAACATTAGGTTTTGTAATATTTTTAAGAAGGATTGAGTTTTAATTTGCAGATTCGATGCTGCAAAACACATGTGGCCAGGTGACGTAAAGGCAATTGTTGATTCGATGCCTTCAACTTCGTTTGGAAAGCCGTTCATTTTCCAGGAAGTAATTGACCTTGGTAAGTTATCTGTGGAAAGAAAATAGGGTAGAAGAAATTCTTTGTTGTTTCACATATTTTTGTTTGTTTTTTTCTCCTAAGTCTGTTGATACGGTGTCTTTAAAATGCCAGATAAGATTCTTTTTGTGTCTTTTTTAGACATTCTTTCGTTTTTTTGGTTTGAGTGATCTTCCCTGTGCCTCATTTGAAAATAACCCACCGAACCTTATTTTAAGCTATAGATCCATTCTTGAATGGTATTATCTAAGATAGACAAAACTATCCAACAACTTAACAACTATCTGAGATAAACAAAACCCCTAAATTGTTTTTCTAACATTTTTATATATTTTTATAGCCTATAATTCGTCGGATTTATTTTATCGGTCTCTTTGACTGTCCTTCTTGGTGCCGCAAATTCTTATTCGTACTTGAAATTGACGCTGACGTTCAGGAAGCCTCAGAAAATGATGAAATTATACGACAGTTCAATATAAAAAATAGAAAATTGTTTACAATGAAATCTTTCGTGTGTAACATAACTTTGTTAAGTACTGGCTAAAATACGAATTTATGAAATAGACTATTAATGGGGTTTTGAATATACCTTTTGGGAAAATTAGATATTATCTTGATGCCCTAACTGTCCTTCCAAAAGTAACTTTTGAATAGTATCTAAAAGTTTAAACGACATACTGTGTGTTTTCGTTTCATCTGCATCACCACTAAAGGTTACTTTAAAGATAATTTCAGAAAAATTTGCAACTCTAATGTCATTGCCTCCTTTTTAGAAATATCGGGCAAGATAAAAATTATGAAAAATTACAATAGACGTGTAGACTAAGAATATATTTTGGCAGCAAAACTGCCTATAATATCAGGGCCACTAGCTATATGCAGGGTACTTGTTTGATACTTGCTTGACTTCTTTGATATTTTTCTTTGATACTTCAAGGGGTATGAGCGCAGGAAGTGCCGTATTAAATTTATTGGTAACTAATGGCGGCTCGAGATGGAAATTTGAGAAGTTAGGGGTCCACGCTGTATTTAGAGTATGTATTATCTAAGGGCCCAAATGTGCATCAATGCGCAAGGAATGTTGTTTAGTGGATTTTTGTATCTTTGTTTTGAAATTAAAACTCATATTGAACTTTAACTTGATATAGGCTTCCTTAGGATTCTGTTTGAAACGATAGGTGATATTGATTGGCTTTTTTTTGAAAAAAGGATGATCTGAGTACCTTCTTCCCCAGCAAAAACTATAACAAAATGCAGTAAGCAAGAGCTCTTGTGTCTGAACCCCAGGGGCGTCGTTTTGGGGTGGCAAGGGAGGGGGGCAGTTGCCCCCTCAGTAATGTGGAGAAAAAAATATTATACATCCCATGCCCTTTGACTATCCAGATATGGATCCTTCTTGCCTCCCCCCCCCCACCCAATAAAAATGCTGGAGATTCGCCCTTGCTGACCCCTATTTATAAATATGATTTTTTTATAAATAATAACATTCACAAATAATAATATTTACATCAATATAAATTTGATGAACCAATATAATTTTCTATAAATATCAGTTCATCAAAGTTGAAAGTTTCATTTAGTTAATAAAATTGTTGATAGAACTAAATAGTTGGTGCCACAATAATTCCTCATAGTGGAAGTTTCAAAGTGTCACTTAAGCTAACATTTAAAACAGATGAAATTATTTGTGAACCATATGCTTGGTACTGTACATTATAGAAAGTTTTAATAAATTCGTTTTGGGGATTTCTTTGCTATTTACTAAGTAAAAAGAATTTACAAGTTGAAAAGCTTCAACTTTTAAGTAATGAAGTTTTTGGCTGAACTAAGGCAGTGTGGTTTTCAGCACTAGGCCAGCTTTAGATAATAAAGGCTTTTTTTGATAAAAATGAAGATAAAAAAGGAGGAAGATGTAAAAGATGGAGGAAGATGGTTCTGAATAAAGAACTCTAATGCAAACAAAAGCCAAATAAACTATACAAGAACTAAAAACTGAATTTATATAGTCACGTTTAGTATACTTTACTTTTTCTGTTTCAGGTTATGAGCCAATTAAGTCTGATGAATATACAGGTAATGGCGTTGTTACAGAATTTAAATATTCTACTAAAATTGGAGAAGTTTTCAGACAAAAAAATGGACAAAAACTTGCTTTTTTGAAGAATTTTGGTAAGTTCATATTTTTTTCTTTAGAAATCGGAATAACAAGTTTTCTGAATTACTTGTAATCAACTCAGGGCTCCCCTTAATCTTAGTATTTAAATCCAAAAGTTATTCCTTCAAACCAGATTTTTATTTAATCTGTTTCTCTGCAGGCGTTTTTCTGCGCATAACCATGTATAGCGGTTTAAAATCTGCATACTAGTGCTCAGCATAATTTTGTAAACTGGCCACGACAAAAACAAGCAAAAAGAACAAAACAAACAAAAGCAACAAAACAGTAAAGTTGTAGAATAGTGGCTTTACAGAAGGAGACATGCTAGAAAAGAAGAGAGGCATTTTTAGATTGCTCCTTTATATGGTTAAAGTTGCGTTTGTGACAATTCCCCCTTAACCCTGTGTGGCCCCATATATAGCCTTAGGATATATAGGCAATCAAACTAAAAAACAATGAAATTCTTAGTTTATAATATACAGCATACTTATATTAATCAAATTAGATTGTTTCCCTGTATTATTAGTCACATTTTTAACTTATTTAAAAAAAAATGTTTTCTAGTATTTAGCAAAATAACTCAAGCTAAAGCGGACATCTCAAGTCTAGACTGCGTAAACCGGTTTCACAATGGATCAAACAATGGAAAAAAAAACAAATAGGCCTATATTATTAGGGCTTTATGTATATATCCATCAGGGGGGAGAGAGCTGTGAATTGTGGGGTAACGACTATTATGTTGAAAGGGAGCATAAAATAAGGAATCTAATAGTACCAATTTTATTTTATGTTACTTTTGTATGTAGCCTAGGGTAATATGGGAAGGGGTATGAGGATTAATTGTTATAAACAAGACTTTAGCCATATAAAAAGAGCATAAAATTATCAATCTAAAAATTCCTCTCTTTTTGTTTTAGAATGTCTCCTTTGGGAAAGCTGCTGAATGAAAATTTACCCATTAGAGCAACCAGGATTGATTATAATCTTTTATTTTCAATGCGTAAAACCTAAGAAGTAAGTCTTGACGAAAACCGGTCTATAGTAAGAAAAAAAGAAAAAAAGAAAGAAAAAAGAAGAAGAACAATAAGACGAATAAAAAGGAAATAATTTAAAATACAGATTAACATTAAACTAATATATTTTTTTTCTTCTTAGGTTTTATCTTTAGTTTTATTTGGTAGGTCAGTTAAGCTTTATATCTTTTATTTCAAATGCATATTTTCCAGCGAAAAAACTAGCTCCAACACGGTTCACTTCAAAGTTCTTCTAAGCTTGGCTTGTATCCTTAAGGTTACTCTGCTATTACAAATAAGTGTTTCTCAGTAAAACCGGCCCTTCGGTACATGGGTTGGTGCTTCTTTTGGATCTAAATTTGGGGTAGCAACTTGCTAATTTCGGGACCCTAAGACGTCTGAAGTCGGGATAGCTCCTTTTTAGTTTCAGTACCGTTTGAAGACTAGTAAATAAAATAGATGGTATGTATGCAGGGCAGTGTCTAGGATTCTTTTTCGGAAGGGGGGGGGGGTTGCAAAAAACACTTTAGTAAACGCATCAAAAATTTGCTTACCTTCATTTTAGTTACGTTTTTATGAGTCGGAAAAAATAATTTTTTGGGGGGTGTCAAACTCCCTACCCTTGGATACGGCCTTGTATATATGTATTTCCCTGTACAAAAGTTAGAGCAGCCGTCGATATTTGCTTACAAAAATGACTATTTTTAATTCCTATGAGCTCACATTTTTGGTTCTTTGGGTGGAGTAGATTTAATACTTGAACAGATATTTCTCCCCTATTCTCATCTATTATAATATTGGCTTCTGTTTTCCTACTCTAGTGGATTCTAGCAAGCAGTGATCCCGCTGGTACCTTATGTACATGGAGGCTGTCACGTCATCTACATTTTTTTATTTTATTGAGCGCCGAAGTTAGCAATCTGCTTCCTCAATTTTAGATACTTCTAATTTGCGAGGCACCAAAATTAGCAAGCTACAACCCTGACTTTAAACCCGAAGAACCCTAACCCGGATACTAAAGAGCCGACTTTAGTTTTACTGAAGCATTGACTTCATTTTTGGTATAGTAAGGTGTGCCTAGGTCTTTCCATATCAGATGCAGCATAAGTGACGATCAAGCTTCTCTATACTAAATTTTAGTGAGCTTTTACCAAAAAGAGTAACTTTCAACAAAATGCGTCTTTGACTTGAAAAAACAAAACAAAAAATAAGCATTCATGCGAAGTACAGCGAAATTTATCAAATGAACTAAGAATTTTTCTACATGACCGTAGATTTCAGACATATGGAGAGCTAACAACCCACCCCGCCTCATAATTCCCTACTGTTAAAAAAAAATGGCATTTCCCTATGCTTTAATTTTTGACGGAAGACACAAAAATTGAAACTTACTAGTTTAAGTACGTA
This sequence comes from Artemia sp. Qi Xiang Cuo, assembly GCF_049724085.1. Classification (NCBI taxonomy): domain Eukaryota; kingdom Metazoa; phylum Arthropoda; class Branchiopoda; order Anostraca; family Artemiidae; genus Artemia; species Artemia sp. Qi Xiang Cuo. Next base: position 50,385,516 of record NC_142807.1, read on the forward strand.
TTTTCGTTATTATTTTGGTTTCAATAACCGTCATTTTCCGAAAAAAACAAACAAACAACTCTAATAATGAGCGACTACTAGAGTCAAGTCAGAGAAATGTAACCAAAAGTAAAAAAAAAAAATTAAAAGTAACCAACAGTGAGTTCTTGACTATAGTTTTCATTGAAAGCGACGTTTATAAATACATCGGCCAGTAAATGTAATTTCCTACCTTCAATTCTAGGTACGCAAATCTTCATTAATGAAAATAGTTATAACAAAACATCAACTCTAGCCAACGGAGAGCAGAGCTCAACGTGCCAGCTTAATACAAAGAACATAAGATAAAATTAACACTTCAAAGTAATATATTTTCAGACAAAATAAAGATAAACCAAGAAAACAAGCAGAAAAACCAGTAAAAAAAGAAGAAGAATAAAGCTAAGAAACAAAATAGTTTGATAACTTCTAGTTTAATATCTCCAAATCTTAATTTTTATCACCAAAGTAAAGCTTTTTTGAAAGGATTATGTCGTGTGTGTTAAGCCATAAGCTAGGTACATCGTGACCTCGCGTTTCGTGTCTTTATTGAATCAGAGAGCTACTGTAAATGACTTTTAAGGCCACATTGGTTTTACGTAATTTAGTATTGGAAGAAAGTTTTCTACTGTGGGAAGTTTTTATATATTTTAAACGATAAAGAGGCAGTATCTATCCTTGTGCTTTTGTGAAGAATATAATTTAAATGTAATTGTTAATTTGTTTATCAGAAATTCGAAAACATTGCCAAATATTGGTAAATTTACATGGAAAATATTTCACAGTACACAAAAATATTAAAAACGTCGAGACTTCTAGGGAAGGAAGAGGGGGCGTATTTGAAACCTTCCTAGATTTTCCTATTTATAAAATATTTTTCATGTCAAACTTATAGATTTCTACTGACAATTTATTTCAATGCGAGATAAAAATATAATTTTTTACCTAAACTTTTCCTGAGGCAATGGTAACATGTAGACACATTAACGAGCGAGAAATCAGACACTTTCATTTTCAGACCTTAAACAATTATTTTTTTTTACAGATTTTCGACTCCCGAAGGAATTTTATCTTTTTTAAGCCCATTTTAAAACACTAACCATACTTCATATTAGCGACAAGACCTCGTTCCCTTCACTTCAGCGTCCCCTCCCCCAGCGTAAGTGTCTATCCCTAGTCCTTCTTAATGCATATTAGTTTTTTTTTTCATCTAAGACCAGTTAAGCGTCAATAATGGGTGGCAATTAGTCATTACCTAATTATCAATGACGATTAGTTAGATCAAGTTACTCATTTAAGCTTTTGTTTAAGCTTTAGCTTAAAAATGGCATTTTTTAAGCTTTAGCTCACATTAAGAAGAGCATAAAGTTATTCAGCTCTCTCCAAAAATGCTATAAAAAGCATGAGGAGAGATTTGTCGTAAAATATTCTAGCATAAGTCTCAAATTAAATATTCCATCTGAGTAGGATAATTAATGTTTACCTCCCTTATTTTCACATGGTGGTGTTCAGAACCGTATTCAGGGGGGGGGGCTTCTCAGCTCAAGTTCTCATGAGAGGCTCGGATTCTTCTAAGTTTCTCCATATTTCTAGTTTGTGCTGCCCTGTCTTTTGGGGCTTTAAAGAACTCTCACCTCCTCAAAATGTGCTCGTTATTATATATTTTGTATACAAATGAATGACAAAGTCTGTTTAAAAGAACAAAAAGAATAAGCAGGTATAGTTAAACTGTATTTTACTGTCATTAATGGAACAAAATTCGAATTTTATAACTGCTATCTCGTCACATACACCTTTTTTTCTTCTTTTTTTTTGTATTACGCAAGTTTTGCAAATGCTCAAAATCATGATATTTTCGACGGACTTGAACTCATAAAGAAAAAGCGATTAACTATTAATATTGTAATAAAATATCCTGTAAGAGACTTGCAAAAAGTCTGTTTAATTTGAAAAATGAAATATGATGAGAATCAAAAATGAATATATAATTTTATTTCATATTAAGAAATACACCGCAGGAGTAGTCCGAAAAATCCTGTTTTTTTCCTTGTTTACTATGTGATACTTACTTAAATACAAGTAGCATTGGTCCGTAGCATCAAGTAGCATCCGATTTTATGAGCCAGGGTAAGAATATATCCATTTTAATGTTTTGTTTAGTAGTCTTATGAGTTTATACCCCTAAGATTGTAATTTTTGGACTTATTTTTAAAGGTGAAGGATGGGGCATGATTACCGGAATTAATGCGCTTGTTTTTGTTGACAATCATGACAACCAGAGAGGACATGGGGCAGGAGGACCTGATATCATCACCCATAAAGAATCAAAACTTTACAAGGTAACCTAGATTTTCATTTATTTTTAATAAATTTACGTTTGGCTTCATGATTGTTCGTGTTTGGTATGACTTTTAGTTTCTGTTGTTTTGCTTGATTCCCCAAACATTAGGCATTTTGATGAAGCTTTTCTTTGGCAAGATAAGTAAATAATTGGTAGTTATGCTTAAATGTTATTATTAAACAACTTGAAGAGAGTCTTCTTCTGGACCGAAAAAGAAAAAAAAAACTTGAAGATTGAGAATATCAAAGTGGCCAAAATTGCGGATTACTTTTATTTAAAAGAAACATAATCTCCAACTTCAAAGGAAGACAATGAAGAATCTTGAATTTAAAAAATGTTCGTTATGAGGATAGATGAAAATCCAAAGACACAAATTAGGCTTGCTTCTAAAGTGAGGCTCTGATAAGAGCCAAATTTTGTTTCAGATTCTGGATTCAACTTTTACTACGTAAAAAAACGTCTTCACTAGGGCAAATATTCAGTTCGTTTCTGTTCCGATCGCTGTTCGAAAATTCGTTGCAACGGCAGGCAAATTTATGTTTGCAATAAATTGAGTTAGGTTTCAGCTTCAGAGTTTCAGCTACTCGATTTAGGTTTCAGCTACTCGATTTCAGCTTCTGAGTCAAAGATTAAATTAATAGGTTGGGAAATAAACACCAGAATTTTGCTATTGAATGGCCCTCCCCTAACTTTCTACGATCGTCCGTTCTACGACAAAGTCAGGGGAGGGGAGGGAAATTCTAATGGAAAGAGATACATTCCTCCATACTAATTCGTTTCTATTGCATTGACTACGAAATGAGCTTTCATTTCTAATAGTTCAACGTTAGCTATGTTTTAGAAAGGTATAAATTAAGATGAGCATGGATATTTCTTTCTTTTCTTTTTTATAGACAGTAGCCGTTTGTACCATGAGTAACAAAGGCGAAAGAGCAAAGCGAATAGAAAGTTATAAAAGAAGCACCCAACATTTTCTATTTAGGTTGTTTGTGCCATTAAACGTCTTGTATGGCACTCTCTATATATCTCACAATTTTTCTGTAACAGTAGGCTCTTTTGTTCCTTTTTTCTTGTTTAAATATTGAATAAAGACTGCTTTTCTAGTATTTAAAAAAAACGATTTTTCAAAATCGCTTCCAAGGCGCCAAAAATTTGCGTCTTGGAAGCGAGTGCATTCTGGACACGAGTGTGACCCGTTCCTACTATAGCTAAAATTGGGTTTTTGGTGGTATTAGTAAATGGTGCAGTAACATTTCAGAAAACTCTAGAAATAAGTTTCAGACGAAGAATAATAAAATCTAGGTGAGAGTTAATAAGAAACCCTTAACAAATATATTCACCTAATCTGAAAGAGATAAAATACAAAAAAAAAAAATTTTCACACAGTAGTTTACAATGCAAGAAGCGGCTTTCCGTTATAATTTCCTTCTTCTTGATAAGTTTCATAATGAGTATTGAATTCAGAAACATCAGTTATTTCATTGTTTCTTCAGCGCAAAGAAATTTTCCCCCAGGGATTTGACATCTCTGAAACACTTCATACAAAAACAAAGATAAAGGGAACGTCACGCAACCTGCATTCGTTATCTTAATAGCATCTACAGATTTTTTAAATTCTTGGCTTAAAAAAAAAAATTCTTGGCTAAATTAACAGTCAAATGTTATAAAATGAAAAGTAGTTAAACTTATAAAAAGTGTTATAAAATGCGATATTATTTATTTTATAAAATAAAAATATTTATTTTTTATATTTATTTATTCTATTATTATACTTAGAATATTTTTATATTATTATTATTTATTATATTTTATTTGATACTTCAAGGGATACGAGCGGAGGGATGGTCCTTTTAAATTTAGTATTATTCGACGGCGGTACGGTATGGAAATTTGAGGAGAGAGGAGACCATGCTGTGTTTAGTGTATGTAGTATCTATGGGCCCAAATGGGCATCAATGCATAATTAACTGTGTTAAGTGTATTTCTATATTTTTGTTTTTTAGATTAAAACCCATATCGAACTTGAACTTGAAATGTGTTAGGGTTCAAAATTATCGCTTTTTAGAGAACATTAGAACTAGTGCTCAGGACTATCTAGATTTTTTTTTCTCCATTCCTTTTCTTTGGCTGTCTATTTTTAAGGTTGGTTAAATTCTGAGGAAACTATTGTCCGAAAAGCGATTATTTAACCTCCTAGCTCGTCGCGTCATTGAGCCACCTGAGAAAGACGCACTAGAAAACTCCTTTATCCCACCTTTTTTTTAAAACTTCGATGATTTATAGCCATTTTGTTTGATTTCACCTTTCATCCAGCCTCTTGCAAAGGTTGGGTGCTTTCTTTTTTAGAACTTTTTTATTTTCTTTCTTTTTTATTTCTTTTTTATAATATTTTTCTTTTTCTTTTTTATATTTTTTTTTAAAAATATTAAGCTTAGTCGTGCTCTAACGTAATTACAACATTGTTTCCGCATATTTTTTGATGATTTTAAGCATTAAACTTGTGCTACAGAAACGGAAAATTGAGGCTGGGACCTGGTGTGAAAAACCTACATTAAAGCTAACTTACTCCCTATTATTTTGTACTCAAATTATGTCTTTCTGTCGTTTTCTCAGATCCAGTATAAACTCATGAAAACTAATGTTTCAAGATCTGATTGGCCAACGCTAAAAATTTCGCATGAAAGTTTGACGTGGCCCAGCTCACCGGATTATGCATAATATACATTATTAGTACTGTGATAACGCTTTATTTAGTTTCTATATACAAGCATGACTTAGGTTTGACTCTGGCTGCAATTGATTATACGAGGTTATACCGGAAAGCGTATCAAACAAGTTAAAACACTAGACTTTCCTTTGAAGATCGCAGGGTGTGTGAAAGGGGTATGACACATACAAGTTTGACAAAAGTAAAAAAGAACCGAGAAAGGTGGTAATTTTGAAGCCTGAAAAAAACAAAAGTTGAAAACGGAGAACGTTTGACAACAAATCACAGGTTTGAATATTGTCGAAAATACAATTAATATATGTCGTGTTTTCCAATAAAATTTCCAAGATCTTTAAAGAATAAATAAAATTTCCTTAAAATATTTCCTTATTTAAAAAAATAATATAAAAAATTTCCTTATTTTATTAAAATAAATAAATAAAACGTCCAATAAAATTTCCAAGATCTTTAAAGAATAAAAGTAAAATTTATGTCGTATAATTTCTTGGAATTTAAACTCATTCAAATAACCCTTGTGCTGTAGAAACGGTTCAGCATTTATATTTTCGTATTTTTTAGATGGCTGTTGGTTTCATGCTTGCATACCCGTATGGATGGAATCGAGTAATGTCTAGTTATTTCTTTGAGGTAAGTAAGGCTTTATGTATACTAATTGGTTGTGGTAAATCCGAACGCATTGGGTCATCCAGCATAAATTTTGCAAAAAAGCAAAAACCGGGAAATATCTGTTTATTAAGTTATTATCTGTTTATTACATTTATTAGTTATTAAGTTTTTTATTTGAGAACCAAATAAGATAGAAAAAACAGATTAAACCACTTGATACAGCATAATTTTTATGAGGAGATGGGCTGCCAAACTGAGTCTACAAAACTTCCTTGTAGCGCATATATAATTCCGGCAGTCGAGTTGACTCAATAGATTTTAGAAATAAAGTCATACTCCCATAAATGAATAGTATGTGAACATTAGTGTGCTTTAATATGAGATCTCTACCTTTTCTTTTTTTCGAATGACACCATAATTCAGAAGTGGGCAAATTACGGCCCGTGGATTTTGCTTCCTGCATATTATGTGGCCTTTTATAATCTTGCGTCAGCCTTATTTTTTCGATTGGAATTATATTTCGCGATATATTATTGATCATTTTTCTGAATATTTTCTTCAAAACTGCAGTTCAAAAAAGTTATTTATTCGAAAATACTCATTGGATAAGGTTTATTAAGATGGTAATGATGATTTTCGCTTGTGCACCTCCCATGTAGAAAAAGATCAATTTTTCAGGGGAAGAAAAAACATCGTTTTAGGTCTATACTATTGGTCAAGGTTATTTTAATTTAGGTAAGGTTAGATTAAATTTGGTTGTAAATATCAGGAATGGGTTAAAAACCTAATTTAACCTAGCCCAACCTGTCATCATCAAACCTTGCACTAAACTGAAAAAGTTGACTGACAACGCTGGCTAAATCGAAGGAGAAAAAAGGTATTTCGGACATTCTCCGATGAATGTCGACATTCACGAATTTCGGACATTTACGGTTATATATATATATATATATATATATATATATATATATATATATATATATATATATATATATATATATATATATATATATATATATATATATATATATATATATATATATGTTACCGTGAATGTCCAGAAATGGTGAATGTCGACTTTCACCGGTGAATATTAACAAACACTAATATATATTATATTTAAATTGTTAAGTCAGGCTCTTGGTTTCTTCTGAGTTGTAAGTTCTTCTATTTGTCAATAAATTTACAACAAAAATCAACTACAGTATATTCTCACCCTTAAGGCTCTATAGCAAGTAAGGTACAAGGGAGAAAAAAAAAATTAAACTAAGATAAAATTAAGGAAAACCTTAACCATCTCTAAAACCACAAGCTAGGCAGGGGAGTAGTGTATTATTCTACCAACTCAATTAAACATCCAACCCAATCCAGAGACATCAAATCCAAGAGAAACCGGAGGAAACTTAATTATTAACTATAAATTTTCTAACATATTTTCTGAAGATATCAAATGAGTGGGAGCTTTGTACAGACTCTGGGAGCGTGCTCCATATCATCTTGCAAGCTGTCAAAGGGTTGACCTTACACCACATTGATGATGTATGAGGAGTCCGTAAGTTGTTGGAAGTGTGGAGATGATAAGTTCATTAATCAGAAATAAAAGATATACTACTACATAGAGCATGAGGAAGATGGCCATGCAACTTAAAAAAGTGGAAGAAGCACGACACAGAAAATATAGGGATTTCAAATCAAGCAAGGGCTTCGGTAAGGAACGGTTAATGGCCAGTATAAGAGTAGTAGTAGCACTAGTATTTATGAGAACGTTGATTAAAAAGAGTATCGGCCCAATGACAGGTCCTTGAAGAGCTCAAAACTCTATTTCAGAAGGGTTAGAAAAAAGCGGATCAACCTAAATGATTCGACCAGATAAATTTGATAGCAACCAAGAATATGCACTTCCCCTTGTGGTAGGGATAATTTCCCAAGTAAAAGCTTATGTGTTGATGAGCAGGGGTGCCACTAAGGGAGTGAGGGGGCTTCCCCCCGTAAACGTCCTCAGAAAGGACTTCTGTCGGGCAAAGCCCGAAGAAGTCGGCGCAAAGTGAAGCTTCTGGAAGGGATTTCGTCGGGTGAAGCCAGACAAAACTTATTACTTCATTTGCGCGAAGTCGACAAAAACCTGTTTGCTCCTAAAAAACGACTAGTCGAGTGGAGCCCTATAAAGCTTGGTATTTTGTCGGTCCAATGTAATGTCATGCAAGACTTTCGTAGGGCGAAGAACAACAAAATTTACTGCTTCATCTGCGTAAAGTCGATAGAAACCAATTGCCCCCCTAGAAAACGATTTTCGAGCCAAGCCCTACAAAATCTGATGTATAGTCGGTCCAATCTGATGTCATTAAATACTTCCGTCGGGCGAAGGACTACGAAATTTACTGCTTCATCGGTGTGAAGTCAACAAAAACTTAATATTTTGTCGGTCCATTACTATGTCATAAAAGGCTTCTATCGGGCAAAGACGACGAAATTGACTGCTCCATCTGCGCGAAGTTTACAGAAACCAATTTTCCACCTTGAAAACGAATTGTTGGGTGTAGTCTTGCAATACATGATATTTTTCAACGCGTCAGTTAGTCGGGACAGTTCTAGTGGCTCTAATGAGAAAAAACTTGTTGGGAAATATTTTTGTTTCTTTCCAAAATATCGGAAACAGCTGACCTATTTTGCTAATACACGAGCCCATGAAATTGCGATATTATACTAAGCTTATTTAGAACTATTGTCAGGTCTCCTTGTAAAACTTTTGAATTTGTTTTGAGCTTGTCAATTTTTTCGAATGAGTGAAATAAATACAGACAAACAACTGTGGTGAAACCGAAGTAACATTTTGGACATCACTTGAGAAAGTTCGTCCATGTCAATCCTTGACAAATATCGGAGTTTGAATAGAAGAAGATCTGGCTGAAAAAATTGAAGTTACTTATCCTCTCAGGTCTGACATTGTGGAATCTGGGGAAAGAAAAAAAAAACATTGGAAGAAGTTCGCTGTTCGAATAAACGGGAGGAACGAGCAATATCTTCACTATTCTTTTTTACATTATTGACTGTACCTAGTTAGCAAACAAAACTGATAAATATCTTGCCATTTTTAGAATACTGATGAAGGACCACCTCATGATAGCAACTACAACACAATTAATGTTCCTATCAATGCTGATGATACTTGCGGTGGAGGATGGACTTGCGAACACAGATGGAGACAAATTTATAACATGGTTGCTTTTAGAAACACTGTCTTTGGTATGGAAAATAAATTTATACTATATGTTGTAATTCTGTTGTTCCCATGTGTTGTCAACTCTGTGACTCCCGTTTCGCTTTGTAAATGAAGCTATCTTGTTTATTGGTGTAAAGAGTGTTTGTTTTTAGCCTCTTGAAATTCTCATGAAAAATAAAAATCAATAACAAAAATTAGTAGTAAGAAAATTAATCTAAATGAGTAATAAAAATTAGTAATAATTAAGTTTGATGGTTGCGCTATATCTTTGAAATTGTGATCTAACTCTAGATATAATACGACTAAAATCGAGATTTTTCTGCCCTTTCTTTTTACTCGCCAGGGTTATGGAGCCACAGGACTGTGGTGCTTTATGATGCAATATTCTTGTGTAATCACATTCCAGCCTTTAATAGAATCAGAGGACGCTTTAGTATTGCATAACTAAAGAGTCATGTTCCTCCCCTGTATTTTTTTTTTCTGTGACTCTTCGCGTGGAAGAGGATTTCGTAGAAACTTTGGAGAGGGCTCATTTGATAGGAAATTGGAATTTCTAGTGCATTTTTTGGGCTGAAAGTGATTAAAGGTCAACCAGTCTCCTCCAATGCCCTTCTTTTGGTACCATAAGCCCACGTAACCCTCTTTGATATCGGATAAAAATTTTAGCATAGATATTTTTTTTCCTAAAGTTGTCCGATTTTGTTGAGAAAGCCAATATAAACAGAAAATTCTTTGAGGGCACGGGTTCCCAAAAATGGGTCTACAGAGGGACAAGAAAATTTTTTGTCCAGTCAGCCCAAAACTTATATTGTTAAGTTCCTGGGCTGAGAGAGTTAATTGCAAAAGAAAGAAACAGAAAAAAAAAAATATTATTTCATCAGAAAACCGACCAATCAAAGGAGTGGGGAAGGCCAATAATTTGTTTTTATAAAACAGTCTGAAACTTAAAAATTTAATTGCCAAGGGGAGACTAGGCATGAGCCTCCCAAAGGGATCAAAAACTTTCTCGATGGGCTCGAAACTTATCCTTAATTCCTTAGGGCCTGAGCACCCCATTGCACAAAAAAAAGCAATTAGAAACAAATTCGGTTCTTGCTAAAAAAAAAAAAAAAAAAAAGGAATGAAAAATTTTTTATCCGAACGGTTTGAAACTTACACGCGTAAGCTTCTGGGTTAACGGAACCTTCATTCAGAAAAGAAACTTAGGTTGGGGACAAGGACCCTAAAAAACGGTGCCAAAAAATATTTATCCATTGGCTTGAGACTCATATCTGAATTTCCTTGAGTCAAAAGGGAAGCCCAGTTCGCATAAAAATTAAAAAATGGCTTGCCTAAAAATGGGGCCCTAAAAAGGTCCCACAAACTTTTTCTGAGTGGCTTGAAACTTAAAATTGTAATTCCCTAGCCAAGTGGATCCTAATGTGAAAGAAAATTTATTTTTGGATTCATTGACCCCTTTTTTAAATAGAGGCTCAAAACTTTTTTCTAATTGGCTTGAAACTTACATGAATCATTGCCTGGGCTAAGGGATTTGCATGTTTTTGTTTAGGGAGGGCGTTAGGGGGGTAGATAATAACCAGACCTAAAGCTGCAAGCTGCAAACTACATCTGCAAGATTCAAACTTATCAGGGGCAGCAAAGTTTTTACCCCATTATAATCGGCTAAAAACCTTTCACCCTTTGATAAGTTTGAAACTCGCAACTGTAGATCCTCAGGCCAAGAGAAGGCTAATAAATAGAAAAGTTTTTGGGGTGCACACCCCCCCCCCCCTGATACGGGGTCCAAATTGGGTCCAAAACTTTGTTTCTGATCAGTCTAAAGATTATATCCTTTAGTTCTTGGGCAAAGAGGACTTCAGTGCACAAGACAAAATAATAAAACATAGTGCCCTCCAAAAAAGGCCCAAAAACACAAACTGTTTTTTTTTTTTTTTTTTTTTTTTTTTACAGATTGAAATTTAAAGTCATCCTTGACCCTAGTAGACCTTAATGAACAGTAAATAAATCGAAAATATTGATTTCTGGTTGGTTTGAAACTTTTAAGGATTGTTGACTAGGCTAAGAAGGAATCATAGGCAGCACAATAGCGCTGCCTAAGTAAAGAACGACGTAAAGAACGCAAAGAACGTTGGCACAATGTATTATTTATTTGTTTCTTTCTTTGTTTTAGACCAGGGCACTTCGTATCGAAGGAATTGTCGTAGAAACTTCAAAAAGGGCTCATTCGATTGGAAATTGGAAGGGCCTGTGCCCTTTTTAAGAGCCGAAACTTGTTGGGAAGATCAGGGCTTTAAGACGCCCGGGAATGGGCTGAAAAACTCATTGTCCTTGATCTGTTTAAAACTCATATCCATAAGTCCCTGGGCCTAATGTAAAAAAACGTGTTAAGCCAAATGGGGCTTAATGAGGAAAAAACCTTTTTTTAGACAAATATTTGATAAACTGTAGGTAGGTACTTCCCAATCAGCTTCAAAACTACATGTCGACAGGACGAAGAGAACCTTACCGAATGCGAAAAAAACCTGAAAAATAAGGTTGAATGCATTATTGACGTCAGAAATTTGAGGTGAAAAATGCTGGAGAAAATTTTGCCCCTCCCCTCAGAACCCGATTAAAAATTATAAGAAATGAAACAAAACTTATTGGATTTGCTCGGGTACCTATCAAGTTGCTGTGCCAATTTAAATGCCATCGGTTCTCTAAATTAGCAAACTGCTATCCCGATTTTAGAACCCCAAGAACACCGGCCTGGGTACCAAAGACCTGATTTTAGTGAGAACCCGTAACATGAATCTTTTTACAAAATGGCTGATTAAGATACATGTAAACCCAAGGGTGTCCATGGGAAGAGGTCAAGATGGCTTCAGCCCCAAAAGAAGGCCACAAAATGCGTAGATGTTCGATTCATATGAATAGCAGTCCATTCCCCGTTCACCAGGCATTTTATTAATATTCATAAAATTAATATCGATATTATAGAAATAATCGTCACAAAAAAAACTACTGTTGATTGCAATCCAACATCTTAATTCTTGAACAGAAAAACTGATAATAAAAAAAACTTTGTGAATGTCCCTACAATTAACTAATAATAAAACTATGCTAATTAAAATCAAACAGAAATAAATTTTTTTGACTGTTTTCCAAAAAAAAATTTCAACGAAAAGTAAAGAGACATATTAGATCAAACACAAACACAAAGATAACATGTACTGTTATGGATGAATAGATGAATACTAAAACTAACAAATACTAATAGGAATAATCAAGTCGAACTAAAAACGAACAGAAATTACCACAAATAAGAATAGAATTACCGCCAATTAAACCATCTGATGGCCAGAGTGTCATTTGCACTTCACTAAAAAATAGGTACTTGTGCATTATATCTAACCCACTGCTATACACGAAAGAAGTCAAGTTTGGTTAATGCTAATGAAATAAAATAAAATAGGATGAAAATATAATAGTTTAGCAACAAATTTGGGCTATGTATTTGCACCTAGGGGGTGGGGGGTAAAGCATAGCATATATTAAATACGTAACCGAACCTAATCTAGGTACCTTCCCCCCTAAACCCAAAAAAAAACAGTTTGAATATAGTAAACGCAATGAGAAATCATGCATTGTGATCAATTTATATAGCAAATACCCGTTTGTCTGGTTTCCTATCTGGTTTCCTTGTATAGTCTATAGCGGTGGGTTAGATATAATGCACAAGTACCAAAAAATACATTTAAACTGTTTCTCTTTTATAATTATAATATTGGAAAGTAAAAAAAAATGCTGAGGCTCTAGAAACTAATATCGTTACATTTTTACAATAAATCTACTTTTGCGAGTTCTTTCCTGTAGCTTAATCTTGAGTATTATCGTGATTCATGTTTTTTTTTTCTTTTTGTTTTTGTTGTCTATGTATTGGCAAACATTAACCACGTTGTTAAAAATACATATTGTTTTGGACGCAAATGACACACATGCTATTTAGAGGATAGTAGGGTGTGTGCGTCTGTGTGTGTGTGTGTGTGTGGGTGGGGGGTGTAGTCACACTCGTATTTGCATTATCTCTTATCCACAGACCTTGATTAGCCTGGTGATATTATTTTGTTGTTATGTTTGTTGTTGATCGTATGGCGAAGAAAAACCACACTGATTGAAATATAAATCGTTTTTAGCAAAGTGGAAATCATGCTCTGGTCTTTGAAAGGGTTAGAAGGGTGGTAGTTCTACTCTTATTCGTCCTAATTTCTGTAATTTTTGGGTTTTTTATTCATCCATAGCAGTATCTGTTATCCTTTTATTTAGTGTGATTATTCATTTTAAATTATATTTGTTTTGGATTTTGTTTATTCATTCTTCGTAATTTCTTTTAAGCTTTAATTATTATATGGCTCTGTTTATGTTCATTTTAGTTTTTAATATGGCTCTACTTATTTTTGAAAAATTTTATTCTCTGGAAGACGTTTTTCAAAATTAATTAGATACAAAAGCTATGTTTTCCCTGGCTCTTTATGTCAAGCCAAGGGTGAGCTAAAATAGACAGGCAAAGATTATACATCAGTTTATCAAAACTGGTCAATTATTGATAAAGTGATTAAATATTATTGATAAACTATTTATGAACATATTAATGTAAGGACGACACCACAATAGGGAGAATATAATACAGTATCGACAAAGGCTATACTCTCCATTAAAAAAAAGTGAAACATATTTAAAACCACACAAGATTCAAACTTCGCCGTCGCGCACGCGCGATACCGATGTACACAACACGAGGAGCCTATGGAAAAACCTTTTTTTTTGTCCGATCACTAGCCACTGAACTAAGGTTGTGACGTATATTGCCAGGGATGATACGCGCGGTATCAAATGTGTATCATGTTTGAAAAAAGAAGACGCTACAGTTCTACAGTGGGACGACACCAGACCTCTGCTCATGGCCACTTCTAGAAACGTCTCTCCGGAAAACTGTCATGGGAGCTCCGAAGTATGTTCTCTTTTGCGCGCCTTTCTGAAACTTTTTGTCTTATGCAGAGATATTTTCTGTAAAACTCAGATACTTAAGTGGATTCTACTTTGTATTCCCCCCCCCCCTCACTACTATGCTGAGATTTCAGAAACAGTGATATTATAATACTTTAAAATCTATTTTTAATTAATTGCGTAAAAGATAAAAAAACTGTGGTATTTAAAAACTATATATAATTTCTGAGAAGAAGACGACCTAAGAATGTTGTGTGATTTAAGGGCTATAGCATCACTTACCGGTCATTTCAATTATATTTAAGCTTAAACAAACTAGTGCTGTCTACAAGTTCTGAACGGGTTTTGCAATATTACTTGTGCTATTTTTTTAGGTACTACAATGAATGATTGGTGGGATGATGGTGGCAACCAAATTGCATTTTGCCGTGGGGGAAAAGGATTTGTCGCTATAAATAATGCTAGTTACGATATGAAACAAACTCTTCAGGTATGACACTTGAAGTATTTATGTTCCACAATTATTTCTACCTTTACTTACTAAAAAAGGCTAAAAAAATTTCTCAACCAATTGAATTATGGACTTGAAGAATACAAGTGAAAAAGTGTTAGAATTTTTTATTAGAAAACTATAGAAACATAAATTTCTTCAAACCCTTAAATTGAGTTACTGAATAAAAACTTGTGACCTGATAGGCCACTAGACAACCAAAACCACTAGACAATAATGCTGGTTACGATATGGAACAAACTCTTCAGGTATGACATTTGAAATGTTTATGTTCTGCTATTATTTTGATCTTTACCTGTTAAAAAAATATTAAGATTTGTTATTAGATAGCTATGGACACATAGATTGTTTCAAATCCTTGAAAAGAGCTACCGAGTAAAAACTTGTGACCTGATGTGCCACCAGGAAACCCTTTACCTAGGTTTTCGCTCTAGAGTTATGTCTGTTCAACTTCCTTTTAAAGGAATCAGCTGGATTACATGCATCGAGAGGACATTTCAAACGGAAATGCAGTGTCTTAAAAATCTGTTTTTCAAGTGCCCGGTGTGGGTTGTCTCCTCTTGAAGGCTATCCGACCGCACCGTGTTTGCCGTATTAGCCTGGCGACTAACGGTGCAAGTATAGATAGCTCACCAGAAGGAGGGCAGCGGATGTATTTATAGAAAACAGCTATCGATACCGCATCAAACCTCTCACTTAGAAATCATAAAGATAACCGGTCTGTGCCACAACTTCCCCTTGAAGCCATATTTTGGATCCTCTAGAGTGGTGTCATTAGGGTTTTATGAGCGCTTGCCAAAAGTACCGCTGCAAGGAGCCCCTGCTTTGCTATAGGCACGACTTTAAAGTGAGATAATTGACCTGATTGGTAAAAGTTTCTCAGAATAAATAGTCACCCCCAGCTTTATCGTGCAGGAGGAATGAACCCGATCAAGATGCATGCCCTATGAGGTGTCTGAGTAGAAATGGATTATAAAAGACGAATGTTAACTTTCTTGATTGTTTCACCTTTTAAGATAGGTCGGGATGTTGAATTGAGGCCTTTGGAAGGAGGAATAGGAGGAACGGAGGAACCTTTGAACGAGCTCCTTCGTGCTGAGTGCATTTAAGTTCGCTATACAGACATCAGACCACTTCTCTATCTCTAAGAAATCCAATTGCAGGGATTCTATTCTTATGATCATCTTGTTCAAGCTAGAAGCCTCCTAACGTCTCTAGTAAACCCCACGCATAAACTCCTTGCGAGTCGCGGCCCCTCTGCTAAGCAAATCCTGTCACAGGAGATTTTAGACATCCTTATGTCTGAGGAAGCTATCCCTCGCTCGCCAAATGTGAAATTTGTCATGACTGTAAGTGGTGTGATACCTGCGATAGATACGGATCAATCTGTTCACTATAGGTGTGCCATTCAAAGCTAGGACTGGCATCTTGTTCGAATAATTGATAAACTTGATTACGTTACAAGTAAGGTAGTAGAGACTCCTGCTTTGATGAAAGAGTGTTGTGACGGAGTACAGAGCGAGGTTTTGAGCTGTATAAATAAAGAAAAACTCAATAATAAATCCTGGCCACTTCTGAATAACGAGTCAGAAGCAGTGGGTCTTGTAGTAGATTCACCACCACAAGATTGTGATGATCCCTTAAACCGTGAATCTTTTCTGAAATCGTTGGATGGTGCTGATGGTATAGTGCGGATTTCACTGTCTAAGGAATCAGGATTCCAGCAACCGAAATGGGTCATTCATACGAAAAGAAAAAACGCCGAAAACTTGAAAGCCTGTTTGAATGAAAAGGTCGGTAAAACTGAGGTTCGCAAATCGAGAACTGTCAGTTTATTATCACGAGTGGACTTCCCGATCAACCCAGAGAGTGCGTGTGCTTCTAACCATGGTATCGAAGAGATACAGCGCATCGGTGTTTTGAAATCATATCGTGTATACTACCGTTCGGTGACGGCCAAGTCTCATTATTTGCGTTATGGGATTCACATTGGCTACAAACATTTCCGGCTTACTGATTATAGGTTTTTACCGCGAATGTGCTACAAATGCGGGTCGCTAGAGCATATATTGTCGGCCTGCTCTAGCGTGGAACGTTGTCTCAAGTGCCTTGGTAGTGGACACTCTCATTCTAGGAACAACCCTTGCCAGAATGAACCTTGTTGCTTCCATTGTGGATCTCATGAGCATACTGGATTTAGCTTTCGCTGCAAACAGTTAACCGAAAAAGTTGTAAAGAATAAAAAATGATTAGTGCAAAGACTATATCTCTGAATCTGAATGGTTTTGGGGATAAACAACATGTATTGCAGTCTATGCTGCGCGATCTGGATATTTTGTGTCTACAAGAGCATCATCTTCTGGACCACTCTACTAGTCTTCTTTCGAGCCTGTCGCAGCAGTTTAAGTGTTTTTTATCTCCAGCTACACCTACAGGTGGACGCCCGTCAGGAGCCGTTTGCATTTTTATTTGCGAGAATAATTCAGTTTGAGTGTTTTCCGTCAATCGTTATTTTTTTGCTGTCTGAATCCCCGGTAGTATTGTTTTCTACTGCTATTTAACGACAAATTATCATAATAATGATTCGGATTTTGATTTCAATTTTGCTTTTTTAGAATTATCGCGATGTGTGGCGGAAGTTCCATCAGATTTCCAGTGGCTTATTTGCGGGGATTTTAACTGCAACATTGCTATCTCTGATGTCCGCTCCTCCATTCTTTTATCTTTGTTTTCGGTTTTTACTATAGTTTCAAAAGATGCGGATTTTACATATGTCCATAATTCTGTTTCTTGCTCTAATCTAGACCATGTGCTGGTCTCAAATGCAGCGTTATTACCACAGCCTGTTCATGTTGGGCTGGATATGCCTACTAATGACCTTTTTTACCTTTCTTTTCATTTAAATATTCAAATTCCATCTTTTAAAATTATCCATCGTTCTAGTCAAATTGTAAATAAAATGATCTGGGATCGGGAAAAAGTGTGCAAATATCATGAAGAATCAGATGCTATTTTAGCTAAAATAATTGTAAATTATTCTAAGGATGTTGATCAAATTGATATAGATCTATTTTACCTTGAAATTGTTCATAGTTTAAAAGTCGGGGCTAATAAAGCATTTAGAACTGATTCTTTCCGTCGTGGATCTCGTGTTTTAGGTTGGAACCTTAACCCGATTTTAAAGCAAAGCCAAAAGAATACATCTCAAGCTTGTTACTTTTGGAATTGCGCGGGAAAACCGCGATCTGGACCATTTTATGATGGTATGAAATTAACTAAACGCGTTTTTCGGGCTGAGTTGCATTTGCATAATGAAATTATAAAAGATGAAATTGATTCAAGGATTACTGGTGATAAGAATGAGCTTTGGAGTTTGGTTAATTCTAGACGTCGTAATAAAAATTGTTCACCAGATTCTAATAGTTCTCTGAAACTAGATGATTGGCTAACTCATTATAATCAAGTTTTTTCACCCAGTGATGCGGCAGTTGAATCACGGCTTGACTCTGTATTATTGGAAGAAATTTCAAAGCCCCGCCCAAATAGTAAAATATCTGTTTCTGTTGAAGATGTAACGGCAGCAATTAAAGCTCTAAAAAGTAAGCATTCTTTTGGTCATGATGGTATACATTCAAACCATATAAAATGGGCATCCCCCAAAGCAGTCTTTCTCCTCGCTACTCTTTTTACTACTATTCTTTCTTCTGGAGTTCTTCCAACTAGCTTTTCTCGTGCCACCACTTCACCCCTTTCAAAAAAAGGAGGGAATACGAATCGATGTTCTGATTACAGGCCAATTACTGTTTCGTGCCAGATTAGCAAAGTTTTTGAGTTAGTTTTATTAAAGTATTTGGAGTCTTGTAACCAAGGCCTGAATCAAACTGGGTTCCGTAAGGATCTAAGCATGGATGTTGCTCATACCCTCCTTTCAAGAATAATATCCTTTTGTAAGCAAGGGGATAGAGTTTATACACTTGCGTTAGATTTTGCGGTGGCGTATGATTCAATTATCCATTCTTGGGCTATGACTGCGCTTCTGAAGAATAATGTCCAACTACCAGTAGTTTTGGTTTTAAAAAAGTGGTATGGCTCCTCTTGTATTTGTATTAAGTGGAAGAATCAGTTTAGTGATTATAATGTTAAGTTATGTAGGGGGCTGAGACAAGGAAGCATTATTTCTCCTTTGATTTTCAATATTACTGTTTCGGGGCTGTTTGATCAAATTAAGTTGACTTTTATTTATGGTAAAGGTTATGTTCTGTCGTGGATTGCTTACGCAGATGATTTACTCCTTTTGAGTCGATCGCTTCAGTCACTTCAACAAAATGTAGATTTTTTAGCAAAGGTTTTTAGTGAGCATGGACTTCGTTTTCACCCTGAAAAGTGTCAGTTTTTAATTCTTGGTCCTAAGGCTAATGATCTCGTTAATTCAAAAATTTCTGTCCGTATTTATGATAGTATTTTAAAACCTTTGGAATCTTTTTTATATCTTGGTGTGCCTTATGGACCAACTTTAGCTCTATGCCGTGCTTCTATTTCTAAAGCAGTTAAAAGTAGAATAGCGTCTAGTTTCGGGGTAGTAATTTGTCTTCGCGATCTTCTTTCTCTGAAATCCCTGGCTCAGGTATATAATACAGTCGCTTTGCCTCATTTTTTAGTTTTTTCATAGATTCTCCTGTTTTTTATAAAGATTAATATTGAGAATGAAAAAACCCAATTTTTTAATTTTTCTAATATCCTTTTCTGCTTTTCTAACACTAAATCCAGCACTTTTTTAAAGAATACATATAAAATAAAAAAACCTGTGGTTGTTTTGGAGAAAAATCACGAGAATTTTTTATCCGAATTAAATTTTTTTTCTCATAATTTATATAGAGCTGCGCACGATGCTTAATTTATTTTATTTGATTTAATTTTTGAATGAAGTGTTAATTTGTGAAGTGTTAATTTATTATCTATTGAATGAAGTGTTAATTTGTGTGTTAATTTTGATTGAAGGCCTTTGCGTATTTGTTGTTATATAGTTTAAGATAATTTTATGGCCTGTTGATTAGCGGTTATTATTTTTATTTATTTCTTTTTTTTACTCTTCGTATTCGGAGGAAATAAAAAGTTTGAATTGAATTGAATTGAATAGGAAAATTTGTAATGTATCGTTGTGATTATGGGCAGCTGCATAGGTTGTCGTATCGTCAGCAGAACGTTTTAGAGAGTTAATGAGATTGTCATCTATGTCTTTGACATCCACAAGGAAAACAATGGGCTCGGTGGTACTACCTAGAGAAATCACAACCTCTAATAGACACTCACTGAAAGCCAACTCTTCAAAAACTACTTTGAACTTGCGATTTTTCAGAAAACTCCGAACAACCTCAAGCAGACTATCAAGCTTCGAGTCTTTTCAACCTGCCCTAATGAAGGTTACCGAAATATTTTGCAATATCAAAAGAAATTTTCACCTAGATTATCCCCTATTTTTAATTAAAAATTGTACTAATCGTTAATTTTACAAGTTATAACCCGTTTTTAATCAATCATCACATGGGGAATTAATGCTAATTAATTAATTAAATTAATTAATGCTAAGATTTGCCTCTCTTTATATTACTTGATGAGATACCCCTAGGCTCGGAAATTACTTACTCTATGTATAGCTAGATAATACAGCAGACGAGAATTCTCTGAAGACAGCATCGGTTTATAAGGTATGGAACAGTCAGTGGCATATTAGTAAATTACTGTGGTAACCCTTAAAAGAGCTTATAACCAATAAACGAAGATTATATCGAATAAGATGGCAAGATCGAGTCAAATTTCTTATATATAAAAAAAATCACTATTTTCCATCTAGCGTCGTGTTTGGTTTAAAATAGTAATAATAAGAAACTATGTATTCTCGTAAAAAAAAAAAAAATAGAAAAAGTAAATTGAAAACATTGCTAACTAAGGATGTTTTACTAACCTTTATTACCTGTCGAATTAGAAATAACATTTTACGAATATTTACAATTAAATTTTGCAGCGCTAATACGTATTTCATGTCTCTGTTGCCACAAGCCATCCCAAAAAACTTGGAAAAATAATTCTAGAGAAACATATTTAGTTTTTGAGTTCTCAGTGTTTTCCCAAAACGTGCTGCATCAATTTGTAATTTTGTTTTTACAGCTTTTAAAGTAAAGTTGTTGTAATTAGCAAAGTACATTTATACAGCTCTCATTTATATAAGCACTTATTTTTATATAACATTGGCAAAAGCTTTCTGAAAGCTATCACTTGATTGCTAGTCGTTTTTTATTAGTAATGAGACGTTGCCGCTTTGGTATCTTATTGCCTGTCGTCTTTGCTATAACTTTTGGTACCTATCACACTTTTTAGAATTGAATTTTTCCGCCGTTTGTCAAAGACTAAAACCTGGGTCACATTATCCACACATTTTCGGATAAATAAAAATTACCCACGACTACAGCACTAATTATATAGGCTATTCCTAATTTCTACAGATGAGCATTGTCAACAAGTGTGACTCATGGTGCAGCTCGTGCATAAGGCAACATTATTAAAGGCTGATTGAAGGAACTTTTTATACGACTTAAAAGGATATCACACGGTACCCAATATTTTTATTCAGTTTGGGTTCCAACCGGGTGCATAACGTTTGCGCTAAAGCTCTTGTTGACTTCCTCTATTACTGTAATCATGATTCCATAAACTGAATGAGTTGGAAAATCTTACTTCTTACGTATCCACCATTTGGTAGCGTAAATTGTTATTTGAGCTACGTAAAGATTCAAAAGCAAAAATTTGCCCGGTTTTAGTGCTAAAAGTTTTGCATATTTCTTCACCCTCTGACAGTTGCCGTTATTTAATTTTCCCATTTTACTCCGTTTGAAATATTTTTTTAGACCTGTCTTCCTGCCGGAACCTATTGCGACATTATAAGTGGCAACCCTGACAGCTGTGTTAAACAGATAACAGTAGGTGGTGACGGAAGAGCATATATTGAAATTTTAGCTTATGAAGATGACGGTATTCTCGCTATCCACGAAGGGGTAAGCTGTATTATTACTATGGTTGGGTTGTATTTTCCTATCTCAGTCTATTTGCAGTCTTGCCACTTTTTATATCTGTTGAAAATGTAATTTTTTTAACAGTAATATTTTCTTGCAATATTAACTAATAATATTTAACTAGTAATCTGTAACATGTAGGTTACTAGTACTAGTAATATGTAACTAGTAGTATATAACATGTATGATATAATTAGTAATATTTTCTTGCACGTCCATGAACACTCTAGCCCATGTGTCAGACAGAACTAATTTCTTTGATTAACCTGAATGAAAACAAATTCCGAAGTTCATTCATGCTCATTAAAAAAAAAAAAAAAAAAAAAAAAAAAAAAAAAAAAAAAAAAAAACTGTTCGTTATGTCTTCTGTCACTACTGACAAGGCAGGGCTATATTGAGCATTTTCCTCAAAAAGTATATTAAGTACATGTATTTTATTTTTAGTGAATATCAAAGGCCGTTGAATACTGTACATGTAATTGTTAATACTTGCTTATTGTTTATATAATTTGGAATTTGGATACAAAAGTGATTATTTACTTGCATATTCCATTTGTACCTTTAAAGTATTTTGTAGCCTTGCTGTGCTGATTTTATTGATTAGCTAAACTGATTTCAAACCTTAATTTTTTGCGTAAATTTTGGGATATGGTTCAATTTCGAGTGGCAGCAGTACGGCCAGGTCAAATAAATCAAATTTTTTTGTTATCAGCATAAAAAGGATGTTTATTCTTGTTCAGCGTCAATCACAAGGTTGATTTTAAAGAAATCCAAATTTTTCTCCCCAGGTTTCTCTCCCCATGCCTTTGGTCCAAAATGATAAAATGAGAAGTTTTTTTTTATATGTTTTCATTTTCAATATGTTTGTTTAATTTTTTTTTAAGACACCCAAAGTCTATGTTTTGATGCCATATGTTGTATTTATGGATATTGTTTGTTCACTCCCATTCCTTTTTGTCCAAAAAAGATGACCGTAATGTTTTTTAGTTTTGTTTTTAGTAAGGCGTATATCCTCTGTGAAATATGCAATTTTTCCACAAGCATACAGCTGTAACTTTTACCTAGAGGAAAAGATACTTTCGTCATTGGGTTTATTATTCTCAGATCTATCTATTCATTGAGCCAGAACTATAATCCTGCTTTGAATTTTTCTTAGTGGTTTAAACTTGCATAAAAAATGGGAAAATTTACTTACTTTTGCATGCTTTCAAGTTTTTTTCAATCTAAAAAGCAAATTTTCTCAAAGCAAATTCCAAAATGTAATTCAAAAGATGGATAAAACTGAGTCTCAGCTATCTAACTATATCAAAATTGTTTCGTTTTTTTACGTTGAAAATACCTTAGGATAGGAGAAAAGTACCATACAAAGTTTGACACAATCTCAAAACATCCAAACCCAATGTATTTGATGCAAACTGCTGTAGTTATATTTATGTATATTTGAAAAAAAAGAAAATAATATTATATATATAATATATATATGTATATATATGTATATATATATATATATGTGTATATATATATATATATATATATATATATATATATATATATATATATATATATATATATATATATATATATATATATATATATATATATATGTAATAGTACCCTACAAAAATTATATCAGGTATATATGTATTTTATTTAATATCTTTGCTGTGTTGTTTGGTTCTATAAGAGCCCCTTTCAATTCTCAACGATCTGTTTGTTTTTAGTTTGCCAAGTCTTTTGGTAATTTTTTTTATTTTACGAGAAAAAAGAAGAGTCTCAATAGAAAAAAAGAAATTTTTTAACAGAAAATATATTTTAGTTTGAAAAGTAAAAAATACAACATTGTTAAAACATAAAATAACACTATTTTGAATTAGAAGGTATTATAAATTGTTTTTCAATTTTAAACTAAAATGCTTAAGAAATCAAAAATTGTGTTAATTCCATAACAATATTGTATTAGTTGTAAAATTAAATATAAAAGAAAAATACTGTCCTCGAATGTTTGATAAATTTAGAACGTCATATGCAAAATAGGTTAAATGAAAAAGATTGGAGCTTGTTTTGTAGTTTAATCATTGGCAGTAACTTCCGGTTTTTTGTTGTTTTTTTTTTTTTACTTTGAAATTTAGCACCTCTAATTTTGGTGTTTTTCTTTCAGTCTCGACTATTCTGAATGTCCCGATTAATGGAACGCTGCAAATTTAAATAACGAAGATCAGTTTAATAATGTTTTTTTTTGTTTTGTTTTTTTAATATATTATTTGGTCAACTGTTTATACTTTTTTTTGGCTGTGTTAGTTCGACTTTATATTGTTTGTTCTATGGATCAAAACTAAGCTGAGCATTTGCTATAATACTACTACTATTTACAATTCATTGCAGAATCAAGCCTCTTGAGTCAACATAGCTGCGTGCACCCCTCCTCTGCTCCAAAGCTATCTAAGCTTCAATCTTTACTCAGTCTCATAGAGCCCCAACAGTCTTTAAATCCCTTTTTATGACACCTTCTCATACTCTTCGGGAATGAATTGCTTTTTGTGTGGTCCTTGATGAATGACCACAATTATAACGTCTAGTCATTATTGATAATTTCCCCTAAATACTAATATAATGCTCTAAATATATTTTTCGGGCATTTTTCATATCGCACAGGCTTTATAGCTAAACCGGAAAACTTTGTTTGGCCATCTTATAATTTTTTTTATGATTTAAATGTGGATTTTCTTAGGATTTTTGTTATAATCATTGATCCTTTCCCCCTATTTTTATGTGACAATTAGTGAGTTTTGATACCTGTAAGATATAGTGGCCGATACTGAAGGTCTACAAAAAGAGTTGTATGTCAAAGGACGGTCTTTCATGTTTACAGGGCTTATGTCCTCTGGTCCCTAAATATGGTGTGGCTATTTTGTGCAGTTCCCGGATATTTTCATTGAACTCCCGAATGACCTACGTAGAGATAAATGATTTCCATCATTCATTTTTGCATACAAAATACCAGGAATCAAAAATACTAAAAGACACAGAACTAGTATTGTAAATATTGAAAGCAAATGGGAAAACAGAATATGCTATTCTAACTGAAAATCAATTCATCCGAAACAGATGGGGAAGCTCCGTGAACCCGTATTTTTTAAAATCGACTGCACCACGAGCAACCTGGTGTTATACTGCTCGAAGGTCATTCCACACATGTTGATACAGCCAGCTGAAATTTCAGAGATGATTTTTATTATAAGTGAAAAAATTATATTAACAGGCATAGGTGCAGAGAAGCAGGACTAGTATCAAGCTTTTTACTATTTACTCACATTTGCACATAATTTTCCTACAGCTTACCTGTTTTTCTTCTTTATTTTATAAATTCGTAAACCATGCTGCACCGAAATACACTCCTATGCGGCCGATTCTCAGTTCGTTTTTCTGTTCAAAGCATATTTTTCTTATGCCTTTTTATTTTAACATTTATTATTATTATTATTGCTTTTTAATTTAGATTAATTGAAAACCAGAGTACTGAATAGCGTAAGTTTGATTTGCGAACACAATATATATGCAAAGGCCTACCGAGGGAAGCCGAAATGAGTGGGTGAACTCTTAAATAGAATTAATGGGCGCATATGTGTCTAACATTACATGTTGTTAGAATTCCTATGATAAAACCAGAGCCACGGGTAAAATTTGGAGGTATAATGGAATGTGTCTGTATGGCACCCTTATCTAACTGCTGACTAGAACTAAAATCTTATTTTTTGAGCTAATCTAGCTTTTCGTTTAAATTAAAAATATCATAAATAATATTAAACTAATATTAAAACTATCAGATAGCTAAAATTTCTTCATCCTTAATTACCTTTGTCCAACCATTCATAGGCTAATTTGACCAAGTTTATTAGAACAGGATGGTGAACAGTTTAAAGAAGAAGATTAGCTACTGGTTTTGCTTTTGATTCCTAGTTATCCTGATTTGAATTCACTACTGATCTTGTTTAGAAAGCAAGATTTTGTTTTTTGATTTTTTGTTTTTTTGATTTACGCCTGAGTATGAAGAATACTCTTAAGTGATTAAATTTGTTTGTCATTGCTAAAGCATTATTATAGGCATTTAATTTAGTATTACTCATTCTGAGCAAACAATTTAAAAAATGCAAAAATTTAAAGTTGATTAAGTGCGGTAAAAGTGAAAAAGAATTAAGTTGACTTGGTCAAATTGACTTCTGGAAATCTCATTTATAGGGACAAATGTTCTAATAAAATAATATTTATTCAGGTGGTCCATGTATAATTTTGATCTTCCTTAGAAAAGTCAGGATAAAAGGCTAGAAAAAAAATCTCATAATTAACGCTGTTCATTACGAGGTACAGTCTACAGTTGTTTTTCATTTTTCTTCTTGTCGCTTCAGAAAATACCGGGAATTTGGTGCTCTGAATGGTTGTTAGGCCCTTCTGTCACTTCATTTGCCACTGTCCAGACGGGACTTATGAAAGAAAACAGAAGTTAACGCACCGCATAACAATTAAGTTGTATAAATTTAGATTATAGAGATACATTTTAGTCAATAAGACCAGAAATAGTAATAAATGCAAGAATTTTAATAATAAATAAATAAAACAGATGCGTTTTTCATCGAAGTCTATAGATATTCAACGAAATCTTTGATGAAAAAGGCCTAGAAGAGCGAATGAAGAGAGAGGAGTATTGTGTAGAAAAAAAAACGCAAATCCTGCTCAAGAATATATTTTGACTTTCCTTTGCGCATTTTAAAATTGACACCTGTTGCATTCACCCCGCGTTTCATTTAACTATTTTTCTATTTTATGGAAATAGAACTTTGATTATTATTTCTGTTAATACTATAATAAAATGAAAAATCTTAACAATAATTACACTAAACAGATGTAGCCTACGTCTATATGTCTTGACAAAATTTTTGAGAAGAAAGGTTTAGGAAAAAGTATATAGAAAGAGAGGTTATATTGGGAAAAATGCAAATATTTATATTTGACATTTGATTCTGATATTTATTCAAAATTAACTCCTTGGGTATATATTCTTCCTCCCAGTCGAGTCCCTAGCTTAAGTGAAACGAGACATTCCAGATTAAAAACATAGTATGCATTTTCCATGGCTTGCGAATGAAGATGAAGACAGCCTCTGATCTGACGAGGGTGAATCTCTTTTTCATTCTTATTACTATAAATCCTTTATTCGTGTTTAAAAAAAAATTTTTTTTGTTTTTAATGGAAAAGCAGTGTGGTCTAAGAAATTATTTATAAATCCTTGTGGTGGTGAACATCTTTATGAGTGCATAAAATTGAGTACATCAAGCCTTCTCAACATTAAAAACCATAGAGTAGCCATATGCGAGAGGGCAAAGCTCCTATTCTCGCTAACTACCAGTGCACTATCAACAAGTAGCAGATCCTTTTCGCGCATACATGTTGTCAAAATTCCATTTTTTTAGAGCAGTTTTACATTATAGATAGATAGATAAGTGTATTAAAACCCAAAGAAAAGGCCATGAACACAAAAAGAGCACAAATATAATAAATTTACATAGGTGATCATCATAAAAAGCACAAATATAATGAACTTGCATCAGCCATCATCAACAAAAACTTAAATGAAATATACACTTAAAAACAAGCTGTTTTTTTCAACTGATAGCAAGGAACAGCAATAAAACTTAAAGCTAGCAGACATTAATCCATATATGTGGGAGAGAGATGCTGCCCCTTCGTCAGCCCTCTCTCTTTACGCTAAAATTTGACTCTTTGTCATAATTCTTTAAGAAATACCGCTCAAACACAAGAGCCGTTGAATTTTAATAAGAAGTGTTTAGCGAGAACTTCAATACAGCCATCCCCCCACAATTTTTTCTTACTATCGACTGAAAAAAATTGTGTTTTCTTTTAATTTAGTTTGATCTCAACACTTTAGTAACAAGAGAGAAATGGAATGCAATTCCTCATTCAATACTCCTATTGTAATGGACATTATATGTCCATTTTTTATTTCTTTCGACTCATAAAATTATTCGTTCGAATGTTGTACCTAAGCAAACGACGTATTTGTATTTTCATAACTTGACTGTAAAACTAAAGAAAAATTTTCAAGCCTTTCCTGAGACGAAGACGAAAAGGATATAAACTTTCGATCCTATATAATTACACACCTCAAGCTCTAGGATCTATGGGATTTATATGAGACGAATCTCAACCCCCCCCCCCTCTTCAACCGCGTTTTGTATTGGGAAATGCCGTCTTTTGTTAATTTTTTCTACTATGTTTTGAGACATGACTTGTATTTCGAACATGGTCAGTCCGCTGGTGAATTTTTCTGAAAATAAAGTGTCCTAGTCAGCACTAAAAATAGGGACTATAACTCTGCCTCTCTCCCAATTGTATTTAAAAAATGCTTTGACTTCAAGAAATAGAATATCTTGCGATGGTTAATCGAGACAATTTGGTTCTTCTTCACACTACGATCCCTCCCTGTGAAACAAAAATCTTCCTCCCCGTTGTGGAGTTGGTGAATTCACCCTTGTTGCACTCGCCGAGTGGATTGTTGCACTGGATTTAGGATCCTTTGTCCGAGAGGACGAGGATTTGAATCCTAGTGCACCCTATTATTTGGCTTGGGACGGGGGTCAGTGGCGTCACTGTTTAAGCTCAGTCAAAGTAGACACATCTCTAAATGGGTAACTGGAGATATCTGGGGAAGGTGAACAGGAAGAAAGTGTGAAAGCACAGGATGGTTGACCCCAAACCCCCCATTGTACATCTTGGCTGATGGGCCATGAAACGGAGATCAGCACTGTAGTGACTGTGAAGTCCAATGCCGTATTCTTTACCCTTTTTTTTTACCCTGTTGCACTGATAAATTAAAGAAGGATTGAACGGCTCGAATCCCTTTCATCAAATAGTATATCTACACCAATGATTGACTGATCTGATACTGTGACCGTGTGACGGTCTAGCGATCGTTAAGAATCCTATGCTTAGAAAGTTTGATTGTCTTGTGTCTTCCTCCCACATCAACTAATCAAATAATTTTGAAGTTTATGCATCCCTTGAATATATCAAACGAATACCCAAGTGCCCATAAGTGTCAATTTTTAATTGTCACGGTTTGGAAAAATATTGAACTGTAAGTAGATGAAGTACCATTTTTTCTAACATACATTTTTTCTAAAAGATTTTGGTAAAAATAATTTTTTAAATGAAATGTTAACTGCTTCCTAATTTTACTGTATCTATTTTTAGTGCAACCGATATTCAATATTTATCAGGCTTGTGGGAATTTTTTAAAGGAGATGTTTGGGGACGGAGGGGGGGATAGAAAAAAAAATTAGTTGGTGTATTATAGGAAAAACATCGGAGTCTATTGGACAAATCTTGAAATTCTAAGGGGGAGGGTCTGGATTATTTATTTTCCCTGAGGAGGGAACAAAAGCTTAGGTAAGTTGAAAAGTCGATGGGATTGGAATAAAACATCTGATAATAACTATGTTAGGGTCAAATGTAGAGATCTTAAAATGGGTATATGAGTTCTTTAAATTTCATTCTTTTTTTTGGTTACTTCCATTGTTCCACACATGAAGCCACTTTGAAGCCACGATTAAATAATACCTGTATTAAATATCAAAAGTGAGACATAATTTTGTCCCACTGATGTAGGTGTTTCTTTCTTAAGCGACGGATAGATAACCACTAGAGGCATCTCTTGCACTACAATCGTATAGGGGTTTGATCCCCACCCTTGTATGATTTAGGCGGCTATTACTGGCTTCCTATTCATCCAAGCTCGGCAGCGTATTTCACAAAAAACCTGGTCTGATGGTCATACACTGGGCAAGACGGCCACTGGCTGGACAGTGACTGAAATTAGCAGTAGTACACCCTTATTCGTACCTAGCACTCTCAGGTACACAAACAGAAAGTTGCCACCGCTACTTCCTATAGAGTGGGTTAAAACTTGGAGCGAATTAAATGATAAAACAGAAACTTTTAGTAATTTGTCCATTTAAGAAAAAGAATAGAGATGCATTATATTGAAATTATGTGTCTTAGAAATGTTAGGTTTCTTGAAGGTTTATTAGTCTTTTTTTTTTTTTTTTTTTTTGTATGTACCTATAATTAAGTCCCGTCTAGACTGCAGTAAGGAAGTATATCTTTCTTTTTTTTCTTTTATAGACGATGTTAATTATGTATTGTACACCCTTGGTTGCACCATCAATTTTTTTTGTATAATTGGTTTAAATAAATGACAATAACGATATAAATTTGATCCGACTGGTTTTTCCAGTCACGTTTATTGGAGGAAGGGTGTTAAAAACCCCAAGGTTGATTTGCCCTCCTCCCCCCTTTTCTAGATTTAGAAAGATACCTTTATTGGTATTTTCATTGAAAGTCGCTTTTTGGCATTTTCATTGAAAAAACAACAGAATTGCCTCCCCTCTAAATTTTAGAAATATATTTTTCCCAATCTCTGTATTTCCGTAAATTGACGCCACTCTTGTCTGAACAGATCAATTGCTTGGAAATTATTTTTCCTACAGCGAATGCGGTTTGATTCTGGATGGCTGTAATTTTCGTTACATTTGAGAGCTGATTGGGGGTGGGATGCAATGCTCTTTTGGCATCAACATATTGCCTTCGTTGATAGTTGAACTTGTTTGACCAGCTGATTCACATCTGTCTCATTCTTGAAGCAGTAATTTGTAGGATTTGGTCTGATAATGGGAAATCCAAAAATTGAAAATATTGAGGTCGTTCATGGTGATCCACAAGAGCTTCCAAAAAAGGTATGTACATAATTATTAGGGCTATAACTAAGGGGATATGGAATTTACCATAAAAATATTTTCCCAGGCCTAGAATATGCTTTTCCTCTCTCCCTCCTCCGATATTTTTAGCCTGTGAATAGAAAACAGTATGTAAGATTGCGGTACAAAATGCCGCGATTCTGCTTAATATTTTCCAAGAATTAACCATAGTTTTATTACGTTTGAAGCCTCAACCTTGATCAAAATTTAAAGCATTTCATGCTCTTGTTGTCAGTAGAGGTTTTAGGCCTGATAGTCAGGGGGATAAGTTATACCGTAGGAGCGTAAAAATATAAATAAAAGGGATTTAACGTCAGATGTCAGAAAAACTGGTGGGGGAAGCTGTCCCCTCTCCTGCCCAGGCCTAGAACTCAGGGGCGGATGTAAGATTTTTTTTTTAGGAGGGGGGGCACGAAATAGGTTGATCCGAAAAAAAATTTCAGGGGGGGGGCGCAAAATAGGTTGTTGCGATAAACTTGCATTAGGAGCAAGTTTAATTAACGCAAACTTTAGTTAATTAAGTAAATTATGCTGCTTTAGACTACGCTCGGGGGGCGCGCCCCCCCTCTCCCCCCTGGATCTGCCACTGCTAGAACTACCACTGCTAGTGGTTCCCAATTATTTCATTTATATTCTGAATTTATAATAATAAATTGAACTACAGGTGTAAATGCGTGTTTTTTTTTATTAAAGTACCAAGGACAATTAAAACAAAGTTTGATTTATTAAATTAGTTAAAATCTTATGCTTGAAAGTTGAACAACGCTCAACTCGAGAAATTATGAACGGATTGCATAATTAGCGTTTTAGTCGTGCATAATTCTGATTTATCGAGGAGTGTGACTATAACGTTACCCGAGTGAAACTCATGGGCGACAAGATATTCGGTCTCCATATTTTTTTGTTGTTCTAGGTGCTTAAATTTGTAAGTGAGGTAGCTCAATTGTGTCAACCAGATAAGATATGGCTCTGTGATGGAAGTGAAGAGGAAAGTAAAGATTTTACAAGGCTTATGCTAGAAGAAAACTTGGTCGTTAATTTACCAAAATATGAAAACTGGTAAGTTATTGTTACTCTTTTTTGATGCTTTTGAACTGAAGGGTAGGTGCTAGTTTAGCACATAGTAGTTGGTTTTGACGAATTTCTAAATCAAAAAGTGGTTGAAGTGGCTGGTTTCAAAATTTTAGGATAGGCTATTGGTTAGGATTTTGAACTGTTAGGCCCAGTGCCCAAGCGGCAACTGTTTTGAGACTAGAATTGCTAACCGATTGCGCACACAACTGTTTTGTGACCATGGCTTTGAAGTAGAGGGGGGGCGCCAACGAGGCAATCCAGGTGAGACTGGTTTCCAATCAGTCTAAAACCGGTTCCGTATGAGCCTCCAGCCGTGGTCACAGTTGCGTTGCAGTGTTGTCCCACACATTTTTGGGAGCTGCCGCGTTGATATTGTTCAATTATTTTGGCTCTCAACATGTCAGACCAGGAATTAAACGTGAAGTTCGTAGGAGAAGTGGAGAAGCATGTAGAGCTGTACAACTATAAACTTCCAGCGTGCTGAAGGAAAGACATGACAGAGAAAGCTTGGCAAATGCTGGCAGCTGAAGTAAACATGTCAGCTAAACAGTATACATGACAGTTCTTTTGCTGCTAAGAACAGACGGGACTTTGCATGATTTTCCAAGTAGGGATGGACCCAATACTCCCTCTGAACCCTACGAAACCTGCGGTACCAATAGTAATCAATAACACGACTGATCCACAACCAATCGCGTCCGTGGGCGGAAACAAGTTTCATTTTGGTTGTAAACTGGTCGTAAACCAATTGCAGATGAGACAAGTTTCCAACTGTTGTCTTGAAACAGTTGCCCCGTGGGCGCTGGGCCTTACTGTGCCACAGTACATATAAACGCAATAATAATGTTGCCAGGGTATTATTGACAATAGAAGCCTGACAATTATGTATTCTAGCAACGCAAAAAAAGAAAGAAAAATAACAGCCGAAAGTCTTGCCGACACTTATTCAGTTTATGGAAACCCAGATTGGTTAAAATCTCAATTTGATTCCAAGATTTCATTCAAGGATGTGTTGGAGGATGGGTGGGACGGGTTGCTGGCAGAATGTTTAGGCTTCTAGCTACTTACGTATTATCCAAAACACACTCAAGAAGTTTGCTTCGTTTGATATAAGTAAACCAGTTTTCCTCTCGCATTCGGTTATAATTTAGTTAATTCTTTCGTGAAATAAACTATGATGCAGGTATTTTTTAATTAAATATTTAATATATAGAGGTGGTTAGTTAGGTATTTAAATATAATGCGTTCTGGGAGGCCTGTTTTACATAATTCTTTGTTGTAGTTCCCATAATTCTGCTACTAAAGTATTACATTTTCATCATATTTGGGTATATTTCATTATGATTAACATAATTTCACTTCTAGAGTGTGTTCTGGATAATACGTAAGTACCGGCTTCTATACTGCAGTACTGTATGTTTTCTTAAAGGTATCACTCCTCAAATTTTACTCCTTGCCACCCTATGGTTTATCAGGATTTGTTTTTTCAAGTAGCTTTAAGGGTTAATTGATTTTGGAAATTAATTTTATTGTATTTAGGTTCTAGGAAAAGATTATAAAGAAATGTTATTGTTATTTTTAAACCAGTGTGTTTACTTTATATTTTGGCTAACGTATTTAAAACATTTTAGTTCATTACTTCATATTGCTACTCCTGAGCCTTGCAAAATCTTAAAACCTTTTGGTACCAAGGATAGGGAAAATGAAACCTTATTAAGTTTAAATAAAAGTTCAAATAGGGATAAAATCCTTTTAATAGACAGTGATGATGATAACAGTGATAAAAATTCACAAGAATACCAGATATTTCGGTCACATATACAGTGACCGTCATCAGTAGTAAAACTAATGTAGTTTCACTATTGATGACGGTCACTGCATATGTGACCAAAATATATGGTATTTTTGTGAATTTCTATCACTGTTATCATCATCACTGTCTATTAAAAGGATTTTATCCCTATTTGAACTTTTATTTATCGTCATGGAAAGGCGGTGTGGTCTCAGAAATTATCTACTTATTAAGTTTATTTATTAATTTATTTATTAAGTTTATTTATTTATTGAATTTATTAAGTGGAAACTTACGCAGTTATATATATTAAAAAAAAATAGGAGAAGTTAGAAGCTTAATTCTTAAGGTAAAATGCCTCCATATGCAATTAAGCAGTTGTTGAAAGTAGGGGGTGCCAGATTAAAAAAACAAAACTTGAGTGAAAAATTGGCCAAAAAAAGCTAAAAACCATATGGAACCAAGCACCTTAAAAACATGTGACTTTCCTTTGGAAGGGTTGTAATCTTTGGGAATAAACAGTTTATCAGTGTTCGTATATCTATGGACGTAAACCGTTGTCAACTTTAACTAACTTGTTTTGCTTATTTATTCTAATAGTACAACGTGACAATACTGACAAAAATTGGACTTCATTTTAATTTTCTTTGTTCATTTTAAAAACAAAGAACTGATTTATCGAAATAGATTCGTCCAGAAATTATTTTATTTCCATCGTTTAAGTCTATTATACAAGTTCCTTTGTAGTCCTTCCATCATATAAATGAAGAGATGGAACCAAGCTAAACTGTTTGGAAAAAAGTTCGTCACATTTTTTTTCTTCATTTTAAAATTAGAATCATCCTAAGAGCGTAGGTTTTTAGGGGAAAACCTATTATCCTGAATTTTGGGGTTAAAAAAAAAAAATGCAAAAATTGAAAATATATTTCTTTATGCGTAGGCTTATGCAATTTATAGCGAGTAAATTTATTCTATAGGATGTTATGGAAGTCTTCTCCGAGTTAAATAATTTATTTATTTCAACATTAAGCGCTATAAATGATGTTTGAAACAGGTGTCAAAATACTTAGAAAAAGTTATTTGTTTCTGTAGCTTTCTGAAACTACCGCCGCTAGAATTATTGTCGTCGTAGTGTCAAGCCGCATGGGTCTATTCTCTTGTAGAAAATCTTTCTATATCATACCCTTCTTTAGAGCTTCTCATTTGGCTACTTCCCAAGATATCCCTAAAAGAATAAGTCATAGGATGTTCTCCAAATACGAGTCCCCCCCTTTTGTGGAACAAATTTCCCCGACGGTGCTACTGGAATTGGCTCTCGGTAACAAGGATCGTCGAGAGTTATGAATGGGTAGGGAGACACAATCTCCACCCCTCTCCCACCCCATGGCATTTTCATTTTCTTATGTAAACATAAAAAAGAACACTGCCTGGTGAGTCATTTCTGGCTCATCAGTCAGTGCACATTTTACTTACTTAAGTTTTGTAGTCTAAGTTCTTACGGTGGAATGCAAAAGCAATAATTGTAAGCGTGAAAAGGTCCTAATCGAAACATGAGCGAAATGAATTTTCACTTAAATTATGTTTAAAAGAAAAAATACTTATTATAATCACATTAATAATAAGAAGTTTCCTTGCATTTTAATTTTCGCTTTATATTTTTGGACAATCTCCTGAACTAGCCTAGTGGTTTAAAAAAAATTTGTGAGCAATTTTGTTCGCCAAAAATTCGAGAAAATAGAATTCCAAGGATCAGTTTGTTATTTTGGTTTAAATATTTAATAGCTATAATACTTTAAGTTCTATAGACATTGCAAATTTCAATGATTCCTTTGAACTGGAATTTAATTTAATTTTTAATTCCTGAGATTCACCAACATAACTTTCAACCAACGATTTTGCATGTTTGTTGTTTTTATTTGTAATAAATGAGCACAAAACAAATAGTGATAGCGGAAACAGATTTTTTGCTACCAAAATCCTCAAGAACAAACATACGTTTACCAGTATTGATATACAATACTATAAGAAGATGCCTTATATATCACCCAGTGCTTCTACGTCTCCAATTTTTTCAGAGTTTTCCAGAATTTCCCGAAAGAAAATTAGGTTCTTCCAAATATCTCCGAAAATTAACGTTCTGAAATACACAATTGTTAGCACAAACATACATCATTAATTTTCGTGCACATTTCCGAAGAGTTACGGAGAGCTCGATTGTTTTTTCTTGGGAAATTAGGGGAAACCCTGGAAAATTCGGTGATAGTGGAAAAACTGATATCCTTTCAAGAGTTTCTTTACGTAGCGTTTTGGCCCGTACAAACCCCCAAGATGTTGCAAGAATGGAATCCAAAACGTATATTTGCACTGAAGATAAAAGAGAAGCTATTCCTGAGCCTAAGTCTGGAGTAAAAGGGACACTTGGCAATTGGATGTCACTGAAGCAGCTTGATGAGGAAATCAAATCTCGATTCCCAGGCTGCATGAAAGGTACGTTGTCAACAAAATAGACAACCAGCATTTTATTTTTAAGTTTCGGTCGGCTTTGGTTCACGAATTTACTACCCAGTTTTCCCAGGAATTTCAAGAAAGTCCTCACAAGGTACCACTTAACTTATTTTTTACGCTTTTTTTACACTTTTTCCATAGAACAATGAATTTCACAATAGATGTAATTCTAGATGGAAATGATCGTGTTTGTTTGCTTATGCTGTTGTACTTTGACCTATTGACAATATCTGTTTCACAAATTGTATTTTGAAATATATTTGGGAATGTTTGGAGCGGCTCTTTAACCTTAAACTTAAGTAAAATATTCAAGTTAAGGTGACAAAATATTAACCTAGTTATTCCAGAATAGGACTTTCTTTGCCAGCAGAGAAGACAAGGGACAATTTTGCTTCTGTTGTCAAAGAACAAGGAAAACATCGGGCAAAATTTTACAATTGTAGTAAATAGCTAAAAGTTCTAATTTTTCTTTTGTATCCAATTAGATTTCGTTTTATTGAATGCGAGTGTAATGTAACAGTTTTTATAGCCCTTAAAAACCGTATATGAGGAAGGGGCAGCCCCTTGGGTCACTTAATAAGGACCCTGGAACTCTGATTTCTGTTTGAATGAGCTCTCTTTCGAATTTCTAGGACCATTGGTTTGAAACAATCGCCCGTGAAAAAAAAACACGAATCAGGGATCTTTGAACTCTGAGTTAAACCCCATATTTTGTAGCGTAGAAGCATTTCAATGTTAATAATCAGTAAAAAAAAAAAAAAATCATTTAGTTTTACTAGACAAACTGCTAGACAAAAACTACTAGACAAGTTATTAGCAGCATTTCCACTTTTCTTTACAAATGATCTGTAAAACCTCAGTGATTTTTGCAGAAATTTGGTAGATGGCCTTTAAGGTTTAGTAGAATATTCGGTAAGACTTTTTTTCAATTTTAATTGTCTTTTTTGATAGGTTCGGGCAATTTGCGAATAAAGTGCCGCATTCTAAAAGTTTGATAGCCGATCTACAGGAACCAGATTCGATTTTGGAAAGAAAAGTGGGTGCTTGTTGATCAATTTTTGTCAAATTGATCCTAAATCGTTTAAATTACCTATTCTTCATAGATTGGTAATTGTATAAAAGGTACACCCTGGCAGTTCCAGAGTGTGTCTTAAAAGATAATTCATTGATGGTATACTCTGGAGACAACACGAGTGCCTGAGTAAATCAAAATACACTATGAACCAGAGTTTTCCAATTTTCAGCAATATCTCGTGAATGGGTTTGGGGATGGGATTAAAACTTCCACGGAGTCGTAGGGATGGGGTTAAGTGGACCACAACTTTGAATTTTGGTAGGGACAGAGGTAACTAAAAAAAAATGCATCAAGGTCACTAGAAGTACATATCTTTAATATCTGGGGAACGGCTTGGGTTCAAAGTTAAAACTTAGAGGTACTTTTAAGGAAAGGAAGGGGGATGGGGCAAGGGTACTTCAATTTTTGTTTTGAGAGGAGTGGAAGGGGGTAAAAGGACCTATGTATTGTGGGAGAAGGTATATTTAGATCAAATGACACTTCGTGTATCCAGGCTATCGAAATACCAAATCCACAAAATTTTGGAAACAGCTCGGGACAGTGAGTTAAGACTTCCTGGTCATTGAGATTACATATCTTCAGTATCTTAAGAACAGCCTGGGGAATAAAGTTGAAAATCTTAGTTGCTGCTGGAAAAAGAAGTGAATAGAACGGAAAAATAAAACTGCGTTTGGAGTTGAGGGAAGGGGCTAAAAAATTTTGTAGGTACAACATTGCTTTTTCTTCACTGCTTATTCTGTAAACATGGCAAAGTAATCTACCACATATTGTTTTATGAATATTTGCCAAAATTACTATTAAATTCTGTTTTAAAGTTCTTTGTTTGTTATTAGTTTTTTTTCAAAATGAAATTGCTAAATTGATATTTAACCAACGTCTACTTACAAGGTATGTTTAATGCAAGGGGATGGGGCTTAGCATTACTTTTCCTTAGAACCAAAAATGATGTTTCGTTCTCCTTCGAGTTTCACTCTTCGAATTTTGAAGTGTTTTTGTTTCTATGTCTCCGGGGTAAGTTACTAACTTGGAAATAAGGATGAACTTTTGTAAGTTAGTTTATATGATAAAGTGCCTGTTTTTTAGTAAAAATTGTTGGAGCATGTCAAATCATGATTGCAAATAAAACTTTAAGAACAAAAAAGACCGATGCTTCGGGGGTTGAGAATATTCGTTTGAGTGTTTTTTTGGTAGGTTCCATCCAAATGGTATATCCATGGACAGGAAAAATATCATGGCTTTTCATTATTATTTGAGACTGTTTCGGCAATTTTTCTACATACAAGAAATAAGCAGAAGAAAATTAAACAGCTAAAGGAAAACCAGATTTATTCTGCTGCCTTTTTTCATAACTATATTAAAGCAGTGAATGTATTATCTTTCTATTCTTTTTTTTTGCTTTACTTAAACATATAGTCATGGATTCCTTTTTTTACTGCTTTCCTTAAATTTACCTCAAATAATATTTATTTTTCCAATTACCATGGGAGTGTATTTCTAGGTCGAACCCTTTATCTTTTACCATTTTCGATGGGACCAATAGGATCACCAATCAGTCACATTGGAGTTCAGGCATCTGACTCAGTTTACGTTGCAGCATCAATGAGAATCATGACCAGAATGGGAAAAAATGTGTACAAAGTTCTAGGTGATAAGGATTTTGTCAAATGTATACACAGGTAATTTATTTTCACCATTTGTAAAGATGGATAAAGGTCCCAAATCCAGTAAACCAGGTTTAAATTCTCATATCGTCTGATTTTGTGCCAAAGTTCAAATTCAGATTTCAAGGTCACTCGTTACAAGTGCGAGACTAATGTTGCAATATGATCTATTAACAATACAGGGTTTGTGCACTTTTCACTGTTTTGTGACAACTTTATAATAGACATTTTCATTTTTTCACTATTTTTAATATTAGTGATAAGTAATAGTGATAAGTATTATTTGTTATACATTGACAGCAATCTTTAGTTGTACCCCTACCCTCCCTCTTGAAATAACTTGGGGCCTTTTAAGAATAAGATCATTTAGCACCTTATCTGCCAAAGATCTACTCTACTCTATACTTCTAAGCCTGCCTCATGTGCCTGCATCCTCCCTCTTATCCCTTCAAACGTCTTATCTTTACTCTGTCCAATATAAGTCTTGCTCCACAACTGTGACTCACGGGGTACAATTACTGCAACACTTAACAGCGCTTTGGCTTCAGAAGCCAATAATAAAAATGTTAAGAGAAATTACGTGTGTATTGTGGTAAAATCTTTAACGGTTTTCAAGAAGGGCATAATTTGTAACATTAATAAAATGTCATGCTTTTTAGAGAAAACAAGAGCTATTTCCTACCTCACCCCCCCCCCCCCCCTGGAAGAAAATCTGTCCAGGTTCTCCCTCCCCAGGTATTTTAAACCAACAAAAAAATAACATAAAGGGACTTGCAGATTAAATATAATCTATGCTATTTGACCCTTGTTTGCTTTTGCATTTTTGTAAAAGTTACCAAGTTACCTTGCCTTTTTATAAAAAAAAGAAAATTATCGCCGACTTTTTTTCCTGAAATTTGTTTTATGCATTTTTTCAGGGCCTGCTCTACCATCTAGATGAACTAGGTGATCTCCTAGGGCACAGGGCCCTGAGGAGTGGATATATGGCAAATATGAGATTGCCCTGTTGGCCATGGGTCCCGACACTACTTTGTACTTCAACATGTACCTATCTTTTCTCTTTTCCTTTCAAGTGTCTGCTCTTTACTCTTTTCTGGTGTTTCAGTTGTATAGGAAGTGACCAATTTTGTGCCCTGTTAGTTTTTACTACATAAGGGAGTTTGTAGGATCAAAAAATTTATGGTGGCTATTTGAAGCTATATCATTTTCCAAAGCATGATATTTTTCCCCTCCAACCACCACCGAAGCAATTTGAACGAATTACTGAAGTTCTGGCTATGTCAATATGGGCTGATCAATGCAGTATGAGAATACTTTTTAATGTGTGTCAATTCATAACGATTCACAATTTTGATTTTTTTCAATTTTGGCTCAAATTCATGCAAATTTTAAAGCAAAAGAAGCAAAATATTTGCTGATGATACGAATTTTTCAGTTGCGGAGCGCACCAAAGCTCAGCTTTTAGGGACACTGAGTAATGATATGGAAAAAGTGGAGAAATGGCTAAGGCTAAACAAGCTAAAAGGAAATCACAGCCAATCGGGGTTCGCTGTCTGGGGCAGATCATCTTCATACTACCCCTGGTTTCAAGAGCTTATAGTAGGAGACTCGACAATAATACGTCAGAAGTCAGTAAATACCTAGGCATAATAGTTGATGAAACGTTAAGTTTTTCAGAGCATGTACAGTGTATATCGTCGAAAGTAGCAAGGAATATAGGTATGATAAGGAGGCTAGAGTATCAGTTTCCACAGAAAGTTTGGTACCCTTTATATTCCTCATCAGTCCATCCTTATCTACTATGCTGTTGTTCTGTTTGGTCTGGAACATTTTATGTTCACCTGAATCCTTAGCGTGTTCTCCAGAATTCAGCTGTGCGTGCTATTTATGTAATCGATAGACTTGTCTCAGTTAGAAATATTTATCCGCAAATCCGTGTTTTACCGTTTTCAGGGTTGTGCTTATTTTATAAGCTTCAACTGATGTATGATATTATTAATAATGTTGCTCAAATGTGTCTTCGTCATGTTTGAGACAGCTGTTGATGTTTATAGGCATTTAACGAGACAGGTTTGGTATGAATAGAAGGCCGATTAGAGTGTTTGCGAGGTCTGCTTTCTCTGCTTGTCATATTCTTTCGGTGCTATGGTCTCAGACGCCATCTTCTATTAGGGATATTGCTGAAAGGCCTGGCTTCCGTGATCAGTTGAGGCACCATTGGCTGCAGGTTTATGAATTCTATTTCTTTTTTTTTTCTCGAGTAGTTCTATATGTTTAATATGTTTCATATTTTTTTTGTTTTGTTGGTAAATGGGATCCTGAATGCACTGATTTAAGTGGGTGTAAGTTTTTTTTTTAGTGGCAGTACAAGCCCAGGTTACTGGGCTTCATGTTTTTTTGTTGATTTTTTGTGAATAAATTATGTCTCGGCTGAAAAAAAAAATTCTAAAATGGTTTCTTTTTTTAATTTGAGAGTTTCAATACCTCCCTCGAACATTTCCTGAAAGTTTCAGCACGATAGTCCCTGCTCTTTGCGGGATATTAAAGATTGAGGCTTATTTATTTTGTTGATTTTAATCTTGGGTGAGCGAAAGTATTCTAAGCCAGGCAACTCCGTTTGATCTAGTGCTCTCAAAATTCTCTAAAAAGATATAGAATTCAAGCCCGAAATTTTGCCCCACAAAGAAACATTTTATTTGTAAATCAAGTGGACTTGGATTTTTCATCCTCTTTAATGGCTTAAATTTCCACAAAGGGGCAAATCAGGCTTTAAAAAGAACGGGTTAAACGGGCATGTACTTAAAGAATATTGTTACTGGACTCCATAAAATGTTTCGTCTTTGCACCTAATTTTTTTTTAGCGTTGGCGTGCCTCTGCCAGCACAAAAACCAATAATCAACAACTGGCCCTGTGATCCTGAAAAGACTATGGTTGCTCATAAGACCAAGATCAATGAAATATGGTCATACGGCAGTGGCTACGGAGGAAATTCTCTTCTAGGAAAAAAATGTTTCTCACTTCGTATTGGCTCTGCTATTGCCAGAAGAGAAGGATGGCTTGCTGAGCACATGCTCGTGAGTATATACATTTAATAAATTTTAAAATGCTTTATTATTCCAAAAACAAAATTATCTGTCTGCAGCTTCGTCATCAAAGAAAGTTTTTGGTAGTTTATATTTTTTATTGAAAGCTAAAACACCTCTCATTAACAGACATGGGTCTCTTGGATATGGGAGTAGGGGATTCTTGAGCAGATTTGGCTCATTATAATGCTGCAATAATATATGGAGTTTTCATGAATTTAGGCGGAAAGAATGTAAGCTTTTCTTACAGTTTGGGAAAAAGAGGACATCTTTAAGTTTATCTATGAGGCTACTTAGTGTACTCACTGTACTTTTTTTTTAGTTTTTAGTCAAACGATTTGCAATGTAAGATAAATATTTCAAATTTCTTGTTGATAAATTATGGTAGAGCAGTTGGATGGAGTTTTTGTCTGTTTAATATCACAGGTTGGGTGGAGTTTGAGAATTTTAACAAGTGCCTCAAGTTTTATTCCCTGTCACCTTCCAGCTTGTAACCCTGGAAATCTCCATATTTCCCCATAATTTTCAATTTTTTGAAAAAAAATAGTTTATTCTTTTGCCTTTTGAATGCCCTGTTTTCCTGCGCAAGAAAGGCCTTTCCCTGCACTCTTGCCAGTTTGCGACAATACGTGTACATTGTTGGTTAAACTCGTAAAATTTTGTTCAAAATGTTTGTGATACCTCTTATGCTTGCTTATAAGTATCTATTTCAAGTTTTATAAATTGGGGTTTCTCCCAACCCTTTGATAACATAGAGGAGCTAAAACCTACAGAAGAAACAGGAAACTAGGCGAACTATGAAAAAAGCGATATGAAAGATATTGAAAACTTCGCTTCCCACTACCAAAAGCATTTCCGTGTTATATCTGCTGACACTCATGGTGATGGTGCGCTATTAAATTGCAACTCATTTATCTACGTTCCCTTTTATGTTTGGCATCCAACTTAAATGATTAGCTTATCTCCGATAAGTTTTTCATATGGACGAATGTTATACAAATAACAGAAAAGGAAGTTCAGTGAAAATTAAAAAGAAGATTTTTTGGTGTGTGTGTGTGTGGAGGGGGGGGGGAGGTAGTCCAAAAGCTGGCATGTTATACTGCCTAAATTTTATAAACAGTTGCTTGTGTGGGGTCTAGTTGTTCCTGTCCTTCAATGTAGACAGACACAATCTTAATGCATTTTGGAAAAAAACACCAAATTGTACGAAAACCGAATAAGACACAGGAAAGCTGATTGAAACAATCGATTGAACATATTACGTTTAGTGGGAAAGTCATAAATACCGCTTTGAAAAAAGTGTCAAATACCATCTAGATATGATAATTTAGACTATTAATGTATTCCCGTAGGAACGATCAATCCCAAAAATATTTTCCAAATTATCAATATAGTATATAAATTACAAAAGCTCCTTCAACAAATGTTTTCAAGACCATGGTCTTGCAATTCAAAGTGGTTCTAAATTTCCCTAAAATAACTAAAGATAAGCCCCTCACCCTGGGTGCTGGCCAATGAACTTATTCAGAGGTCAATAATCGGCTGTCAAATTTCAATAAATGTCGTCAATAAATTTCAATAAGTCGTCCGCAAAATCCTTGTGAATTGCTCCTTTTTTTCAGATTAAATAAAAAAACTTTTTCCACAAAATAAGTTTCTCAAAGAAAAGTAAAGAACTTCATTTAACCAAAAATGAGCAAAACTAAAATCAAATAATCTACCAATAGTGAAACTGCCACAAAACAGCATTAATTGATAAATGAAACCCAAAACGAACAGAAAATACAACAATTAACCGAGTCAAACTCAAAACGAGCAGAAATAAACATAAGTTGGGCGCAAAACCCCTATGCCTTCCCAAGACCAGAACAAAATTTACACTTTACTGAAAAAATAAAAAAATTTTTACTTTTATAACTTTAATAAATCAAATAATATTAACATTTTAATTACTAAATTTCAGTATATGTATATTAAACTGACAATGCACATTCATTTGTATTTTTCAGTAAAGTGCAAATTTTGTTCTGGGCTTGGGAAGGCATAGGGGTTTTGCGCCCAACGTATGTTAATTTCTGCTCGCTTTGAGTTTGACTCGGTTAATTATTGTAATTTATGTTTCTTTTTGGTTTCGTTTATTTATCGATGCTGATTAGTGGTAGTTTCACACTTGGTAGATTATTTGATTTTATTTTTGCTCATGTTTGTTAAATGGAGTTCTTTACTTTTCTTTGAAAAACTTATTTTGTGGAAAAAGTTTTTTTAATTAATTTTTGTTCGTTTTATAATGACATAGTCTTTTTAGTGAAAAAGAAAATAATACTTTAAATCTTTTCGTTTTTTTAAGACTTTATAGCTTGGCCTGCTATTTCAATACTGGAGAAAAATTTTCAGCAATTTTTAACAACGTACACCCTTTTATAAATCTGGACACAAATGGTACTGTTTAATTTAGTTTCATACCTCCTCTAGTTGATCTGAAATGGAAAACTTGATACCATTCGCAAAAAAATCTGTTTACTTTCT
Organism: Artemia sp. Qi Xiang Cuo; assembly: GCF_049724085.1. Taxonomy (NCBI): domain Eukaryota; kingdom Metazoa; phylum Arthropoda; class Branchiopoda; order Anostraca; family Artemiidae; genus Artemia; species Artemia sp. Qi Xiang Cuo. The sequence goes on from NC_142807.1 coordinate 50,429,538, forward strand.
TTGATAGCTTGGATAGACTTACGCTATTTTGATTTGGCTAAATTTTAAGAGCAGAAGTAGCCCCAAAAGTTTGAATATAATACCCTCAGTCGTTCTTGGGATACTGCTAAGATGCCTTATTGGGAATTAGCATTATCACAGTGCATTTTGATTTAATCTTAAGGCAACATTTAGTTTTTAAACATAATGGGCGAATGGGAGGGTGGGGGTGGGAGGGTAGGAGTGGAAGGGGGATTAGCTGCCCTCCATCACTTTCGACTCTTAAAAAGGGCATCAGCCCTTTCTATTTTCAATTTAATAAGCCCTTTTCAAAGTTCCCACGACAACTCCTTTGATACGAAGTGCCCTGGTCTAAACAACAACAAAAAATAATACATTATACCCACATCGATCTCTACTATAAATTTGTCAAGCCTGCCAATAACTTTCGACTATTAAAAAGAGCACTAGGCCTTTCAATTTCCAATCGAATGAGCCCTTTTGGACACGACAACGCTTTCTATAAACACCTTATATGCCCCCAGGGCATAAATTACAACCCTTAACTTAAGGTCTGTTAGGGTGGTTGTTATCTTATAAGACCAAATTTCCAGAGCTTTCAACTACTTTAAACTAAATGGCTATCTCAAAATTTTGATTGGATGTGTTTGGAGAAATAGTGGGTGTGAGAGGGGCGGTAGTCGCTCTCCAATCACTTTCAACTATTAAAAATGGCCCTAGCCCTTTCAAATTCCAATCAAATGAGCCCTTTTGAAGTTTCTACGACAAAACTTTCAATAAAAATCTTATATGCCCCCAAGGCATAACTTACAACCCTTGCCCTGAATGCAGGGGGGGGGGCTGTCAGTCTCAAAGACTTAATTTCCTGAACTTTCTACTACGTTGAACAAGATGGCTATCTGAAAATTTTGATTGGATGTTTGGAGGAATGGTGAGCGTGAGAGGGGGGTTAGTTACCCCCTATTGGAGGTTTACTGTGCGGGGTCACCACTTTTAAAGGCAAAAATGGCGCAAAGAGTTGCTATGCCACTTACTGGAGGGGGACGATCCCTCTTGGGCCCCATATTAGTGGGATTTCCGCGGTTACTCCAACGGTTCCTTTATACTAACGTGATCAGATGGTCTATGGCCACATTTAAAGCCAAAGTTTACCGATAAGATTTTCTAATTAATTCTTTAGTTTCGACCTAAGCTGAAAAGTTAAAAAGAGTACATAGAAAAGGCTTACTACATTCACAGTCACGCGTTATAAAATGAACTAACTAAAAAATGGACTTTTCCTCTCAGCCCGCTAGCCGCAGCCCGCGGTGGGGTTACTAGGGGTGGTAAAGACTCTTTGCAGCCAATCCCAGGACTACTAATTTACTGGCCAATCTCCCTAACTGCGCAATTTTTCCCTCGTGGTCTTTTAAGCACGTACGCAGTTAAGAGGACCCAAAATGGCGTCAAAAAAAATAATAAGAAAATTAATATTTATTACTAAAGGAAGAACAATATTGAAAGGGACGAAAGAAATGAATCGTGGAATGACATTTATCTGACAAAACAGGGACCAAGGGTTCCAACACCTCCCCCCTAAGATAAATTGCCCAAATCCCCGTTGGATTGGCTAGAAATTCAAACACATTGTCAAATTAAAATAAACACTAAATTTCATTTTTATCTTCCTCTGGTCTTCCCGGTCTTCCAGGTTCATTTCTTCCTGAGAGTTCCTGCCATGCGAGGGTTTCTGCCCTGCCGAGTAGTATAGGGTACTATGAAGTTTTCCTCATCTTTCAGCAGTTCCTCTTCCTCCTTCGTTGGAAATAATTGCAGGATGTCGCCTTCGGGACTCGTAGAAATTGATTGTGCACAGCATAATATAAAACAACAATTGTCTTACTCTCACGAATTCACATTTGAGAGGAGCAGAGAATCAATTTGTGGCACATGTGATGATGCCAGCCATTGTGACAAATTGGCTGCACTAGCCTCTTAATTTCCATCTGTGGAAACAACCCCAAATCTCGATAAAAAAATAAATTGCCCCTTGGTATAATTTCAAATAGTCTAAGGCCAAAAATACACAGGCCTGTGAAAACGATAAGGGTTTAGGAAAAGGAAGTAAAAATCTGAGCGAACCATGAATCTCTTTTTTTTGGTTTCCCTCCCCCGGGATAATTAACTGATAAATACACGTTGATGCTAATTGAAAATAGAATTTGGATACATCTCCCCCTGAATGCAATTTGCTGAAAATAATTGTTGGTTTCCATAAAGAGTAACAGCTCCGAATAGGATCGCTGTACAACGGTTTGGGCGAAGTATGAAGTGACTAGGAGAGAGTATCCCCCATGGACATCAGATCAGAAAAGCAAAATCTCGGTAAAGGGATCACAACTTGTCCGCCAGTTGTGCATTTGGTAAAAGGGCTATCTTTTGCAACTTCCCGCGGGGGATCTTCCCCAAGGGATTCCTCCCCCTCATAAAGGTACAAACCCTCTATTGAGTTGATCAGACCAATATTAGATTCCTTTCCAAGTTTTTTCACTCCGAATCAGCATTCAATATTTCCCAACTTTCCCCCAACCCGTTGCAGGCCATTCATCTCTCTTTTGTAACCATCTTCTTTTATTCCCCATGGGTCTTTGACCTCTTTTTCCCCCTTATTATCTATGTTTTCAAGGCAAAGCCCATCCAACATTTTTTTATTTTTCGCCACTACAGGCTGACTCTTCAAATTTTGTCTCTTCTTTACATTCCTCTTTTCGTCTCTACTTTTCTCAATTTTGTCATTCGCGCAAAATAATAAATCACGGTTATATCTAATTTGGACTCCAGTGTCCACTATCTTTGACTGAATAATTTCATTGTAGCTCCGTTCAATATCTCTTTTCTCTCTCTTAGTTTTCTTTTGTTTTGTAGTAGCATTAAATAAATCGTCATGAAATCTGAATTGGACTTCAGTGTCCATCCTTGACTGTATTTCTTCATTGTATCTCCGTTTAATATCTTTTTTCTCTCTTTTAGTCTTCTTTATTCTTACCGCAGAAACAATTATTTCATCATCAAATGGGAACTGTACTCCGACATTTGGTTTTTCATATTCTACAAAAATTTCTCGAATTTTCCGAGGAAAAGCGCGTACGATAAATTTTGTCTCCTTATTCTCTGGTACAATCAGCGTTTCATTTTGTCCTGTACTTGTTAGCGTCTCATATTCGTTAAAAGTATTCTCAAGTTTTCTATTATTTGCAAATTTTCCTGAAAAATCAATTTCGCGCGTCTTATTTTCAATATTATGTGGTCTTATTACTTCCGCATCCCCTTTTTGTGGATTATCAACATTTTGAACCCGAGTATCCAGTATTTCGTTTTTCGGACAGGGTGGTACAGCTCCCTAATATGTTTTATGGGCCGGTCCACCTCCCTGCCTTGTCATTGAAGTAGCATAGTATTCCGTCGTAGTGTAATTTTGTAATTTGTCCTCTGTTAAAGAAGTTGCTTCTAAAGCTAGGAGATTTCCGATATCTCCAAAGTCTCCTCCTACTAAAACATCCACTGCTAGAGTAAATACTAAGCCTACTTTTATCGTTTTTGTCTGGACCGTACCGTCCTTCTTTGCAATTTCTATTCTTACCCAAGCAGACGGGCATTGGTGCTTATCTCCATAATAACATAATGTTGTAATATTATTTTTATGGTCTATTTCCGTCTTTTTAATTATGTCCATTCGCACAATAGTTTGCTCACTCCCTCAGTCAATTACCATTTCGGTCAATTTTCCGTTCAACTTTCCGTATATTTTATGCGACTCTGCAAATGCGTAATTTTTTTCCTTATTATGGGTCATGGCCCAGGCTGTCGTTTTATGGGGTTTTTGGTCATGTTAACTGGGGCAGTTTCTTGTAAAATGCCCCTTGGTACCACAGTTATAGCAAGTTAGTTCTCCTTGCGCTGTGTTGTAGTGCCTATTTTTGTTATATTCCCTATATTGAAATGTGTCTGTCTCCTCAAATTCCTCTCTTATTTCGGTCCACCTATTTGCCATTTCCGCCATTTCTTCGCTTTTTTTGGGGTTCTTTTCTTTCAAATATATTTTCAATTCTCTGTGGGTATTTTCTAAAAATTGTTCCATTACTTTTTTATTTACCACTTCCGTCAATTTTTCTTTTATCTCTTCCGGGTCTTCATACATTCTATAATTTTCTAACTCTAGCCATTTCAAACACATATCTTTCAGTTTGTACCCGAATTCTTTTAATGTTTCGTTGTCTCGTTTTCTTTCGCTTCTAAACCTTCTTTGAAAGTGCTCGGGGAAGAGTTGAAATTTTTCAAAAATGGCTTGTTTTAGCCTTTCAAAATCTTTTGAGTATTTCATTGGTAATACTTTATATGCAAGTTGTGCTTTGTAGTTAAGGAGGGGTTGTATTCTTGTCACCCAATTTTCTCTCGGTAATCCGCTTAATTCTGACGTTTTTTTAAAATTGTATATGTATAAATGTAAATCTTCATTTTCTTTCATTGGTTGAAGATTTACTGCCTGCATTATTTCTATTGTAGACGATTTCTGAGGCTCTTGGTAATTTCTCCCTGCAATCATTTCCATTATGTATTTTCTTTCCTCTCTGTCTGCCTCCTCCTTTTTTTCCCTGGCTATCCTATCAGCCTCTTCCTTTTTTTCTCTAGCTATTCTTTCTTTTCCTCTTTGCTCTCTCTAGACATCCTCTTTTCGTTCTCGGATAAATGTAATATCGCGGTAAATTAACCAACGTTTCTTACTCTTTTTGTTATATTCATGCTTTTATATAATGAGTTACTGCTAAATAACAATAATAATTATAAGTTGCCCAGTAGTACTATATCGTCTGTACTCGTCTATTTAATCGTAGTATGAGACTCATCATATTCTGATATTCTCTTCTCCCCGCAACTCCCCTAGGGGTCGTAAATTCATTGAATGGTGAGGTTATTTTGTTATACCCGTTCTTTCTTGTAATAATTTTTCCTCATGTATTATCGCCACTGTTTCTTTTGTTTGGATTTCTCTATCTGTTTGTAATTCTTTCTGCACTTGTTTTAGACTTTTCTCTTCTTCTCTGGTTCGTACCGGGGATCGCTCTATTACTGATTTTGGCTTGAAGATATCCTCTTCACATGTCTCAGAAATTTCTATTTCATCTGTTGAGTGATATATGGTTCTATCTGATGGTGTTTTTCTTAGGGTATTTCCAGCGGGAGTTGCATACAATTGTGTGTCTGAATCTGATTTTTGTTTTACCGAGGTAGATCTTGTCTGAATTCTTTGTTTGTCCGCCATTATTTTAAGGTTTATTTAACGTCTTTCATTCCAATGAAAACTCTTTTATCAATGTCTCTTTTTATCCTTTGGTGAAAAATTATTTTCTTTTAATTTTTCGATTATCTGTGGGTGGCTCAGCCTCCCTTGTCTCACAAGTTAAGTGTTCACGGGATTTATTGATTATTACATTTTATTCCTATCATTACCCGACTAGGCATAGCTCAGATAAAAAATTTCGTCTTACGATTTTTATATATAGGATCTATAACGACAATAGTATATTTTTTTAGGCTAAATTAAACTGTCTCTTCGAACGCGCGGACTTCTTTTAATTATCAGATTTACTGATAGGACCTTAAATCGCTGCCACCACTTATTGGAGGTTTACTGTGCGGGGTCACCACTTTTAAAGGCAAAAATGGCGCAAAGAGTCGCTATGCCACTTACTGAAGGGGGACGATCCCTCTTGGGCCCCAAATTAGTGGGATTTCCGCGGTTACTCCAACGGTTCCTTTATACTAACGTGATCGGGTGGTCTATGGCCACATTTAAAGCCAAAGTTTACCGATAAGGTTTTCTAATTAACTCTTTAGTTTCGACCTAAGCTGAAAAGTTAAAAAGAGTACATAGAAAAGGCTTACTATATTCACAGTCACGCGTTATAAAATGAACTCACTAAAAAATGGACTTTTCCTCTCAGCCCGCTAGCCGCAGCACGCGGTGGGGTTACTAGGGGTGGTAAAGACTCTTTCCAGCCAATCCCAGGACTACTCATTTACTGGCCAATCTCCCTAACTGCGCAATTTTTCCCTCGTGGTCTTTTAAGCACGTACGCAGTTAAGAAGACCCAGAATGGCGTCAAAGGAAATAATAGGAAAATTAATATTTATTACTTAAAGAAGGAAAATAATTAAGGGGCCCAAAGAAATGAATCTGGGAGGGAAATTTATCTGACAAAACTGGGACCAAGGGTTCCAACACCCCCCAATAACTTTCGACTATTACAAAGGGCACTAGCTCTCTCAATTTCAAATTGAATGAGCCGCTTTAGAAGTTTTACGACAACTCTATCTATAAAGAACCTTATATGCCCCCAGGATAGAACTTACAACCATTGTCTTGGGGGCTCTGGGGGGTTTGTCATGCTTAAATACATACTTTCCGGAACTTCCAACTAAGTTGAACAAAATGGTTATGTCTAAACTTTGATTGAATGTTTTTGGGGGAGTGCTGGGCGAAGAAGGGGGTTAATTACTCTCCATTCACTTTCGACTATTAAAAAGGGCAATTTACCTTTCCAATCAAATGAGCCCTTTTTGAAATTTCTAAAACGACTTTCTATATAAACCTGATATGCCCCCAGGGCATAACTTATAACCCTTGCACTGAGGGCTCTGAGGGGTTTATCATCCTAAAAGACCTAATTTCAAGAACTTTCAACTATATTGAACAAAATGGATATCTCAAAGTTTTGATTGGGTGTGTTTGGGGAAATGTTGGGCGTCAGAGGAGCGTTATTCGCTCTCCAATCACTTTCAACTATTAAAAAAGGCACTAGCCCTTTCAATTTCCAATTGAATGAGCCCTTTTGAAGTTTCTACGCTTACAATAAAAATTTTATATGCCCCGGGACATAACTTACAACCCTTGCCCTGAGGGCTCTGGGGGGAGGGATTGTCATCCTTAAAGACCTAATTTCCAAAACTTTCAACTACGTTAGATAAAGTGCCTATCTAAAATATTGATTGGATGTGTTTGGCGGAAAGGTGGGTGTGAGAGGGGGGTTATTTGTATTCCAATCATTTTTAACTTTCAAAAAGGGCACTAGTCCTTTGAATTTCAAGTCCAATGAGCCCTCTTTCAAGTTTTTACAGCGCAACTTTAAATAAAAACCTGATATACCCCCAGGGCAGAACCTACAACTCTTTCCCTGAAGACTGTGGGGGGAGTGTCCTGCTCAAAGGTATAATTTCCTGAACTTTGAAATCGTGGAACAAATTGGCTATCTCAAAATCTTCATTGGGTGTGTTTGGAGAAATGGTGGGAGTGGAAGGGGTGTTAGTTGCTTTTCAATCACTTTCAACTACTAAAAAGAGCACTAGCCATTTCAATTTCCAATCGAATGAACCCTTTTTGAAGTTTCTACGACAACGCGTTATATAAAAACCTTATATGTCCCCTGGGCATAATTTACAACCCTTGCCCTGAGGGCTGTTGTCATCCTCAAAGACCGAATTTCCAGAACTTAAAACTACGTTGAACAAAATGGCTATCTCAAAGTTCTGATTAGGTGTGTTTGGGAAAAAGGTGGGCGTGACAGGTGGGTTAGTTACCCTCCAATCACTTTTGACTATTAAAAAGGGCACTAGCCCTTTGAATTTCCAATCGAATGAGCCTTTTTAAAATTTCTACGACAACGCCTTCTATAAAAGCCGTGTATGTCCCCAGGGCATAATATACAACCCTTGCCCTAAGGGCTGTGGGGGACTCTCCTCAAAAGCATAATTTCTATCTGGAAATCAACTACGCTGAACAAAATGTGTATCTCAAAATGTTGATTGGATGTGTCTTGGGAAATGGTGGGCGTTGAAGGTGTGTTAGTCGCCTTCCAATCACTTTTGACTATTAAAAAGGGCACAAGCCCTTCCAATTTCCAATTGAATGAGCCCTTTTCAAAGTTTGTACGACAACTTATTCGATACGAAGTGCCCTGCTTTAAAGGTTAAAATTAATAAATAATACATTGTGCCAACATTGTTCATATATGCCCCAAGGACATAACTTAAAACCCTTGCCCTGAGGGTTGTGGGGGAGTGACCTCCTCTTTACTTAGTCCCCGTTTCTTGTCTAGTTCTCGAGTGTCCCCGTTCTTTACTTAGGCAGTGCGAACACGCTGCCTATGAATTATACAACAACTTTCTATATAAACCTTATATGCCCCCAGGGCATAACTTACAACCCTTGCAATCAGGGCTCTGAGGGGGGTTATCATCCTAAAAGCCCTAATTTCCAGAACTTTCAACTACGTTGAACAAAATAGACATCTCAAAATTTTAATTCGATATGTTTGGGAAAATGGTGGGCGTGAGAGGGGCGTTAGTCACTATCCAGTCACTTTTAACTATTAAAAAAGGCACTAGCCCTTTCAATTTCCAACTGAATGAGCCCTTTTGAAGTTTCTACGCCAACGCTTTCAATAAAAAACTTTATATGCCCACAGGGCATAATTTACAATCCTTGCCCTGAGGGCTGTGGGGGGGGGGGTTTTAATCCTTAAAGACCTAATTTCCAAAACTTTCAGCTACGTTGAATATAATCGCTATCTAAAAATTTTGATTGGATGTGTTTGGGGAAAAGGTGGGCGTGAGAGGGAGGGCTAGTTGCCCTCAAATCACTTTCGACTATTAAAAAGGGCATTAGCCCTTTGAATTTCCAATCGAATGAGCCCCTTTTTCAAGTTTATACGACAAAGATTTCAATAAAAACCTTATGCCCCCAGGGCATAACTTATAATCCTTGCCTTGAGGGTTTTGGGGGAGTGACCTCCTCAAAAATATATTTTCTATCTGAAAATCAACTACGCTGAACAAAATGGCTATCTCAAAATTTTTATGGGATGTGTTTGGGGGAATGATGGGTATAGGGGGGAGGGCTAGTTACCCTCCAATCACTTTCGACTATTAAAAAGTGCGCTAGCCCTTTGAATTTCCAATTGAATGAGCTTTTTTTGAAGTTTCTACGACATTGCCTTCTTTAAAAACCTTATATGAGTAGAAAGGCCTTATTGACTCCGACGGGGCATCCCTGCTGCCACCTACAACTTTTTTACATAATTTATGCATGTTTTTATGTCTGTTCGTTGTCAGTGAGAATGGAAAAACAGAATTTTTCTCACTTGAAAAAACAGGAATTTTCTCACATTGATGGATGTTTTATTGGACGGTTATTTGTGTTGGTCAATTTATTTGATGTTTTTCATGGATGTCAACAGCAATTTATGTCTGTTTTATGGTTCGTTGTCAGTGAGAATGAAAAAAAAGGAACTTTCTCACATTTATGGATGTCAACAACAATTTATGTCTGTTTTATGGTTCTTTGTCAGTGAGAATGAAAAAACAGGAACTTTCTCAAATTTATGGATGTCAACAGCAATTCATGTCTGTTTTATGGTTTTTGTCAGTGAGAATGAAAAAACAGGAACTTTCTCACATTTATGGATTTCAACAGCAATTTATGTCTGTTTTATGGTTTTTATCAGTGAGAATGTACATGCTCAACGCGAATGTTATGAGTTTCCAGGAAAAAGTTAGATCCCGTGATTCCTTCTCAGCCAATCAATGAGTCGGTTACATCTCCTTACTCAGCCAATCAGAGGGCTGGTTACATATTAGCGGTGGGGGGAATTTATGGAAAGGGTTTTTTGCTAAGTTTTTATCAGTCTTAGAATAGAATTCAAAGAAGTGAGAAGAAGAACAGTTTAACTTTACTCTTTTGGATATATATTTGTGTTGATGTCGATAAGTAAAATGTTTACCCTATTAGAAGTTGATAGTGGAGTTGATGATAATAATACAAGAGCACCAAACATTGCGGTGGAAATCACGAAAGGATCACGTCTTTGTCTGGAATGGGATGAAACCTATAGTTTGGGATGAATAGTTTGCTATTTCAGGCTTTTCTGAGCTAAGGTTTCTTAGTATTTCATAGGTGTGTGTTGTCTGAAACTTATGATTTGAGGTATGCAATTTGCTATTTCCGCCTTTTCATAACCAGATTTCTTAGTCTTTCGTAGGTGTGTGGTGTCTGAAACCTATGATTTGGGTTGTGTGGATTGCTATTTTTTGACTTTTCTGAGCTGGATTTCTTAGCCTTTCGTAGGTGTGTTTTGACTGAAACCCATGATTTGGGAATGAGTGGTTTGCTATTTTTGACTTTTCTGAGCTAGATTTCTTAACATTTCATAGGTGTGTGCTTTCATAAAATTATGATTTAGGAGGTGTAGTTTCCTTTTTGGACTTTTCAGAGCTAGGATTCTTAGTCCCTCATAGGTGTTTGTTGTCTGAAACCACTAGTTTGGGATGAGTAGTTTGCTATTTCAGGCTTTTATGAGCTAAGGTCTCTTAGTATTTTATAGGTGTGTGTTGTCTGAAACTTATGATTTGAGGTATGCAATTTGCTATTTTCGACTTTTCATAACCAGATTTCTTAGTCTTTCGTAGGTGTGTGGTGTCTGAAACCTATGATGTGGGATGTGTGGGTTGCGATTTTTTGACTTTTCTGACCTGGATTTCTTAGCCTTTCGTAGGTGTGTGTTGACTGAAACCTATGATTTGGGAATGAGTGGTTTGCTATTTTTGACTTTTCTGAGCTAGATTTCTTAACATTTCATAGGTGTGTGCTTTCATAAAACTATGATTTAGGAGGTGTAGTTTCCTTTTTGAACTTCTCAGAGCTAGGATTCTTAGTCCCTCATAGGTGTTTGTCGCCTGAAACTTCTAGTTTGGGATGAGTAGTTGGCTATTTCAGGCTTTTCTGAGCCAAGGTTTCTTAGTATTTCGTAGGTGAAGCTTCCACGTCAGTTTTAAGTTCACCAAATTTTCTCAACGAAGTGAAGAAAAGTTCAAGTTCTCTACTGAATTTTACCAAAGAACACAATTCAATTCTAATTTATCCAGAGAAAATAAAAATCTTTCACCTAAGTTTTTTATTTCACAAAGACATAAAAGAAATTTAAAGTTCAATTCTAAATTTTTCGGTGGAAGATAGAAAAAGTAATACCATACTTGTGAATATTTTCATGGAAGATACTTGTGAATATTTTCACGGAAGATAAAAAGTTCTAGTTTAATTTAAAATTTTCTCAACGAAGTGAAGAAAAGTTCAAGTTCTCTACTGAATTTTACCATAGAAAACATTCAATTCTAATTTCTCCAGAGAAAATAAAAATCTTCCACTTAAGTTCTTTATTTCACAATTACATAAATAAATTTAAAGTTCAATTCTAAATTTTTCGTTGGAAGATAGAAAAAGTAATACCATAATTGTGAATATTTTCACGGAAGATAAAAAGTTCTAGTTCAATTTAAAATTTTCTCAACGAAGTCAAGGAAAGTTCAAGTTCTCTTCTGAATTTTCTCAATGAAAAAGAAATTAGTCATTGATCATTTCTATTTTTCCGAATAATATAAAAATTTTCCACTTTAGTTCAGATCTGTCTCAAAGAGATGAAAAATTTAAAATACTGTTCCAAATTTTTCATAGAAGATAAAAAAGTTCAAGTTCTCTTCGGAATTTTACCAAAGAACACAATTCAATTCTAATTTCACCAAAGAAAATAAAAATCTTCCACTTCAGTTCTTTATTACACAAAGACAAAGAAATTTAAAGTTCAATTCCAAATTTTAAGGTGGAAGAAAGAAAAAGTAATACCAAACTTGTGAATATTTTCTCGGAAGATAAAAAGTTCTAGTTCAATTTAAAATTTTATCAACTAAGTGAAGAAAAGTTCAAGTTCTCTTCTGAATTTTACCAAAGAACACAATTCAATTCTAATTTCTCCAGAGAAAACAAAAATCTTCCACTTAAGTTCTTTATTTTACAAAGACATAAAGAAATTTAAAGTTCAATTCTAAATTTTTCGGTGGAAGATAGAAAAAGTAATACCATACTTGTGAATATTTTCTCGAAGAGATGAAAAATTGAAAATACTGTTCCAAATTTTCACAGAAGATAAAAAAGTTCAAGTTCTCTTCGGAATTTTACCAAAGAACATAATTCAATTCTAATTTCTCCAGGGAAAACAAAAATCTTCCACTTCAGTTCTTTATTTCACAAAGACATAAAGAAATTTAGAGTTCAATTCAAAATTTTTCGGTGGAAGATAGAAAAAGTAATACTATACTCGTGAATATTTTCCCGGAAGATAAAAATTTCTAGTTCATTTAAAATTTTCTCAACGAAGTGAAGAAAAATTCAAGTTCTCTTCTGAATTTTACCAAAGAACACAATTCAATTCTAATTTCACCAGAGAAAATCAAAATCTTCCACTTAAGTTCTTTATTTCACAAAGACATAAAGAAATTTTAAGTTCAATTCTAAATTTTTCGGTGGAACAAAGAAAAAGAAATACAATACATTTGAATATTTTCACGGATGTTACAAAGTTATAGTTAAATTTAAAATTTTCTCAACGAAGTGAAGAAAAATTCAAGTTCTCTTCTGAATTTTACCAAAGAACACAATTCAATTCTAATTTCACCAGAGAAAATAAAAATCTTCCACTTCAGTTCTATATTTCACAAAGACATAAAGAAATTTAAAGTTCAATTCTAAATTTTTCGGCGGAAGATAGAAAAAGTAATACCATACCTGTGAATATTTTCTCAAAGAGATGAAAAATTTTAAATACTGTTCCAAATTTTTCACTGAAGATAAAAAAGTTCAAGTTCTCTTCGGAATTTTACCAAAGAACACAACTCAATTCTAATTTCTCCAGAGAAAATGACAATCTTCCACTTGAGTTCTTTATTTCACAAAGACATAAAGAAATTTAAAGTTCAATTCTAAATTTTTCGGTGGAAGATAGAAAAAGTAATACCATACTTGTGAATATTTTCCCGGAAGATAAAAAGTTCTAGTTCAATTTACAATTTTCTCAACGAAGTGAAGAAAAGTTCAAGTTCTCTACTGAATTTTACCAAAGAACACAATTCAATTCTAATTTCACCAGAGAAAATAAAAATCTTCCTCTTCAGTTCTTTATTTCACAAAGACATAAAGAAATTTAAAGTTCAATTCTAAATTTTTCGGTGGAAACAAGAAAAAGTAATACCATACTTGTGAATATTTTCACGGAAGATAAAAAGTTCTAGTTCAATTTAAAATTTTCTCAACGAAGTGAAGAAAAGTTCAAGTTCTTCTAAGACCAAATTTCCAGAGCTTTCAACTGCGTTAAACAAAATGGCTATCTCAAAATTTTGATTGGATTGGTTTGGGGAAATGGTGGGCGTGAGAGGGGTGGTAGTCGCTCTTCAATCACTTTCAAATATTAAAAATGGCCCTAGCCCTTTCAATTTCCAATCAAATGAGCCATTTTGAAGTATCTACGACAAAACTTTCACTAAAAATCTTATATGCCCCCAAGGCATAACTTACAACCCTTGCCCTGAATGCTGGGGGGGGGGCTGTCATTCTCAAAGACTTAATTTCCTGAACTTTCTACTACGTTGAACAAGATGGCTATCTGAAAATTTTGATTGGATGTTTGGAGGAATGGTGAGCGTGAGAGGGGGGTTAGTTACCCCCTATTGGAGGTTTATTGTGCGGGGTCACCACTTTTAAAGGCAAAAATGGCGCAAAGAGTTGCTATGCCACTTTCTGGAGGGGGACGATCCCTCTTGGGCCCCAAATTAGTGGGATTTCCGCGGTTACTCCAACGGTTCCTTTATACTAACGTGATCAGATGGTCTATGGCCACATTTAAAGCCAAAGTTTACCGATAAGATTTTCTAATTAATTCTTTAGTTTTGACCTAAGCTGAAAAGTTAAAAAGAGTACATAGAAAAGGCTTACTACATTCACAGTCACGCGTTACAAAATGAACTAACTAAAAAATGGACTTTTCCTCTCAGCCCGCTAGCCGCAGCACGCGGTGGGGTTACTAGGGGTGGTAAAGACTCTTTCCAGCCAATCCCAGGACTACTAATTTACTGGCCAGTCTCCCTAACTGCGCAATTTTTCCCTCGTGGTCTTTTAAGCACGTACGCAGTTAAAAGGACCCAAAATGGCGTCAAAAAATAATAGGAAAATTAATATTTATTACTTAAAGAAGGAAAATAATTAAGGGGCCAAAAGAAATGAATCTGGGAGGGACATTTATCAGACAAAACTGGGACCAAGGGTTCCAACACCTTCCTCCTAAGATAAATGGCCCACATCCCCGTTGGATTTGCTGGAAATTCAAACACAATGTCAAATTAAAATAAATACTAAATTTACTTTTTATCTTCCTCTGGTCTTCCAGGTCTTCCAGGTTCATTTCTTCCTGAGAGCTCCTGCCATGCGAGGGTTTCTGCCCTGCCGAGTAGTGTAGGGTACTATGAAGTTTTCTTCATCTTTCAGTAGTTCCTCGTCCTCTTTCGTTGGAAATAATTTCAGGATGTCGCCTTCGGGACTCGTAGAAATTGATTGTGCACAGGATAATAAAAAACAACAATTGTCGTGCTCTCATGAATTTACATTTGAGAGGAGCAGAAAATCAATTTCTGGCACATGTGATGATGCCAGCCATCGTTACAAATTGGCTGCACTAGCCTCTTAATTTCCATCTGTGGAAACGACCCCAAATCTCGATAAAAAAATAAATTGCCCCTTGTCATAATTTCAAATAGTCTAAGGCCAAAAATACATAGGCCTGTGAAAACGATAAGGGTTCAGGAAAATGAAGTAAAAATCTGAGCGAACCATGAATCGCTTTTTTTTGGTTTCCCTCTCCTGGGATAATTAACTGAAGAATATACGTTGATGCTAATTGAAAATAAACTTTGGATACATCTCCAACTGAATACAATTTGCCGAAAATAATTGTTGGTTCCCATGAAGAATAACAGCTCTGACTAGGGTCGCTGGACAACGGTTTGTGTGAATTATAAAGTGACTGAGAGAGAGTATCCCCCATGGACTTCAGATCAGAAAGGCAAAATCTCGGTAAAGGGATCACAACTTGTCCGCCAGTTGTGCATTGAGAAAAATGGCTATCTTTTGCAACTTCCCGCAGGGGATCTTCCCCAAGGGATTCCTCCCCCTCATAAAGGAACAAACCCTCTTTTGAGTTGATCAGACCAATATTAGATTCCTTTCCAAGTTTTTTCAATCCGACTCGACATTCAATATCTCTCAACTTTCCCCCAACCTGTTGTAGGTCATTCATCTCTCTTTTGTAACCATCTTCTTTTATTCCCCATGGGTCTTTGACCTCTATTCCCCCTTTATTATCTATGTTTTCAAGGCAAAGCCCATCAAACATTTTTTTATTTTTCTCCACTACAGACTAAATCACCAAATTGTGTCTCTTCTTTACATTCCTCTTTTCGTCTCTACTTTTCTCAATTTTGTCATTCGCGCAAAATAATAAATCACGGTTATATCTAATTTGGACTCCAGTGTCCACTATCTTTGACTGAATAATTTCATTGTAGCTCCGTTTAATATCTCTTTTATCTCTCTTAGTTTTCTGTTGTTTTGTAGTAGCATTAAATAAATCGTCATGAAATCTGAATTGGACTCGAGTGTCCATCCTTGACTGCATTTCTTCATTGTATCTCCGTTTAATATCTTTTTTCTCTCTTTTAGTTTTCTTTATTCTTACCGCAGAATCAATTATCTCATCATCAAATGGGAACTGTGCTCCGACATTTGGTTTTTCATATTCTATAAAAATTTCTCGAATTTTCCAAGGAAAAGCGCGTACGATAAATTTTGTCTCCTTATTCTCTGGTACAATCAGCGTTTCATTTTGTCCTGTACTTGTTAGCGTCTCATATTCATTAAAAGTGTTCTCAAGTTTTCTATTATTTGCAAATTTTCCTGAAAAATCAATTTCGCGTGTCTTATTTTCAATATTATGTGGTCTTATTACTTCCGCATCCCCTTTTTGTGGATTATCAACATTTTGAACCCGAGTATCCAGTATTTCGTTTTTCCGACAGGGTGGCACAGCTCCCTAATTTGTTTTATGGGCCGGTCCACCTCCCCGCCTTGTCATTGAAGTAGCATAGTCTTCCGTCGTAGTGTCATTTTGTAATTTTTCCTCTGTTAAAGAAGTCGCTTCTAACGCTAGAAGATTTCCGATATCTCCAAAGTCTTCTCCTACTAAAACATCCACTGCTAGAGTAAATACTAAGCCTACTTTTATCGTTTTTGCCTGGACCGTACCGTCCTTCTTTGCAATTTCTATTCTTACCCAAGCAGACGGGCATTGGTGCTTATCTCCATAATAACATAATGTTGTAATATTATTTTTATGGTCTATTTCTGTCTTTTTAATTTTGTCCATTCTTAATTTTAATTATTTTCTTTTAATTTGTCGATTATCTGTGGGTGGCTCAGCCCCTCTTTTCTCACAAATTAATTGTTCGCGTGATTTATTGATTATTAAATTTTATTCCTATCATTACCCGACTAGGCACAGCTCAGATAAAAATTTTCTCCTTACGATTTTTATATATAGCCTCTGTAACTACAATAGGCTATTTTTGTAGGCTAAATTACCCTGTCTTTTCGAAAGCGCGGACTTCTTTTGATTATCAGATTTACTGATAGGACCTTAAATCGCTGCCACCACTTATTGGAGGTTTACTGTGCGGGGTCACCACTTTTAAAGGCAAAAATGGCGCAAAGAGTTGCTATGCCACTTACTGGAGGGGGACGATCCCTCTTGGGCCCCAAATTAGTGGGATTTCCGCGGTTACTCCAACGGCTCCTTTATACTAACGTGATCGGATGGTCTATGGCCACATTTAAAGCCAAAGTTTACCGATAAGATTTTCTAATTAACTCTTTAGTTTCGACCTAAGCTGAAAAGTTAAAAAGAGTACATAGAAAAGGCTTACTATATTCACAGTCACGCGTTATAAAATGAACTCACTAAAAAATGGACTTTTCCTCTCAGCCCGCTAGCCGCAGCACGCGGTGGGGTTACTAGGGGTGGTAAAGACTCTTTCCAGCCAATCCCAGGACTACTAATTTACTGGCCAATCTCCCTAACTGCGCAATTTTTCCCTCGTGGTCTTTTAAGCACGTACGCAGTTAAGAGGACCCAAAATGGCGTCAAAGAAAATAATAGGAAAATTAATATTTATTACTTAAAGAAGGAAAATAATTAAGGGGCCCAAAGAAATGAAACGGGGAGGGACATTTATCTGACAAAACTGGGACCAAGGGTTCCAACACCCCCCAATAACTTTCGACTATTACAAAGGGCACTAGCTCTCTCAATTTCAAATTGAATGAGCCGCTTTAGAAGTTTTACGACAACTCTATCTATAAAAAACCTTATATACCCCCAAGGCAGAACTTACAACCTTTGCCCTTGGGGCTCTTGGGGGTTTGTCATCCTTAAATACATAATTTCCAGAACTTTCAACTACGTTGAACAAAATGGCTATCTCTTAACTTTGATTGAATGTTTTTGGGGAAATGGTGGGCGTAAGAGAGGGGGGTTAATTACTCTCCACTCATTTTCGACTATTAAAAAGGGCAATTTACCTTTCCAATCAAATGAGCCCTTTTTGAAATTTCTATAACGACTTTCTATATAAACTTTATATGCCCCCAGGGCTCAAGTTGCAACTCTTTCACTGAGGGATATGAAGGGGCTATAATCCTAAAAGACCTAATTTCGAGAACTTTCAACTATGTTGAAATAAGTGGATATCTAAAAATTTTAATTCGATGTGTTTGGGAAAATGGTGGGCTTAAGAGGGGCGTTATTCGCTCTCCAATCACTTTCAACTATTAAAAAACGCACTAGCCCTTTCAATTTCCAATTGAATGAGCCCTTTTGAAGTTTCTACGCTTACAATAAAAATTTTATATGCCCCGGGACATAACTTACAACCCTTGCCCTGAGGGCTGTGGGGGGAGGGATTGTCATCCTTAAAGACCTAATTTCCAAAACTTTCAACTACGTTAGATAAAGTGCCTATCTAAAATATTGATTGGATGTGTTGGGAGAAAAGATGGGCGTGAGAGGGGATTAGTTACCTTCCAATCCTTTTCGAATTTTAAAAACGGCACTAGCCCTTTGAATTTCCAATGGAATGAGCCCTTTTTCAAGTTTCTAAGACAAAGATTTCAATAAAAACCTTATATACCCCCAGAGCATAACTTACAACCCTTGCCCTGAAGACTGTGGGGGAGTGTCCTGCTCAAAGGTATAATTTCCTGAACTTTGAAATCGTGGAACAAATTGGCTATCTCAAAATCTTCATTGGGTGTGTTTGGAGAAATGGTGGGAGTGGAAGGGGTGTTAGTTGCTTTTCAATCACTTTCAACTACTAAAAAGAGCACTAGCCATTTCAATTTCCAATCGAATGAACCCTTTTTGAAGTTTCTACGACAACGCGTTATATAAAAACCTTATATGCCCCCTGGGCATAATTTACAACCCTTGCCCTGAGGGCTGTGGGGGTGTTGTCATCCTCAAAGACCTAATTTCCAGAACTTAAAACTACGTTGAACAAAATGGCTATCTCAGTTCTGATTAGGTGTGTTTGGGAAAAAGGTGGACATGAGAGGCGGGTTAGTTGCCCTCTAATCACTTTTGACTATTAAAAAGGGCACTAGCCCTTTGAATTTCCAATCGAATGAGCCTTTTTGAACTTTATGCGACAACGCCATCTATAAAAAGCCGTATATGTCCCCAGGGCATAACTTACAACCCTTGCCCTAAGGGCTGTGGGGGACTGTTCTCAAAAACATAATTTCTATATGGGAATCAACTACGCTGAACAAAAACGGTATCTCAAAATTTTGATTGGATGTGTTTCGGGAAATGGTGGGCGTTGAAGGGGTGTTAGTCGCCTTCCAATCACTTTCGACTATTAAAAAGGGCACAAGCCACTCCAATTTCCAATTGAATGAGCCCTTTTCCAAGTTTCTACGACAACCTCTTCGATACGAAGTGCCCTACTTTAAAGGTTAAAATTAATAAATAATACATTGTGCAAACATCGTTCATTATGCCCCCAGGACATAACTTAAAACCCTTGCCCTGAGGGTTGTGGGGGAGTGACCTCCTCTTTACTTAGTCCCCGTTTCTTGTCTAGTTCTCGAGTGTCCCCGTTCTTTACTTAGGCAGCGCGATCACGCTGCCTATGATTTATGCAACAAATTTCTATATAAACCTTATATGCCCCCAGGGCATTACTTACAACCCTTGCACTGAGGGCTCTGAGGGGGGTTATCATCCTAAAAGACCTAATTTCCAGAACTTTCAACTACGTTGAACAAAATAGACATCTCAAAATTTTAATTCGATATGTTTGGGAAAATGGTGGGCGTGAGAGGGGCGTTAGTCACTATCCAGTCACTTTTAACTATTAAAAAAGGCACTAGCCCTTTCAATTTCCAACTGAATGAGCCCTTTTGAAGTTTCTACGCCAACGCTTTCAATAAAAAACTTTATATGCCCACAGGGCATAATTTACAATCCTTGCCCTGAGGGCTGGGGGGGAGGAGTTTTCATCCTTACAGACCTAATTTCCAAAACTTTTAGCTAGGTGAAATATACATGATGTCTAAAAATTTTTATTGGACGTTTTTGGGTAAAAGATGGGCATAAGACGGGGGCTGTTTGCCCTTAAAGTACTTTATACAATTAAAAAGGGTACTAGGCCTTTGAATTTAAAATCGAACGAGCCCCTTTTTCAAGTTTATACGACAAAGATTTCAATAAAAACCTTATGCCCCCAGGGCATAACTTATAATGCTTGCCTTGAGGGTTTTGGGGGAGTGACCTCCTCAAAAATATATTTGCTATCTGGAAATCAACTACGCTGAACAAAATGGCTATCTCAAAATTTTTATTGGATTTGTTTGGTGGAATGATGGGTATGGGGGGGGGGAGAGCTAGTTACCCTCCAATCACTTTCGACTATTAAAAAGTGCGCTAGCCCTTTGAATTTCCAATTGAATGAGCTTTTTTTGAAGTTTCTACGACAGTGCCTTCTTTAAAAACCTTATATAAGTAGAAAGGCCTTATTGACTCCCACGGGGCATCCCTGCTGCCACCTACAACTTTTTTACATAATTTATGCATGTTTTTATGTCTGTTCGTTGTCAGTGAGAATGGAAAAACAGAATTTTTCTCACTTGAAAAAACATGAATTTTCTCACATTTAATGATGTTTTCTTGGATGGTTATGTGTGCTGGTCAATTTATTTGATGTTTTTATGGATGTCAACAGCAATTCATGTCTGTTTTATGGTTCGTTGTCAGTGAGAATAAAAAACAGGAACTTTCTTACATTTATGGATGCCAACAACAATTTATGTATGCTTTATTGTTAGTTGTCAGTAAGAATGAAAAAACAGAAACTTTCTCAAATTTATGGATGTCAAAATCAATTCATGTCTATGTTATGGTTTTGTTAGTGAGAATGAAAAAACAGGAACTTTCTCATTTTTATGGATGTCAACAGCAATTTATGTATGTTTTATGGTTTTTAACAGTGAGAATGTACATGCTCAACGCGAATGTTATGAGTTTCCAGGAAATAGTTAGATCACGTGTTTCCTTCTCAGCCAATCAGCGAGTCGGTTACATCTCCTATCTCAGCCCATCAGAGGGCTGGTTACATATTAGTGGCGGAGGGACTATAAGGAAAGGGTTTTTTGCTAAATTTCTATCAGTCTTTGAATAGAATTCAAAGAAGTGAGAAGAAGATCAGCTTAACTTTACTCATTCGGATATATATTTGTGTTGATGGCGATGAGTAGACTGTTTACCCTATTAGAAGCTGATAATGGAGTTAATGATGATAATAAAAGAGCACCAAACATTGCGGTGGAAATCACGAAAGGATCACGTCTTTGTCTGGAATGGGATGCAGTATATGCAAGATATTTGATATCCTTCAGCAAATTTAAAATGGAGGATCAATTATGTTTTGCCGCTAAAGTTGATATAGCACATGTGAATAGACTTCAATGTGCTTTAAGTGCATTGGTGAAACATATTGAAGACAATAAACAGTATTGCTAATTGTACATGCTCTGTATTATTGATGTTGTTGTAATTATTCAATAAAATTATGTGGGAGTCTAAAGAGATAGAAATTCTATTTTTAAATACGGCTTCACTGAGCTTTAAGTCGGAGAGATAAATTGAGATTCTAACGAAACCTTAATAGTGTAGCTAGGAACATTTATGAGATGAAGAGATTAACGTAGGAAAGGGTTTCCTAGAAATTTGAAATGTGAAAGCACAGAGATGCCAAAAACAAAAGGAACACGCTGAGATTACGTTTAGGGATTATTTGGGCAAAACCATTTTAGGGAATTATTTCGGCGAAACAGTTAGAGACATTTTAAAAGATGATTTTAGAAAAGGTTTTAGAAGAGGTTTTGAGTGTGGTCGTTATAGTAAGCAAGTTCTATTTGAACAGTGTCGTGAGGTCCTCTACCCCAACCCCAAAGGGCCCCAATCGCCCCACCCCGACCCAAAGGGCTCCGATCCCCAAACCCCAAACCCGAAGGAACCCCCCGGTCCCCCAAGGTTCCCCGGGCCCCGTCTTTTGTTGATGTATTTTGTCTGAAACCTATGATTTGAGGTGTATGGGTTGCTATTTTTGACTTTTCTGACTTGGATTTCTTAGTCTTTCATAGGTGTGTGTTGTCTGAAACCTATGATTTGGGATGGGTTGATTGCTACTTTTGACTTTTCTGAGTTGGATTTCTTAGTCTTTCATACGTATGTGTTGTCTGAAACCTATGATTTGGGATGGGTGGATTGCTACTTTTGACTTTTTTTGGCTGGATTTCTTAGCCTTTCATAGGTGTGTGTTGTCAGAAAATTATGATTTGGGATGTGTAGTTTGCTATTTGGACTTTTCACAGCTAGGATTCTTAGTCTCTCATAGGTGTTTGTTGTCTGAAACTTCTAGTTTGGGATGAGTAGTTTGCTATTTCAGACTTTTATGAGCTAGGCTTTCCTAGTATATCGTAGGTGAATGTTGTCAGAATATTATGATATGGGATATGTAAATTACTATTTAGGGCTTTTCTGAGCTAGATTTCTTAGTCCATCATAGGTGTCTGTTGTCTGAAACCTATAGTTTGGGATGAGTAGTTTGCTATTTTTGACTTTTCTGAGCTAGGTTTCTTAGCCTTTCATAGGTGTGTGTTGTCAGAAAATTATGATTTGGGATATGTAAATTACTATTTTTGACTTTTCTGAGCTAGATTTCTTAGCCTTTCATAGGTGTTTGTTGTCTGAAACCTATAGTTTGGGATGAGTAGTTTGCTTTTGGACTTTTCAGAGCTGGATTTCTTAGCCTTTGTGTTGACTGAAACTTATGATTTGGGATATGTAAATTACTATTTCGGGCTTTTCTAAGCTAGATTTCTTAGTCTTTCGTTGGTGTGTGTTGTCTGAAACATATTATTTGGGATTTTTAGTTATGCTATTTGGACTTTTAAGAGCTAGGATTCTTATTCCCTCATATGTGTTTGTTGTCTGAAACCTATAGTTTGGGATGAGTAGTTTGCTATTTCAGGCTTTTCTGAGCTATGGTTTCTTAGTATTTCGTAGGTGTGTGTTGTCTGAAACTTATGACTTGAGGTGTCTAATTTGCTATTTCAGGCCTTTCTGAGCTAAGGTTTCATAGTATTTCGTAGGTAAATGTTGTCAGAAAATTATGATTTGGGATATGTAAATTACTATTTCGGGGTTTTCTCAGTTAGATTTCTTAGTCTTTCGTTGGTGTGTGTTGACTGAAACCTATGATTTGGGATATAAGGCTCTTAGTCTTTCGTTGGTGTGTGTTGTCTGAAACCTATGATTTGGGATTTGTAGTTTGCTTTTTGGACTTTTCAGAGCTAGGTTTCTTAGCCTTTCATAGGGGTGTGCTGTCAGAAAATTATGATTTGGGATTTGTAGTTTGCTTTTTAGACTTTTCAGAGCTAGGATTCTTAGTCCCTCATAGGTGTTTGTTGTCTGAAACCTATAGTTTGGGATGAATAGTTTGCTATTTCAGGCTTTTCTGAGCTAAGGTCTCTTAGTATTTTATAGGTGTGTGTTGTCTGAAACTTATGATTTGAGGTATGCAATTTGCTATTTCCGACTTTTCATAACCAGATTTCTTAGTCTTTCGTTGGTGTGTGGTGTCTGAAACCTGTTTTTTGGGATTAGTGTTTTGCTATTTTTGACTTTTCTGAGATGGATTTCTTAGAATTTCATAGGCGTGTGTTGACTGAAACCTATGATTTGGGAATGAGTGGTTTGCTATTTTTGACTTTTCTGAGCTAGATTTCTTAACATTTCATAGGTGTGTGCTGTCAGAAAATTATAATTTGGGATGTGTAGTTTGAATTTTGGACTTTTCAGAGCTAGGATTCTTACCCCCTCATAGGTTTTTGTTGTCTGAAACTTCTAGTTTTGGATGAGTAGTTTGCTATTTCAGGCTTTTCTGAGCTAAAGTTTCTTAGTATTTCGTAGGTGAAGCTTACACGTCATTTTTAAGTTCACCAAATTTTCTCAACGAAGTGAAGAAAAGTTCAAGTTCTCTACTGAATTTTACCAAAGAACACAATTTAATTCTAATTTATCCAGATAAAATTAAAATCTTCCACTTAAGTTTTTTATTTCACAAAGACATAAAGAAATTTAAAGTTCAATTCTAAATTTTTCGGTGGAAGATAGAAAAAGTAATACCATACTTGTGAATATTTTCATGGAAGATACTTGTGAATATTTTCACGGAAGATAAAAAGTTCTAGTTCAATTTAAAATTTTCTCAACGAAGTGAAGAAAAGTTCAAGTTCTCTACTGAATTTTACCATAGAACACATTCAATTCTAATTTCTCCAGAGAAAATAAAAATCTTCCACTTAAGTTATTTATTTCACAAAGACATAAAGAAATTTGAAGTTCAATTCTAAATTTTTCGGTGGAAGATAGAAAAAGTAATACCAAACTTGTGAATATTTTCACGGAAGATAAAAAGTTCTAGTTCAATTTAAAATTTTCTCAACGAAGTCAAGGAAAGTTCAAGTTCTCTTCTGAATTTTCTCAATGAAAAAGAAATTAGTCATTGATCATTTCTATTTTTCCGAATAATATAAAAATTTTCCACTTTAGTTCAGATCTGTCTCGAAGAGATGAAAAATTTAAAATACTGTTCCAAATTTTTCACAGAAGATAAAAAAGTTCAAGTTCTCTTCGGAATTTTACCAAGGAACACTAATCAAACCTAATCTACCCTAACTTAATCTAGCCTAACCTAACCTAACCATACTCGCCAGAAAAGGTTAGGTTAACTTATCATGAGCGCTCATGATAAGCTAACCTAACCTAACCTAACTTAAACCTGTAGAAATGTTTCTTTTTGTTTATTAATATTTATTTATACCTAACCTATTGTGTTGGAGGTTAGATGAACGAGTTTGAAAGATTGTCTTTAATAATAGAAGGAGTCACTCATTTTCTAATTTTAAAATTTGAGGGGTAAATCCATAAGACAAAGGAGCTAAAATTTAATTTTAAATTAGAATAGAAATTTAAATTATTCATCTCTGAGAAAAAACCAGAACTGAAGGGGAACCTTTTTTATTATAATGGAAAAATTAGAAGAGAGCTTCTAATGTCTTTTGTCTTTGATAAATCAAGTAATGAAGTAGGAACTTTTTTAATTTCCATTGTTAACCTTAAGAAGTGAATTAAATATTTTATATTATGTAATAAAATTAAGAATAGAACTTGAACATTTTGCACTTCTTCGAGAAAACTCAGAATTAAAGTGTTGCACCTTATCTTCATGTCGAAGATTCAAAATCAATGTATAACTTTTTCTATCTTCTATGAAAAATTTGGAACAGAACTTTAAATTTTTCATCTCTGCAAAAATCGGAACTGAATTTAAGAAAATTAGAATTAAAGTGAAACTTTTTATCTTCACTGGAAAATAATCACAATCATAGTATAACTTTTCCTATCTTCTACAGAAAAATTTAGAACTGAACTTAAAATTTTTTATGTCTTTGAGAAATTATGAACTGAAATGGAAGGTTTTTTCATTTTCATTGGTAAAATTCAGAATTGAGCTAACTTTTTTCTCTTCTTTAAGAAAATTCAGAAGAGAACTTGAACATTTTGCACTTCTTTGAGAAAGTTCAGAATTAAAGTGAAGTTCCGTATCTTCATGTTGAATATTCACAATCAATGTATAACTTTTTCTATCTTCTATGAAAAATTTGGAACAGAACTTTAAATTTTTCATCTCTTTGAGAAAAATCAGAACTGAATTTAAGAAAAATTATAAATAAAGTGAAACTTTTGATCTTCATGTAAAATAATCACAATCATAGTATTACTTTTTCTATCTTTCATCTAAAAATTTAGAATAGAACTTTAAATTTCTTTATTTCATTGTGGAACTTAAAACTGAAGTGGAATATTTTTATTTTCTCTGGAGAAAATAGAATTGAAGTGTGTTCTTTGGTAAAATTCAGTAGAGAACTTGAACTTTTCTTCACTTCGTTGAGAAAATTGTAAATTGAACTAGAACTTTTTATCTTCCGGGAAAATATTCACAAGTATGGTATTGCTTTTTCTATCTTCCACCGAAAAATTTAGAATTGAACTTTAAATTTCTTTATGTCTTTGTGAAATAAAGAACTTAAGTGGAAGATTTTTATTTTCTCTGGAGAAATTAGAATTGAGCTGTGTTCTTTGGTAAAATTCCGTAGAGAACTTGAACTTTTTTATCTTCTGTGAAAAATTTGGAACAGTATTGTAAATTTTTCATCTCTTCGAGAAAATATTCACAGGTATGGTATTACTTTTTCTATCTTCCGCCGAAAAATTTAGAATTGAACTTTAAATTTCTTTATGTCTTTGTGAAATATAAAACTGAAGTGGAAGATTTTTATTTTCTCTGGTGAAATTAGAATTGAATTGTGTTCTTTGGTAAAATTCAGAAGAGAACATGAATTTTTCTTCACTTAGTTTAGAATATTTTAAATTTAACTATAACTTTTTATCTTCCGTAAAAATATTCACAAGTATGGTATTACTTTTTCTTGGTTCCAACGAAAAATTTAGAATTGAACTTTAAATTTCTTTATGTCTTTGTGAAATAAAGAACTTAAGTGGAAGATTTTGATTTTCCCTGGTGAAATTAGAATTGAATTGTGTTCTTTGGTAAAATTCAGAAGAGAACTTGAATTTTTCTTCACTTCGTTGATAAAATTTTAAATTGAACTAGAACTTTTTATCTTCCGGGAAAATATTCCCAAGTATGGTATTACTTTTTCTATCTTCCACCGAAAAATTTAGAAATGACCTCTAAATTTCTTTATGTCTTTGTGAAATAAAGAACTGAAGTGAAAGATTTTTGTTTTCTCTGGAGAAATTAGAATTGAATTATGTTCTTTGGTAAAATTCCGAAGAGAACTTGAACATTTTTATCTTGTGTGAAAAATTTGGAACAGTATTTTAAATTTTTCATCTCTTCGAGAAAATATTCACAAGTATGGTATTACTTTTTCTATCTTCCACCGAAAAATTTAGAATTGAACTTTAAATTTCTTTGTCTTTGTGAAATAAAGAACTTAAGTGGAAGATTTTTATTTTATCTGTTGAAATTAGAATTGAATTGTGTTCTTTGGTAAAATTCAGAAGAGAACTTGAATTCTTCTTCACTTCGTTGAGAAAATTTTAAATTGAACTAGAACTTTTTATCTTCCGGGAAAATATTCACAAGTACGGTATTACTTTTTCTTGTTTCCACCGAAAAATTTAGAATTGAACTTTAAATTTCTTTATGTCTTTGTAAAATAAAGAACTTAAGTGGAAGATTTTTGTTTTCTCTGGAGAAATTAGAATTGAATTGTGTTCTTTGGTAAAATTCAGTAGAGAACTTGAACTTTCCTTCACTTCGTTGAGAAAATTTTTAATTGAACTAGAACTTTTTATCTTCCGGGAAAATATTCACAAGTATGGTATTACTTTTTCTATCTTCCACCGAAAAATTTAGAATTGAACTTTAAATTTCTTTATGTCTTTGTGAAATAAGGAACTGAAGTGGTAGATTTTTATTTTCTCTGGTGAAATTAGAATTGAATTGTGTTCTTTGGTAAAATTCCGAAGAGAACTTGAACTTTTTTATCTTCTGTGAAAAATTTGGAATAGTATTTTAAATTTTTCATCTCTTCGAGACAGATCTGAACTAAAGTGGAAAATTTTATATTATGCGGAAAAATAGAAATGATCAATGACTAATTTCTTTTTTATTGAGAAAATTCAGAAGAGAACTTGAACTTTCCTTGACTTCGTTGAGAAAATTTTAAATTGAACTAGAACTTTTTATCTTCCGTGAAGATATTCACACGTATGGTATTACTTTTTCTATCTTCCACTGAAAAATTTAGAATTGAACTTTAAATTTCTTTATGTCTTTGTGAAATAAAGAACTTAAGTGGAAGATTTTTTTTCTCTGGAGAAATTAGAATTGAATGTGTTCTATGGTAAAATTCAGTAGAGAACTTGAACTTTTCTTCACTTCGTTGAGAAAATTTTAAATTGAACTAGAACTTTTTATCTTCCGTGAAAATATTCACAAGTATCTTCCATGAAAATATTCACAAGTATGGTATTACTTTTTCTATCTTCCACCGAAAAATTTAGAATTGAACTTTAAATTTCTGTATGTCTTTGTGAAATAAAAAACTTAGGTGGAAGATTTTTATTTTCTCTGGATAAATTAGGATTGAATTGTGTTCTTTGGTAAAATTCAGTAGAGAACTTGAACTTTTCTTCACTTCGTTGAGAAAATTTGGTGAACTTAAAACTGACGTGGAAGCTTCACCTATGAAATACTAAGAAACCTTAGCTCAGAAAAGCCTGAAATAACCAATTACTCATCCAAAACTTTAAGTTTCAGACTACAAACACCTACGAGAGAGTAAGAATCCCAGATCTCAATATTCCAAAATGAAAACTACACATCCCAAATCATAATTTTCTGAAAGCACACACCTATGAAATGTTAAGAAATCTAGCTCAGAAAAGTCAAAAATAGCAAACCACTTATTCCCAAATCATAGGTTTCAGTCAACACACACCTACGAAAGGCTAAGAAATCCAGCTCAGAAAAGTCAAAAAATAGCAAACTACACATCCCAAATCCTAGGTTTCTGACAACACACACCTATGAAAGACTAAGAAATCTGGTTATGAAAAGTCGGAAATTGCAAATTGCATACCTCAAATCATAAGTTTCAGACAACACACACCTATGATATACTAAGAAACCTTAGCTCAGAAAAGCCTGAAATAGCAAACTATTCATCCCAAACTATAGGTGTCAGCCAATAAACACCTATGAGGGACTAAGAATCATAGCTCTGAAAAGTCTAAAAAGCAAACTAAAAATCCCAAATCATAATTTTCTGACAGCACACACCTATGAAAGGCTAAGAAACCTAGCTCTGAAAAGTCCAAAAAGCAAACTACAAATCCCAAATCATAGGTTTCAGACAACACACACCAACGAAAGACTAAGAACCTTATATCCCAAATCATAGGTTACAGTCAACACACACCAACAAAAGACTAAGAAATCTAACTTAGAAAAGCCCGAAATAGTAATTTACATATCCCAAATCATAATTTTCAGACAACATTCACCTACGAAATACTATGAAACCTTAGCTCAGAAAGGCCTGAAATAGCAAATTAGACACCTCAAGTCATAAGTTTCAGACAACACACACCTACGAAATACTAAGAAACCATAGCTAAGAAAAGCCTGAAATAGCAAACTACTCATCCCAAACTATAGGTTTCAGACAACAAACACCTATGATTGACTAAAAATCATAGCTCTGAAAAGTCCAAAAAGAAAAAATACAAATCACAAATCATAGGTTTCAGACAACACACACCAACGAATGACTAAAAAATCTAGCTTAGAAAAGCCTGAAATACTAATTTACTTATCCCCAATAATAAGTTTCAGTCAACACACACCTACGAAAGGCTAAGAAATCCAGCTCTGAAAAGTCCAAAAGCAAACTACTCATCCCAAACTATACTTTTCAGACACCAAACACCTATTAAAGTATAATAACTCTAGCTCAGAAAAGTGAAAAATAGTAATTTACATATCCCAAATCATAAGTTTCTGACAACACACACCTATGAAAGGCTAAGAAACCTAGCTAAGAAAAGTCAAAAATAGCAAACTACTCATCCCAAACTATAGGTTTCAGACAACAGACACCTATGATGGACTAAGAAATCTAGCTCAGAAAAGCCCGAAATAGTAATTTACATATCCCAAATCATAATATTCTGACAACATTCACCTACGATATACTAGGAAAGCCTAGCTCATAAAAGTCTGAAATAGCAAACTACTCATCCCAAACTAGAAGTTTCAGACAACAAACACCTATGAGAGACTAAGAATCCTAGCTCTGAAAAGTCCAAATAGCAAACTACACATCCCAAATCATAATTTTCTGACAACACACACCTATGAAAGGCTAAGAAATCCATCTCAGAAGAGTCAAAAATAGCAAACCACCCATCCCAAATCATATTTTTCAGACAACACATACCTATGAAAGACTAAGAAATCCAACTCAGAAAAGTCAAAAATAGCAAACCACCCATCCCAAATCATAGGTTTCAGACAACACATACCTATGAAAGACTAAGAAATCAAACTCAGAAAAGTCAAAAATAGCAACCCATACACCTCAAATCATAGGTTTCAGACAACATACATCAGCGAAAGACGGGGCCCGGGGAACATTTGGGGACCGGGGGGTTCCTTGGGGATTGGGGTATGGGGATCGGAGCCCTTTGGGTCGGGGTAGGGCGATCGGGGCCCTTTGGGGTTGGGGTAGAGGACCTCACGACACTGTTCAAATAGAACTTGCTTACTATAACGACCACACTCAAAACCTCTTCTAAAACCTTTTCTAAAATCATCTTTTAAAATGTCTCTAACTGTTTCGCCGAAATAATTCCCTAAAATGGTTTCGCCCAAATAATCCCTAAACGTAATCTCAGCGTGTTCCTTTTGTTTTTGGCATCTCTGTGCTTTCACATTTCAAATTTCTAGGAAACCCTTTCCTACGTTAATCTCTTCATCTCATAAATGTTCCTAGCTACACTATTTAGGTTTTGTTAGAATCTCAATTTATCTCTCCGACTTAAAGCTCAGTGAAGCCGTATTTAAAAATAGAATTTCTATCTCTTTAGACTCCCACATAATTTTATTGAATAATTACAACAACATCAATAATACAGAGCATGTACAATTAGCAATACTGTTTATTGTCTTCAATATGTTTCACCAATGCACTTAAAGCACATTGAAGTCTATTCACATGTGCTATATCAACTTTAGCAGCAAAACATAATTGATCCTCCATTTTAAATTTGATCAAGGATATCACATATCTTGCATATACTGCATCCCATTCCAGACAAAGACGTGATCCTTTCGTGATTTCCACCGCAATGTTTGGTGCTCTTGTATTATTATCATCAACTCCACTATCAATTTCTAATAGGGTAAACATTCCACTCATTGCCATCAACACAAATATATATCCAAATCAGTAAAGTCAAACTGTTCTTCTTCTCACTCCTTTGAATTCTACTCACAGACTAATAAAACTTTAGCAAAAAACCCTTTCCTTAAAGTCCCTCCACCGCTAATATGTAACCAGCCCTCTGATTGGCTGATAAAGGAGATGTAGCCGACTCGTTGATTGGCTGAGAAGGAGTCACGTGATCTAACTTTTTCCGGGAAACTCATAACATTCGCGTCGAGCATGTACATTCTCACTGACAAAAACCATAAAACAGAAATAAATTGCTGTTGACATTCATAAATGTGAAAAAGTTCCTGTTTTTTCGTTCTCACTGACAAAAACCATAAAACAGACATAGATTGCTGTTAACATCCATAAATGTGAGAAAGTTCCTGTTTTTTCATTCTCACTGACAACGAACCATAAAACAGACATAAATTGCTGTTGACATCCATAAATGTGAGAAAGTTCCTGTTTTTTCATTCCCACTGACAACGAACCATAAAACAGGCATGAATTGCTGTTGACATCCATGAAAAACATCAAATAAATTGACCAACACACATAACCGTCCAAGAAAACATCCATCAATGTGAGAAAACTCATGTTTTTTCAAGTGAGAAAAATACTGTTTTTCCATTCTCACTGACAACGAACAGACATAAAAACATGCATAAATTATGTAAAAAAGTTGTAGGTGGCAGCAGGGATGCCCCGTGGGAGTCAATAAGGCCTTTCTACTTATATGCCCCCAGGGCATAACTTAAAACCCTTGCCCTGAGAGATAGGGGGGAGTGTCCTCCTCAAAAATATATTTTCTATCTGGAAATCAACTACGCTGAACAAAATGACTATCTCAAAATTTTGATTGGATGTGTTTGGGGGAGTGATGGGCGTGGCGGGGGGGGGGGGGCTAGTTGCCCGCCAATCACTTTCGTCTATTTAAAAGGGTACTAGCCTTTTGAATTTCCACGAAGTTTCTACGACAACGCCTTATATAAAAACCTTATATGCCCCCATGGCATAACTTAAAACCCTTGCCCTGAGGGTTGTGGGGAAGTCTCCTCCTCAAAAACATATTTTCTATCTAAAAATCAACTACGCTGACAAAAATGGCTGTCTCAAAATTTTGATTGTATGTGCTTTGGGGAATGATGGGTGTGGGGGGGGGCTAGTTGCCCTCCAATCACTTTCAACTATTAAAAAGGGTACTAGCCCTTTAAATTTCCAATCGAATGAGCCTGTTTTGAAGTTTCTACGACAACGCCTTCTATGAAAATTTTATATGCCCACAGAGCATAACTTAAAAACCTTGCCCCTGAGGGTTGTGGGGAAGTCTTCTCCTCAAAAAAATATTTTCTATTTGGAAATCAACTACGCTGAACGAAATGGCTATCTCAAATTTCTGATTGAACGTGTTTGGGGGAATGATGGTCGAGGGGGGGCTAGTTGCCCTCCAACTAGGCTTTCACTGGCTGTTAATTGTCCTCGTTTTTTTCCTTTCTTCGTGGTTTTTTGTTTATCACTTTCGACTAATATAAAGGGCACTAGCCACTTCAATTTTAAATCGAATGAGCCCTTTTCGAAGTTTTTACGACAGCTCCTTCGATACGAAGTGCCCGGGTATGAAGAAAAAAAAATAAAAGCAAAAAAACATTGTGCCCACATCGTTCTTTACTTAGGCAGCGCTGGCGAGCTGCCTATGACTGACAATATTAATTTAACAGCTAGAGCTGTAATTTATCGTGGGAAGAGCAACTGTAGACAACGGAAAGTCTGGAGTTACCAACTCACGAAAATAACCCTCGTACACAAGCAGTTACTGTACGAGGGATCACTTAAGTGAGCTGCCAACTCCTGTCCTACTGTAAAAGAGGTTTCGGAATATTTTGTCTATTTACATTGAAGAAAATCTCGTATCTTAAGCTGTGTATCTGCGTAAGATCCGATTTTGAAAAAAGGTTTTTTTTTTCCAAAAAGGGAAAAGAGTAACGTTAAAGCTGAAAAGGTACACGAGAAAAGCTAGGAATTATCCTGGAAAACAGGGAAAATAATGATCCCTCAGCCTACTGCTCGTTACGTCAAAGTGTGATCAATGCTTTCCTGAAAGTGGTTTCAGCTATTCCATGAGCTTTATTTACTGATTTCTATTCAAATTTGAAGATTTTTTTTTGTTTAAGATGAATAAAAATAGACAAGAATTTTCATTCAGGTAGAACAGCGGTAAATAAAAGTTGAACTTTTATCATATTGATGTTTTGTTAGTGTTCATTCTTGAAGCACTGAGGTCATCCCCTGGTATTTATTGAACGTCCCATGTTCATTCTAAACTTCAACGACGCTATTTACTTTCTTTTGGATATTATTTTATATTTAATTACTGTTTGATTCAGTATCATATTCAGGGTTGTTCCAATTATAAGAAGGTTTGTAGCCCCTTTTGGCGATCTGCCCCTTATGATAAAGACTAAACTTAGTGTAACTGAACTAGAAGAATAACGAGGCTTATTTAGGTGTATTTGCTTTCTGCCAAAAAATAAGATTATCCTAGCAAGAGAGGGCCCCCACACCATCATTCCATCCCCTCCTTCCCTGCTCTTTACGTTTAAGTTGAAATTTGTATCTTCTTTTTCTTTCTTTTTTTAAATTACTATTGTTTATTTGAAACTACTTTCTCCAAAATAAGTGGGAAGCTGAAATCTTTTCAACACACATGTTGTAAGCTTAGTTAAAAAACTTTTCTCCAAAGGGAGGAAGATTATGGATTAGTTTGCATCTCCATATTGATCTAAAAGACCTTTTACAAAAAAATTGAAGATCTATGCATAAAAATATGTTTAAGGTTCAGCGCCCCCATAAACAAAAAGACTAACTGTACTTCTCCTGATAGATGAAGCTCAACTTGCAATATTGTATAACTGTCTGTATTACTTTGTGCATGATTTATAAAAAATAATTCATTTTGAATGGTGTGTATGTGTGTGTGCAAGACGAATGCACTACCATGTGCCAGTATGGCCTCTCTCGAGAAGGCTACAGAGCCTTTTGATGTTACTAAGCCGATTGATTATCCTGCAATTTTCGACTTAAAGTTTAAATTATTAGACTATGGCACAAACTGGAGTAAATCAGCACTTTTCTGTGGCACTTTACTATTATTACTTAAAAGGACCGCTAGAAATTTCAGAAATTTCAAATTTCAAAATTTCATATTTTGTGTAATAGGAGCTCGATATTTCATCCGAGACTTTTCAAGCTTGTCGATTTGAACTGTGCAGTTTTCATCATTAAGTTTTAGGGAATAGACAGTGTCTGTTTTTGGTAGTGGTTTCATACTTTTTTTTTTACCCTTGATTGCGCAATTTTATATATTTTCCAGATTGTGGGAATTACAAACCCCCAAGGTGTCAAGAAATATATTGTTGGTGCTTTCCCAAGTCAATGCGGGAAGACAAATTTAGCTATGCTGACCTCGCCTATTCCTGGATATAAGATTGAGTGTGTTGGCGATGACATAGCCTGGATGAGGTTCGATGAAAACGGGGTATTACGAGCTATCAATCCGGAATTCGGTTTTTTTGGTGTTTGTCCAGGTTAGATGAATATATTTACCTTACAAGTTATAAGTTTACTTTATGTGCGGAATGACAATTTAGCCTACTGGCAATTAATCAGCAAGTATTGGTGGAGAAATCCTGCGCAGAATGAATTGTTACAGATAATCTACTCGTGCCATATTGTAGCCTATATAATGTTAAGGTGATGTGCTGTAATTATTGTTATGATTTTTACAAGTGATTTTATATTCCTCCACCACAATGCAAGTTGCAAATTGCTTGAAACTGTGATAGCAAAGTATTTTGGCTCATGCCAGAAATATCATTAATGTCAGTGCTTATTTCCGTGATGTCATTTTACAACAGTAACGACAAACAGATGTCATTATTATAATATGGGTGGCCTGGTTAATTTTATAACCTACACCAGGCTTCATATCTGGGGAAGAATGATTTTTGTTGACAGGAGCCATAGCTTTACACAGCTTTACAAAAAGATAAAAAACGAATGACGTGGAAAATATTGAAAAGTATAGAAAAAATCACAAAAGTTTCGAAACTTGAAGGATAGACACAGGTTTCGAGCCCTTGCTATTATGATTTTCTGACACAGATCAATTGACTGTAAAAATAGTATCCCCCAAGGTTATCTATTGATTCAAATCTACCACCTCCTCATAAAAACATCACAAATTATATGTTTCACTTTGTTAAAAATAAACAAAGAGCGATTATATTGTAAACTCTAAAATGAGGCTTTGCGTAATTGCGTCATTCAAACTAAAAAGCTTTCTATGTATGCATGCACAGGGTTTTTCAGAAAAAAAAATTAAAGGAAACATGTTAAAACGATCCATCGGACTAGGAAAATATCCTCCTACATATTGATTGATCCGAGTTATTTTGTTCAGTTCCGATCATATCAGCTCCTTTGCAAAACTCAGCCAACATTCAAGGTCTGAGTATGTTTGCTATATAATAAATATTGTGAACGATACAGCTTTTTCACTACTTGAACTTCAGTTGAACACAGGGGACCAATTCATGAAAACGCAGGGTGAAGGGGGGGGGGAATTATGATTTCCAGTCTTTTACTAA
This sequence comes from Artemia sp. Qi Xiang Cuo, assembly GCF_049724085.1. Taxonomy (NCBI): domain Eukaryota; kingdom Metazoa; phylum Arthropoda; class Branchiopoda; order Anostraca; family Artemiidae; genus Artemia; species Artemia sp. Qi Xiang Cuo. The sequence goes on from NC_142807.1 coordinate 50,464,803, forward strand.
GGGGCAAAGAATTCAGAATCTAGGTGGTGATTTGGTTTTTTTTCTATTTTTTTTTTAATGAATGTACCAAAAAAACATTTTCAAAATATGGAGGGGGGATCTGTTAATATCTGGAAAGATAGTAGCATGGCAGATCAGGGGGCTAATGCCAAAGTGTTGGATGATTGTTGGATGCTAAGACGATTTCCATTATTTTTTGCCAAGATGCAAAAAAAAAAAATCGAAATCTAAGGGAGGATTTTGTTTTGCTTTTCAATTTTTTTAAATGAATACACCAAAAAAGTATTTTCCAGAATCTGGGGAGGGTGATCTATTACTATCTAGAAAGATAGCAGCATGGTAGATCAGGGTGCTATTGCTAACACGTATACACCAAATAATTAGGGAACCTCTAGTTATTAATTAGATTAACAACGAGCAAATACCCAAGAACATTATCCGGAGATAACCAGAGGAAACGAAGCAATATATGCAGAGTACACAAGAAAAGCTATAACATACTGAAGAAAACTAGTACTACCGCTACTGTCAACAACTCGTCGAAGTACCGGGGTGCTTCAGGTCGAAACAGCTGCGCACGTTCACCCTCCATCCCAATATTTCTTAAAGCTTCGCCCTACTCCTCCCCATGAATTGTCAATATTATTTAAATTATTTCTTGTGGTATTTTCTTTCCATATACGAGGACTTCCAGCTTTTCGTCTGGCCCCAAATGGATGGGAGAAAATATGATTTTTGACCAGCTATCATTCTTCGTTCTTAAAGCGTTACCTTAACCGTAGTTTCATTAGGGCCCTAGAAGGTGAGATTGAATGACATTTTTGTATAGATGAATGTTTGATATTCGGTACCTAGAAATATCCTTCGACATTTTTTTAGAAAACATCTATTATATCTTACTAGATTTTTAGGCAAACGTATTCATGAAACACTATCATTTCACTAGAAAGGCGGGAAACGTCTGGTTCTGCTGCAAGTACAAGTAAAGAAAGCGTTGGCTGTGCTTTCAGAGTCTTTTGAAAGGATGCCTATCGACATCTATAAGCGTTCAGGTTTAAACGTGCAAGCGTACACTGTTATATAGCCTTTTAGAGAGGGACGTCTATACAAAATTAGTTTTTATTGTTTTGTCCTTTCCAGTTTTATTTTAAGTGTATCTTAGGGTATTTATAGGAACGAATCACCATACAAACCCTGTGGCTATGGATATGATATTCAAAAATACGATTTTCACAAATGTAGCAAAAACCAGTGACGGTGGTGTTTTCTGGGAGGGTCTTGGAAAGGAATTGAAAACACACGTATCCATCACCGCATGGACGGGAGAGAAACACTGGACGAGGGATTCAGGTAAGTTTCATCTCCTTCTTTTCTTACTTTTCTCCGCCAGATTGTTGCCACAAAGTATAAAATAAAAAAGCTATTATGAAATTCAAGATAAACTTGCTTAAACTTCATTCACATAAACATTTCATTAACTAAAAAATTCAGCAAATGCTATTTTGTGTCAATGGAACGTAAACCTGTTTGTGGCGGCTGATTAGCTTACAGCAGAAGTTCAGTTGATTGGAACTTATTATTGTATTGTATCGAATTAACGACGCTTTTTGACTACTGAGATCCTTGCGTCAGCCCTGCAATGTGTTGCCACAGCTGGGTTCGCATTCCAGTCCTGTATTACCAAACTGAAATCAAAGTCACTGCACCATCACCTGGCGTTTGGCTTTAGTTCAGAATGGCCGATCAGAAGTTTCTTCAGAACATTCTGATTGACAAAAATCATCTGAATTATAATATAAGTTTACGACACTAATTTGTCTAAATTTGAATTTACACTAAAATCTGCTTACCATCATTCGCTGATATCAGATTTCGGGACATTCTGAATCTCGGTAGTAAAAATATCTTACTGTAGATGGAACTTAGCATTTACAGAAACAAGTGAAGTTTTCAAACGACAAACTCCCTACAAATGATTATGAATATCCTAGTTGACAATGTGTCCCTAATTTTTCAACCAGCAGGTTTATACTGGCTGTGATATGACAGCTAAATAAAAATATTTGTTTTATAGTAAACGATGTCCTGTTGGGATAATATATCCAAGTCTAGTTACTTTTAACCTTTTTTCATTGCTGTGCCCCAAAATTGTAAGAACATTTGTAACAAAAATTATTTATCAAGTACAGTGTATTAGTGTACTTACAAATTGTAAGTACACTGGTGCATAAGTTTCTACATAAAAGTTCATGTAGTTTTTTTTTTTTATGCCATCAAAGATTTGATGCAAGGACTAACGCTACTTACGACTAGTAATAAACTCATGTTCAGGTTGTAGTTGGTTTCGTACATCAGTATTAAAAAAGAATTGGATGGTTAAAAAAAAAACATTTAACATAGTTTTTACATAAAGGTTCTAAAAACTAGTTGTTCTAGCACCAAGTATTTTAATTTTAGAAAAACATGAAGAAATGAGTTTTCAAGATTCTTCAACTGAAGAATTCTTAACCCCTATGCCTTCCCAAGGCCAGAACATAATTTGCACTTTACTGAAAAAAATATAAAGGTTTTCACTTTTATAACTTTAATAAATTAAATAATATTAACATTTTGATTACTAAATATCAGTGTATGTATATTAAACTCACAATGCATTCACTTGTAGCCAACTTATGTTAATTTCTGCTCGTTTTGAGTTTGACTCGGTTATTTATTGTAATTTCTGTTCGTTTTAGGTTCGTTGACATAGTCTTTTCACGGAAAAAGAAAATAATAATTTAAATCTTTTGTTTTTTTAAGACTTTATAGTTTGGCCTGCTATATAATAAACTCAGGTTCAGGTTGTAGCTGGTTTCGTACATCAGTATTAAAAAAGAATTGGATGGTTAAAAAAAAACATTTAACATAGTTTTTACATAAAGGTTCTAAAAACTAGTTGTTCTAGCACCAAGTTTTTAATTTTAGAAAAACATGAAGAAATGCGTTTTCAAGATTCTTCAACTGATCTACTACTACTACTACTACTAGCAACTGACCGCAGCACCAAGCCGCCTGAGGCCAGCACAGCTGCAAATGCTCCTCCTACATCCCAATTTATTCAAAGCCTCCCTTTTTACACCCTCCCACGAAGTTCCCATTTCCTTTAAATCTTTCTTTATGACGTCATCCCGCCCCAGACGAGGACGACCTGCTTTCCGTTTAGCCCTAGACGGTTGGTCGAAAAGAACAATCTTTGGCAATCTGTCATCCTTCATCCGCACAACATGCCCTAGCCATCTCAACCTTTCTTTCATTATAGCCCTAGAGAGCGGTATTGAACCACATTTTTCGCACAGCTTATTGTTTGAAATTAATTAAAAAAAAAACTTTCCACAAAATAATTTTTTCAAAGAAAAGTAAAGAACTTCATTATACAAAAAATGAGCAAAAATAAAATCAAATAATCTACCAAGCGTGAAACTACCACAAATCAGCATCGATAAATAAATGAAACCCAAAACGAAAAGAAATTACAATAAATAACCGAGTCAAACTCAAAACCAGGACTCAAAACCAACATAAGTTGGGCTCAAAACCCCTATGCCTTCCCAAGGCCAGAACATAATTTGCACTTTACTGAAAAAAATATAAATGTTTTCACTTTTATAACTTTAATAAATCAAATAATATTAACATTTTGTTTACTAAATATCAGTGTTTGTATATTAAACTCACAATGCATTCACTTGTAGCCAACTTATGTTAATTTCTGCTCGTTTTGAGTTTGACTCGGTTATTTATTGTAATTTCTGTTCGTTTTGGGTTTCATTTACTTATAGATGCTGATTTGTGGTAGTTTCACGCTTGATAGATTATTTGATTTTATTTTTACTCATTTTTTTTGTATAATGGAGTTCTTTACTTTTCTTTGAAAAACTTATTTTGTGGAAAAAGCTTTTTTAATTAATTTCGTATCGTTTTATATTGACATAGTCTTTTCAGGGGAAAAGAAAATATTGCTTTAAATCTTTTCGTTTTTCTAGACTTTATAGTTTGGCCTGCTATTTGTATGCTGGAGAAAAATTTTCAGCAATTTTTAACAACATACACCCTTTTAAAAACTGGACACAAATAGTAGTATTTAATTTAGTTTCATACCTCCTATAGTTAATGTGAAATGGAAAACTTAATACCATTCGCAAAAAAATCTGTTTACTTTCTTTGATAGCTCGGATACACTTACGCTATTTGGATTCGGTTAAATTTTAAGAGCAGAAGTAACTCCGAAAGTTTGAGCATAATACCCTCAGTCGTTCTTGGGATACTGCTGAGATACCTTATTGGGAATTAGCATTAACACAGTGCATTTTGATTTAATCCTATGGCAAAATTTAGTTTTTAAACATTATGGTTAAAGGGTAGGGGGGGCGTGGGAAGGGGATTAGTTGCCCTCCAATCACTTTCGACTATTAAAAAGGGCATCAGCCCTTTCTATTTTCAATCGAATGAGCTCTTTTCGAAGTTCCCACGACAACTCCTTCGATACGAAGTGCCCTAATCTAAACAACAACAACAAAAAATAATACATTATACCCACTTCGATCTTTACAATGAAAAGTACAAGCCTTCATATCACTTTAGACTATTAAAAAGGACACTAGGCCTTTCGATTTCCAATCGAATGAGCTCTTTTTGAGTTTCTACGACAACACTTTCTGTAAACACCTTATATGCCCCCAGGGCATAGATTACAACCATGACCCTAAGGGCTGTTAGGGTGGTTGTCATCCTCTAAGATCCATTTTCCAGAACTTTCAACTACGTTAAACAAAATGGCTATCTCAAAATTTTGATTGGATGTGTTTGGGGAAATGATGGGCGTGTGAGGGGCTTTAGTCGCTATCCAATCAATTTCAACTATTAAAAATGGCACTAGCCCTTTCAATTCCAATCAAATGAGTTCTTTTGAAGTTTCTACGACAACACTTTCAATAAAAACGTACATGCTCCTAGGGCAGAACTTACAACCCTTACCCTTAGGGCGGGGGGGAGGGGGTTGTCATTCTCAAAGATCTAATTTCCAGAACCTTCTACTACGTTGAACAAAATGGCTATCTGAAAATTTTGATTGGGTGTGTTTGGGGGAATGGTGGGCGTGAGAGGGGGGTTAGTTACCCTCCAATCACTTTCGATTATTAAAAAGGGCACTAGCCCTCTCAATTTCCAATTGAATGAGCTCCTTTTGAAGTTTTACGGCAAATCTATCTATAAAACCTTATATACCCCCAGGGCATGACATACAGCCTTTACGCTGGGGGCTCTTGGGGGTTCGTCATTCTTAAATACATTATTTCCAGAACTTTCAACTACGTTGAACAAAATGGCTATCTCTAAACTTTGATTGAATGTTTTTGGGAAAATGGTGGGTGTTAATTACTCTTCACTCACTTTTGACTATTAAAAAGGGCAATTTCAATTTCCAATCAATTGAGCCCTTTTTAAATTTCTACAACAACTTTCTATATAAACCTTATATGCCCCCAGGGCATAACTTACAACCCATGCACTGAGGGCTCCGAGGGGGCTATCATCCTAAAAGACCTTATTTCCAGAACTTTCGAATACGTTGAACAAAACGGATATCTCAAAATGTTGATTGGATGTGTTTGGAAAAATGGTGGGCGTGAGAGGGGGGCTAGTTGCCCTTCAATTACTTTAGACTATTAAAAAGGACACTAAACCTTTCAATTTCCAATTGAATGAGCTCTTTTTGAAGTTTCTACAACATCGCTTTCTATAAAAACCTTATATGCCCCCAGGGCATAACTTACAACCCTTGCCCTGCGGACTGGGGGAGGGGTTGTCATCCTTAAAGACCTAATTTCCAGATTTTTCAACTACGTGGAAGAAAATTGCTATCTAAAAGTTTTGATTGGATGTGTTTGGGGAAAAAGTGAGCGTAAGAAGGGGGTTAGTTGCCCTCAAATCACTTTTGACTATTAAAAAGGGCACTAGCCCTTTCAATTTCCATTCGAATGAGCCCTTTTTGAAGTTTCTACGACAACACTTTCAATAAGAACCTTATATACCCCCAGGGCATAACTTACAACCCTTGCCCTGAGGGCTGGGGGAGTTGTCATTTTCAAAGACCTAATTTCTAGAACTTTCTACTACGTTGAACAAAATTGCTATCTTAAAATATTGATCGGATGTTTTTGGGGGAATGGTGGGCTTAAGAGTTACCTTCTAAGCACTTTCGACTGTTAAAAAGGGAAGGGGTGTTAGTTGCCTTCCAATCACTTTCGACTATTAAAAAGGGCACTAGCCATTTAAATTTCCAATCGAACGAGCCCTTTTTGAATTTTCTACGACAACGCTTTCTATAAAAACCTTATATGCCCCCCGGGCATAACTTACAACCCTTGCCCTGAGGGCTGTGGCGAGGGGGATTGATATCCTCAAAGACCTAATTTCCAGAACTCAAAACTACGTTGAATAAAATGGTTATCTCAAAATTTTAATTGGATGTGTTTCGGGAAAAGGTGGGCGTGAGAGGGGTTTAGTTGCCCTCCAATCACTTTCGACTATTTGAAAGGGCGCTAGCCCTTTAAATTTCCAATCGAATGAGCCTGTTTTGAAGTTTCTGCGACAACGTCTTCTATAAAAACCTTATATGCCCCAGGGCATAACTTACTACCCTTGCCCTGAGGGCTGTGGGGGAGTGTCCTCCTCAAAACATAATTTCTATCTGGAAATCATATACGCTGAACGAAATGGCTATCTCAAAACTTTGATTGGATGCGTTTCGGGTAATGGTTGGCGTGGAAGGGGTGTTAGTTGCCTTCAAATCACTTTCGATTATTAAAAAGGGCACAAGCCACTCCAATTTCCAATTGAATGGGCCCTTTTCGAAGTTTCTAAGACAACTTCTTCGATACCAAGTGCCCTGGTCTAAAGGGAAAAAATAATAAATAATATATTGTTCCAACATCGTTCTTATATGCCCCCAGGGTAGAAGTTAAAACCCTTGCCCTGAGGGTTTTGGGGGAGTCCTCCTCAAAAATATATTTTCTTTCTGTAAATCAACTACGCTGAACAAAATGGCTATCTTAAAATTTTGATTGGATGTATTTGGGGAAATGGTGGGCGTGGAAGGGGTGTTAGTTGCCATCCAATCACTTTCGACTATTAAAAAGGGCACTATCCACTCCAATTTTCAATTGAATGAGGCCTTTCCGATATTTCTACGACAACTACTTTGATACGAAGTGCCCTGGTATGGAAAAAAAAATTAATACATTGTGCCAACATCGTTGTTTACTTAGGCAGTGCGATTGCGCTACCTATGATACGGTCAGTCAGCCGGGTACCCAGAACAATCCTTAAGCAATTTCTTTGGAAAACATCTAGCAAATCTTCATCCGCTTTTCGAAGCGCCCATGCTTCGGAGCCATATTTTACTACTGTCAGCACTGTAGCTTCTAGTATTCTAATCTTGGTTTGCAGACTTATCTTCCTATTCTTCCAAACTTTTTTTAATTGTGAAAAAACACCCTGAGCCTTGGCTATTCTACTTTTAACATCTTCACTGCTCCCACCATCTTATCTAATAATACTACCAAGGTAAGTGAAGCTGCCCGCCTGATCAATCTTTTCATTACCCAACGTCACCTTTTCATCTTCACTTATTCCTAGCCTTACTGACTTAGTCTTCTTAACATTAATTTTCAAACCTATTCTAGCACTCTGATCTTGCAAAATCTCTAAAATTTTATTCCTTTTTCTCACACTTTCCTCTAGGATACTTAAATCATCAGTATAATCTATGTCCAGGAGACTTGTTTCTTCCTATTTGATTCCATGGTCTCCCTTTGCCTTTCCTGTGCTCCTTAATACAAAATCCATCAAAATAATCCACATAAAAGGAGATAGAACACAACCCTGCTTAACTCCTGATTTAATACAAAACCAGCTGCAAATCTCATTTCCTACCTCAACCGCAGCAGTGTTATTCTCGTGCGTAGCACTAATCACTTTAATGTATTTGTCTGGTATACCATACAAGGATAAAACCTTTGCTAAAGCTCTTCTATCAACAGAATCGAACGCTTGCTCATAATCTATAAAACTAAGAGCCAAAGGTGTTTGACAACTCAGGCACTTCTCAACTATTAACCTAAGAGTGAAGATTTGGTCGACATGTCCTCTACCTTTTCTAAAACCGCACTGTTCTTCTCTTAAAACTTTGTCTAAAGCATCTCTCAATCTAAAAAGTATCATATTACTAAGTAATTTACTACCTACAGAGACCAGACTAATGCCTCGATAATTACCACACTCACTCTTATCACCTTTCTTACACAGTGGTTTAATTAAGGTTTTCCTAAAATCGTTAGGTACTTCCCCTTTTTCAAAATCATATTCATAATCTTCAGTAACTTATTTATAACCTCAGAGTCACCATATTTAAGAAACTCATTTACCTCATTATCAGCACCTGGAGCCTTATTATTTTTCAATCATTTAGTACTGTCGCTAATTCTTCCTCACAAAACCAAATTTTTCTTCATATCCAAGGTATCACAAACTTTTTCATTTTCCTCTATATCTTATCCTGCAACTCTATCTCGGTTTAACAAATTCTCAAAACGTTCTGCCCATCTCTCTTTAATATTTCCTTATTGCTAATTGTGGCCTCATTCCTATCTTCAACTGGGCCAAGTCCAGATTGACTTCTCCCTCTCAATTTATTAACATGCCAGTACAATATTTTACTATTATGCCGTCTAGCTGCATTTTCCAGATCCTCGGCAATTTTATCCATGGCCTGCACTTCACACTTCTTCAGTTCATATTTTAATGATTTCTCCACTTTCTTTACATTCCTTTTGTTTTCATATGATCTATCCCTCAGATAATTCTTGTATGTTTCTCTTTTCTTGTATGTTTCTTCCTTACGACACCTTCAGCAACTTCATAAATTATTTTTCTATATAATTATTCCAACCATCTTCCACATTATCAAATTTTAAACTCTCAATTTTAGTATTCAACTGTTCCTGGAAAGTTTCTCTCAAATTCTCATCCTGGAGTCTACCAACATCATAACTTCCCGGGAGGTAGTTACCCTTCCGGAATTTGAGCTTTAAATTAACCCTTGACCCTACCAGATGGTAATCTTTACTTTTAACATCAATAACAGCACTCCTATATACCCTAGCATCCTGTGTTGATCCTGCCATTCTTCGGTTTACTATACAATAATCAATAAGGTTTGCTGTCTTAACATCACCTGAATACCATGTTAACTTATTAGCCATTTTATGACCAAACACCGTGTTGGTTGTAACTAGATTGTTATACCTACAAAATTGCGAAAGTCTGTATCCATTACTGTTTTCTTTTCTTACACCAAATTTACCTAGGCGCGTAGACCCTCTATCCCTATTTCTACCGACCTGGGCGTTAAAATCTCCCAATAAAAACACCATATTTATGCCTCGGGCCCTGTTTATTTGCTCCTGTAACTGTAAGTAAAATTCATCTGAGTCACTACTATCTCCGTCATTCGGTCCTACAGGGGCATAAAATACTATGACTGATATCCCGAACTTTTTATTCATAATATGAACAATTAGTATTCTATTATTAATACCTTCCCAGCCTAATCAAGACTTAGCAGCTTCCTTATACATCATGAGTCCTACTCCCTGTCTATGTACCCCATCCTTCCTGCCCAAGTAAACAAATTCTATATCACCTAATTTCTGGCTTCATACTCCTGGGATTTGAGTTTCTAAACACCTAATAAGTTTAGTTCGTACCTTCTGAATTTGTCAGTCAAAATATCGATATGATAGTCATTTTTTAACGTTCAGTCATTCTAAGTTCCAATTTTCATATTCTTTAAATCAAAATTATTTTGGCCTCAGGAAAAGCAATCATCCCGGATACGAGTGCCGGACGGGGATCACATATCTTCTCAAGTCTACACCGAAGTTCTTAAGCCGGCTTAGAACCGGACAGCAAGAAGTCCCTGGGACCTCCGTGAATGGAGGTTTTGTGCAGTCCTGGGCCCATCTTGGTCACAACATGGTTTTCAGCACTTGGCGATGCTCTTCTATCAACAACAGTTAAAATCCTGCACAGACAGTCTCAAGCCTACTACCTCCGAGCCATTATATATTTATGCCTGCAAATGTAATGCTACTCCAAGGAGACAGTCCATAGTAAATAATTTAGCTAGGAAGAGGTTTTTCAGCTCGGAAATGCCCGTCAAAACAGTCCAAGCCCAGAAGAATTATCCATTGATCAGAATCCCGTGCGAATGCTGTGTCGTTTACTAGGCTATATTTTACTCAAGGGGTGCCACTCCTCAAGTGGGATTAGAATTGACCACAAGATCCCCAATCTTGCAGGTACCCCAAAATGGTCGAGGAAGCCCTTCGCAGAGGCCGTTGTCCAAATATCCGGATCTTACGCCCTGTCGCAGTTGTCCTCCTATACAGGATCCTCCCGCCATGGTGTTCTGAATCACCATGCAATTTAACTCATTACTGGGAGAAGGTTTGTTACTTATGGGACTTGTGGACACACCGATGGGTCCTATCAAGTGTACATTCGAGGGGCCTTCTTCCTCCTCCACCTGCACTTATGACCCGGGTGAGGGTGCCCCAGAATCTATTACGGACCCCCAGGGACGAGGTCCCCCGTTGGTCTGTGCCTCCTATGGAGGTACCCTACATATTTGTAGGGCGTTCCCCTATCGCCACCTGGGGACACGCTGAGTGTCCTGGGGGAGGCCAGCTAATTAGGCCTACCTGAAAATCATCTAACATTGCTAAGGATAATAGATGCAAGTTGAGCTTATGCAAACTTGCTTCTTAAAACTAAAAGCTCTTTCAGCTGATCAATGATTCATATTTTGACCTTGGGATAAACTGAACGCTCGATGTTCAAGTCTTCACAAAATTTAGAATTGTTGGGAGGATTGCAAGATGGTCGAAAAAATTCTGTTTCTGATAGATTACTTTATTACAAAAAAAAACCGCAAGTTTTCGATAGAAGAAACTATTAAACCATTCTTTTCTGGAAGTAGCTCTCTGTTCTTTATGAGAGTCATATATTTTTTATAAAAGGTGAAATAACCTGCTCTAAACTCATCCACGAGACAGCTACAACACTTCAGTATGCAAGAAGAAAGCGTGCACTCTGAAGTCATGTCGTAAAAAACCATTCAAAAGTGCTTAGCATGTGTCAAGAAAGTCATACCATTTTCGAAAGCTCACATAAGTTTGATACTTGAATGGGTGAATGTTTTTTTTGGCTTGTGAGACTCAAGTCCTACCATAAGTTTGATATTTGATTGAATGAATGTTTTTTTTGCTTGTGAGACTCCAGTCCTACCATAACCATGATTTATTGCATGATCAGCAGATCAATGTTCAAAAATTTTAAAAAACATTTTTCCAAGTAGGCAAAGCCAGAAACAGAACAACAAGGTATTTTTACGGTGAGGTTTTAAGTGCCAAAAGAGCAGCTTTTTGTTATTTTTTGAATTTGTTATTATTATTAAACAGAAGAAAGTATACAGCCACATTGAAAAGAAAAAAACAAACAAAAATCGACACACATAAAAAACAATGCAGAAATGGAGTAATCCTTATAGACCTCTTATTAAGAAAATAAGGCTAGGAATAGAGGATCATTTTTGAAGGCCATAATATAGTTTATAATGAAGGCCGCAAATATACCTTCCACAGCTAAAACGAGGTTTAAATTATTCTCACTGCAAAAAAAGAATGGTATTTAAATTTAATAACTGAAAATCCAAAGAGAAGGTAATGGTAAAGGATACGGCAATAGACCCTTAAAGTCCAAACCGGCGGTGCTGAGCTCCATCTCAAGGCCCTTCAGCCAGGAATTGCAATGGCGGCACTTCCTGGCTGAAGGAATGTATGGGGGCCACCAATCCTGTGCTTTCGCAAATCCTTCCTGCTTACCTTCCCCAGATTTCTCCAAGTACTCATTTAGAGCTGGGTCGACTATGGCTGAGCTTACAGAGTCACGCTCTGACCCCCGTCCAAAACCAAATCGTTGAATACACTTGTACTAGAACCCTCCCCTTCGGACAAAGGATTCCAAATCCAACGCACCAACCACTCGGCTAGGACGACTCTAAACAGTCCAAACAGTGCGAGCATAAAAAGGAATTTAAAACGGATAAAAACAAAAAAAACAATGGATGACTAAAATAATTTTCAAAATTCAAGCTGAATCAAAGTAAAAAAAATCCTAACATAAAATTTAAACGTAAAATTGAGTTACTCATTTCAAATCAATAACGTAACAGACTTATTTTTAGTAAGACTTAAAAACATCCTTTTAGGTAAACCTGCTGCCCATCCAAATGCAAGATTTTGTACTCCTCTCGTTAACTGTCCAATCTTGGATCCCCACTGGAACAGTCCTGAAGGGGTGCCTATTTCTGCTATTCTTTTTGGTGGAAGACGTCCAGAAGGTATACCTCTAATTTATGAGACGCGATCGTGGAAGCATGGAGTCTATGCCGGTGCTTCTGTTTCATCTGAAGCTACTTCTGCAGCAGAGTACAAGGTACATTTTTTCTTTATTCTTGTTCATTGCCTCTTATTGGGTTTCGAATGACTTACTTTAAGAAGTGAATGCTACCCCTGAAGGAAGCTCAGATTCGTCTATGAGATAAAACCAACGTCATCTAGTACTACTCACTAAAATCAAAATTGACCATACCCAAATAAAGATGTTACTAGCGTTTTTAATATCCTTCTTCCTTTTACTTTAGGCCTAATATTAGGTAACTTTTACCAAGAGGGCACTATAAGTTTATACTTGCATATTTTTAAAAGCTAGCCTTTGTTCGGCATTCTGACGTAGCCCTAACTATTCCATAATATTCAGTACTAGTGAGGCAATAGCATAAAAAGAAACTAATTCTATTATTTTCGATTGGATCCGAATAAAGTTGACCTTGGATAGAGATTTCAATTTTTTATATATAAAAATTAAGCTTCTTTTTAAGTATTTTAGTGCTACAAAGTATAACTGCATATGTAGCACTAGTTCTTCTGGCTCCTATTGAACGTTCATTAGAGCACAAAAGATAAATTAATACTTTCATATTAATCATTTTACATATTTCTTAGCAGCCAATTGCAACGGTAGTTACTTTCTCTCAGATTTTTGTACAAAATATATTATCCGTTGGTATTTTAATTGAAAAATTATGCTACTTTAGATTTATACAAATTCGTGTCAGACTGGTTTCGCTTAATGCAAATGGGTGGATGGAATGAGGTAAGAGAATTTGGTTATTAGTACTATATTGTGGGTAAAACTTTTTTTAGCCTTGCATACAAAAATATGGGGAGAATATATATATATATATATATATATATATATATATATATATATATATATATATATATATATATATATATATATATATATATATATATATATATATATATATATATATATATATATATATATATATATATATATATATATTGTTATAAAAATCCCTTTTATTAGACTTTCCATCTCTATTGGCATGGGTCACTCTTTACCTATAGACTGCTAGATCTTTTATAAGTTAATTTGTGCTTGCATCAACTTTCTAATGCAATCTTTAATTTCGTCGAAAAATAGCGTTTACTTAAGGTATATGTTCCCTCTGAAACAAGCGATTTCGCGAAAAGCCTGCAGTTATATTTTGCACCAAAAGAACAAAACGCTTATATCATAAGCCCCATTACTCTTAGATATATCCATTCACTGAGCCAGAATTACGATATTAATTAGACTTTCTGAGAGAATAATGTAAATTTGCTTATAAAACAGGAAAATCTTTCTTTTTTCAATATTTTTCAAACAATTTTCAACTTCTTTAAATAAATAAAAAACAACACACACTGAATTTCAAAGATTTAATTGTGTCGTTGGATAGAATAAAATGCCAGCTATGGAATAATAGCAGAATTCCCATCTTTCTTTTATTTATTATAACCGTAGAAGAGCAGAAAAACAGCACACCTAAACTTTCACAGGTAGAAATTCTGATAGAAATTAGAATAAAATAAACCTTTGATAGAATAAACCTTAAGCTTTCATTTAAATTGAGTAGAATGTTCTCTTGTATTGATTGTTATACTATTTAATTTTTGTGTTGCTCAATATTTACGCCTAAATATGGCTTAGGATGTCCTTGGCCCCTCAGACTATATATTTTGAGGTAACTATTTCTGCTCCCCACACTGTTTATGGTAAGGTTATTGTTTCTTCGTCAGATTCTTTTCCCAGCATTGAAATCGTCAAATACATCTTGTAATTTTTCATTTTTATTTTTACTATATATTTTTATAAACATTTGGAATCTAAATTAGGAGATAAACGAGTTTTTTGCTGGTTTGGAATTTGTTCTACTTCTGACTTGATAATGTCTATGCAAGTAGTTCAAGAGAATATTCAGTAAGTAGTTTTAGAAAAAAATCTTTTCCAGGGACATAAGGTCATGCATGATCCATTTTCTGCGCGCCCTTTCTTGAGCTACAATGCGGGAAAATACATAGAGCATTGGCTTAGCATGGAGAAGGATAACAGGAAAATGCCGAAAATATTCCATGTGAATTGGTTCAGAAAGAATAAAGAGGTATGTAATAACTAATTAAGACATTCAATGAGTTTGGGGAGCATACGGTTAAACAAATTCCGAAGTAACATCTAAAATTCACATACCAGACGAGGCAAAAACGTCCGGTACTGCTGCAAGAGAAAAGGTCCTTCAATGACCTAAAAATCCTCTTTGTTTGTTTCTATGGTTTTTTGCTTCTACTTTTTAACCTTCCAGACTTCCATTTCTGATATTTGAAAAATATACTGTTCCCAATAGCCTGAAAAATTTACTGAAATACACATATATCAAAACTTTTTTAGTCTGAATAAGGAAAGTAACTATGTTTAGTAAGTCAATTTATGCCACGAGACTCAATCGTAAATTTGTTCTAGATAAATCTCAAAGGACACCCTAAAAACTTCTCAGACACCTCAAAAAATTGTCAGATAGGAGCTAAAGTTGGACGGAAATTTATTTTACTTTCTTGTCGTTTTAAGTTTAATTTGTTCATTCATAGTAATTTGTGTTATTTTTAAATTGAATTTATTATATTAATCTATTTCTGCTTGTTTTAGGCTTTAATATTGGTCTATAATTTTCTTTGAACAATTCTTTTTAAATGTGTTTTTTTAAATTAATATAAAAATGTTGTTTGGGTGTGAACAAAATAGCCCATTAAACAGAAGGGAAGCTGAGAATACGCAGCAACCAAAGATAAAGCCAAGACAAATCTAATAAAGATTTTTAAGAGCCACATAAGGAGCTGAAAGGATGAATCTAGAAAACAGAGGGATTTACTCAGAAAACTCAGGCGAAAATTTATAAAAGGCTATGTTACTTTAAGACATATTGTCTTCAAAAGGATGCTGTCAAACCAGGTGAGGAAAATTCAGTTTCCTCTGCTCACCAGCCTCACTCTTGCTCTTGATTTAGAATATTCCCCCTGATCTACTTTTCTGTAAACATGTTAAGTTGAAATTGACGCCATTCATTGTGATGTTTTTCGAGTGATGTGCTTCATATATTTGTGGGTTTCCAAATTAAAATTATTAAAACTACAGGGACGAATTCAAAACTATACCCCTTTTCCAGTTACAATTTGGAACAGAAGGTATCGGAAATGCTGATAACCTGGTAACATGATTTTTGATAACCTGGAAAAATATAGTGTCTTTTGATTTGCCTGGCTACTTAACCGTGAGTAGGTTCCAAGCTCCTTAGGGATTTATCGCGCATTGACTAGAGACAAAACACATTAAGGCCCATCCCGCAACTAAAAGTACGAGTAATTTTCTTAAAAAACCAATCTCCCGAGCAGTTTAAGATATATTACGCATATGGTATTTTGATAACCTGGATACACATACTGCCCTGATTTAGCTCTATCATCTCCGAACAAGTTACAGTTCAGCACCAATTGCCGCTGATACAAATATCCTCAAAATCCCTATTAGGATCTCTTCTATTGATGGAAACAAAATATACATTAAGTACTTTCTCTCGGTCTACTTTCATTAGTTCTCTTTATTAATCTTGGTTATTAATGTGATTTTATTTCTTTCTTGTTGTTGTTCTTGTTGTTGATGTATTGGCAAATAACAAGGACACTGCTCGAAATAAATACTATTTTCGGTAAAGCATAAATGATGCTCTGGCATTTAGAAGGCTTAGGGGGGGCTGGCCCTATTCCTGTTCGTGGTAAAAACTTTATGAAACTTATATATTTAAAATCAGCACAAAAGTGCGATTCTTTTGATGTATCTATGGGTATCAAAATACCGTTTTTTAGATTTTCGGTTATTATTGAGACGAGTCGCTCTTACAGTTCATTACCATGAACTGTTTGATTTACCTTCGTTTTATGTTTCATTTTATTATTGTTCAATGTATTTTCTGTTCATTTTGGGTCTCATTTATCTATTGATGGTGATTCCTGTTCATTTTAAGTTTAAATTGCTTTTTGAATTTATTTTGCTTGTCTTTTGGTTAGTGTAGCTCTTTATTTTCTTCGAAAAACTTTTTTTTATTTACTTATTTTTTTTTAACTAACGTAACAAAATAATGTCGCAGTATTCAATTAAGTGCTTTAATTCTTGCATCTTCTTTCTTGAATGAAAAAAACTATGCACCTGAAATGCCTGAAATACCAAGGACATCAAAATAAAAGATTTTTTACCGTCCTGAACCCATATTAGATCTATTCATACTTGAAAAATGCGGTTTTCTAAATGTTCTTTTGGTTATTTAAAAATTATGAAGCTTTTAAGGTATAATAACGAGTTCGTCAGTGTTGCCGCGTTGAACTGTGGAAATGACTAAGTAAAACTATTTGATTAGACTTGATAACACTTTTCGTCCGCAAAATTTATCCATTAAAAATATAATGATTCGAAAAGAAAACTATGCATTCAAAGAGGTGATATATCTTCTTTAAGATATTGATCTGACTGTATTTTTAGGAGTTGATCGGACTCTATTTTTGGGTTATTATATTTCTTAATATTGGACGTGATCGTCTCTTACTGGGTTGCTAGCTATTGCTGCAACCCAGCTTTTGTGTCATATGTTTTTAGCTTGCAGTTTGCCCATTTTTCAATTCCATTTCTTTTATTAAAAGTTGGTGCCAACCACTACCAGAAGCTGCACAACTGAACTTGGAAGTGTTTTTCTTTGTAATTTGAATACCCGATTCTCCCTAATATTTTAAGATATACATGGTTGTCTTAAGTTTCCACTTAACCAATTCAAACGATCAGACTCCATTTTCGCTCTTCTTGGTACTGTAAAAGTCTCGTTTTCACCTCAGTGTGAAATTTAAAAAAATTGATTTAGACCATTATACATAACATTTCAAAATAGTGCAAAGGTTTTGGCATACCTGAATCTTTAAACCTCAGATGGCTGGTACTTGAATATTTTTGCCAAAGATAAGTATCGATTGTATTTCCTTTTCACTTTTTTCATGAATTTTATTTTATAGGGTCATTATTTATGGCCAGGTTTTGGCGAAAATATACGAGTTCTTGATTGGATAATGAGAAGGTGTGATGACGAACCAATTGCTGTTGAATCTCCGATTGGATTGTTGCCAAAAGAGGGGAGCATCAATCTAGAGGGTTTACCAGATCCCATCAACTGGGAGGAGCTGTTTGAATTGCCAGAAGACTTTTGGAAGCGAGAGGTACGGCCGAATCAGTTTTGTTTTTTGGTTTTTGGCTCATAAAGGATATTGGTATTATTTCAAAGTTTACAACTAGGATTTTCAAGCAAAGTGTTTCAGAAGATATTTTTTCATTTTCTGTATTATTATTATCACGTATTTTTTTTTGTTCAAATTCCTAAGCCTTGCATGACTTTCAATTCAAAGCTGTGTTCCTCAAGTCAGAGGATGCTATTTAATCAGTTAGGTAGTTAATAGGTTGATCACTTAGGATAACAAAGCGTCACCATTTTTAATCAGTCATTTTTCATTACTATTTCTATAGGCTACAAAAGAAACAGAAGTATATTTATCAAAAATGCATATCATTTGTTGGTATATAGAAAGAATAAATTGTTTTGGCACCGTAAAAAAAATTGCATAGAAAATGTAATGAGCGACAAAACAACGAGAGAAAATAAACAAAATTATAAAATATTTTGATAGAATTTTGTAATTTTTAGGTAAAATAGACCTTTTCAAAACTTACCCTATTCTCCTATCATTTCGCTAATATTCGTGGCTATATTTCTAATTTTCTCCCTAGAACGTCGTTTGCTGTTTGGAAAACTATAATTGTCCCCTTCATCTGTGTGAATTATAATATTTTAAAGTCTATAATCGCATATAAACCTGCTCTTGGAAAATTCCTTTAAAAATCTTATTTTAATGTCTATAACGTCATATCTACCTGGTATGTACCCTTTCTAAATTTAGGTTTTTATATGCCCAAGATTTCTTTATCGCCTTGACTACAATCAAATAACCAATAAGATGAAGCGTCTTACCCTGACGTGGGCAGCAAATTAACTTTTATGATTAAATACTTATTACGTCTAGATTATTTTACCTAAACAATTTTAACAGCAGATCACTATTGCTATTTATCTTCTCTACACCATATTGGCCTAAGGTAGCACACTTAACGCGCAATATATGGTATTCTGTGGATTAAAGTCAACAAAAAATAAAAAGTTTCATCCTGGAAGCTGATTGTTTCGTTTCTACACCAACATGTAAAAATTAATCTAACCTGCAGCAGTCGGCTCTAAAGGGGCAAATGTCCGTACTTGGAAGGTATTTTAGATCATACTTAAATATGTGCCATGGTAGCTTAAAATGAGAAAAAAAAATCTGAAAGAAAACCAAACACTTTCATGGAAGACCTAACCTAATTAAAAAAAAATTATTCAGAAGCGGTTATCAACTAGTCAAAATATTTTTGCAGGGACTCTTAAACAAATTTTTGACTGGCTGGTAATTTTGCAGACAATAATGGAATTAAGCTGTAAAGTCGGTAAAACAATAGTAAAATTGATCATATGCACGTTGGACTGTAGTAAAATTGGCGAAATGGCAGAAAACTTGTGGCACATCTTACCGCCGTTTTACAGTCTGAATTCTTTCTTGGATTGGCCCAACTTAATGGAAGGGACGTGTCCCCTACCCCTTATATGAATTCTCTGCTCTTACCGTTCCATGCTACTCGTTTTTCATTTCTTTGCCCTACTGTAAAGTTGCCAAGCCTGAAATTCATAATGTAGTCTTCTAACTAAACAAAAAAGGGAAGAAAATACCTGAAAAATAAAATTACCACCTGAAACCACATGTTCGTGTGTTTTGTGGCCCCCTCCCCCTTACCAACTACTTACGCTAAAATTCCACTGGCATTTTTAAGAATTCATTTAAAGTACAAAAAGAACAATAAAAAAGGACTTGCGGGTGTGTTAACCTATTGACTTCCTAGACTAGACTTCCTTGTGTATTATTAACTTAGTATTTGAATCAAAAGCTGAACTGATAAAAATAGCATTCTAACACACCCGCTTAAGATATATTTTATCACTGTTTTTCCTTTTAATTGTATTTCCTTCAATTAGATAGGAAAATTAATTGCTTGAGCAAAAATTTCATTTTAAGCAATCTTAGATGGCCCGAAACAGCTCTTGTCTTGAGACAAGTTTCAAACTTACATCAGAAAGTCCCTTGGAAAATTAAACTAATATACAATAAAAAATTAATCTTCCAGCACGGCCCTCCAAAAAGGGCAAAGCCTTTTTTTTCGATTGGCTTGAAATCTATACTAAAAATGCACATATTTTACTTTATTGAGATATTTGATCCATTTCATCATTTTATTTATATCAAGGTTAGTATTTTCAAGCTGGAATTAAATCTGTTTTTTCGTTCTATTGATAAATTAAATAAGCCTTTACTTTCAGATGAATAACATTGAAACCTACTTCAATCAACAGATTGGAGACGATCTACCACGAGCAATACGGGAAGAAATTGAGAACCAGAAAACGAGATTGGGTATTTCTAAGTGAAAAGATGGTCGTCAATCTCTTGGCTCAAGTTTGGCTTCTATATTTCTCTTTTTTTATCGACGTTATTTTATACTATGTTTTAGATATTGCAATTAAAGATGCTTAAACATTGCTTAACCATTAGATGTTCATTAACTAATGAAAGATTGACTTATTGTAATTAAACAAAAAACAAGTTTTTCAAAATGAAAGTAAGGAGCAACATTAAAACTTGAAACGAGCAGAAATTATTCTGTACGTGAGGGGGACTGCCCTCTTAAATCGATCCCTTTTACGCTAAAGTTTGACTTTTTGTAAAAATCCATCGGAAACAACAACTAAAACACAAGGGCCGTTGAATTGGAATTGCAAGCTTATTAAAGCTTTAACGTAACGATTTTTTCTTAGACGAAAGGATCCCCTTAGTCCTATACCTTATGATTATAAGTTCTTAGCCTATCAATACATGAATTTTTGGGCCCTTTTTCAGCCTCATGGTTTTTTTGGAAGAAGGGATTCTTGCTCTAAATTGCACTTTTAGCTGAAAAAAAAACATTTTTAAATTCAATTTCTGATCGTTTTTTAACTAATGCTTGGGAATCTCCCTCTGTTGAAGATTTTTCACGAAAAATTCCTCCCTTGGAAAATTCCCCCACTGAAATTTTTTCTCATGTAAAAACACCCACCCCCATACAAAACCCTCCTTGCTGAAAATCACCCTGTAAAATTTCCTCCGGAAAACACCACCTGAAAAATCTCCTTAGTTTTATTTGAAAAATCTGTTTTTTTTTAATTTAATTTCTGATCGTCTTCAAATCATACCGGAAATTCCTCAACTATGGGAAATTTCACCAAATAAACCCTTCCTTGGAAAGATCTTCTCGTGGGAATTCTCCGACGGATAATTTCTCCCGTGGAGAATCCCCCTCCCACTGAAAAACACTCTCAGATAGTTTCCGTCCTGCTGAAAATTTCCCCCTGGCGATTTCCCAGAACATTCTCTCCAAATGTCAAATTGAGTAGCCAAAGAGAAAAAGAACACAAATAAAAAGAATTCCATGCAAGAATATCGGAAAATCCATCCCCCAGGTAAAATCTTCCTGGCAAATTCTACCCGGAAAATTTCATCTTTGGGAGATTATCCCTGTGGAACATTAACCCCCCCCCCTCCATTCTGTAAAAAATTCCTCCCGAGAAGCTTCTGCATATTTCTCAATAACAAATACTATTTGTAAACATTGGCCAAATTGCATAGACTGACAGCCGTTTTCCTAGGCTGCGGGAGTTCAAATTATTCCCAGAAGCATAGTTCTTGAACATTTAAACTTTGATGAACCAAATGGCTATCCCAAAATTGTGATCGGATGTCTTTGGGCGGTAACAGGGCGTGAGAGGGGAGCTAGCTGCCCTTCAATCTTTTTGGTCATTTGAAAATGACACTAGAGCTTTTAATTTCCGTTTGATACGATCACCCCCGGGGGAAAAAAAAAAATAAAAGCGCATCCGTGATCTGTCTTCCGGAAAAAGAATTTACAAAATCCCATATTTTTGTAGATAGGAGATTGAAACCGCTACTGTAGGTTTCTCAGATATAAATCTGCTGGTGCGATTTTCGTTGAGATCACTTGAATTTTGGGGCGTTTCCCCCCTTTTTTTAATCAGGCAAATTTTCTAAAAATCGTATATTTTTATGGGTAACATTAAAATTAATGAATTTTTCATATTCGGAATCAGAATAAAAAGGCAATGCTCT
Organism: Artemia sp. Qi Xiang Cuo; assembly: GCF_049724085.1. NCBI lineage: Eukaryota > Metazoa > Arthropoda > Branchiopoda > Anostraca > Artemiidae > Artemia > Artemia sp. Qi Xiang Cuo. Next base: position 50,486,696 of record NC_142807.1, read on the forward strand.
TGATTAATTGATCAAAGTTCCTTTTTTAGAGTTTGGTTACTATTGGTAAAAGTCGTTCCAATGAATTTATGTTACGAGGCTTAACTTTTTAAGTTGCTTTATGATTAAAAATAGGACAACTAAAAAATACTTAAATATGTCACTTAAAAATAGGACAATTGACCTTTTTTGGACTATTTTAAGCCATTTTTGATACTCTGGGAAGGCCTGGTGAATGCATATGTCATCAATTTTTTTTATACAAAAATTAGTTAGTGAGGCATGCAATTTAAGGGGCTGACAATATTTTTCATGGTGGTGGAGACCGGAAAAAAAATTGATGATTGACTTCTCAAGACGAGTCAGGAAATGATGCATTGCAGAAACAAGCTGTAGGCCAGAGATGGGGTCACTAAAACTAAACTCATGAAAGGGTCTTTAATTAATGTTAACAGAAAGCACAAAGTGCGACCTTGCTCCTGTCAATTCCTCCCCTTCCTCCTGCAGGATTGTATTCTATATTCACGGAGGCATAGGTTGTATTCTTGGTCCCTCTCATTGCCTATTTCTTAACAGAAAGATTGGCATATTACACCTTCATAAACATAATTATGCAAGGCTTTGCAACCGGTATGATTCGACAACGAAAGTGGGCAATAGAGCCTCCGTTGTGGTCCCACACCTCCCACCACAAACTTTTAGTACAAAGATAGGCATGTTACACTTAGTTTTAAGAGAATTATGGTAAGATTTTCAATCTGCGTGATTAGAGGCAGAAAGTGGGACCACGCCCCTCCATAAATGTCTCCTGACTTCTTTGCCAACTACTAAGAATAAATGTAAGTTTTTTAACCTCTGCGAGCGTAGGACCAAAATGGACCCTTGGCCCCTCCAAAACTGCCTATCCCTCGTACTTCCAACTGTTTAGTAGAAAAATAATTATGTTTACACCTTGTTTAAATCAAAAACGTGCATTGATTTGTGATCTATTAATTAAAAAAACTTTTCCACAAAATAAGTTTTTCAAAGAAAAGTAAAGAACTCCATTAAACAAAAAATGAGCAAAAATAAAATCAAATAATCTACCAGGTGTGAAACTACCACAAATCAGAATCAATGAATAAATGAAACCCAAAACGAACAGAAATTACAATAAATACCGAGTCAAACTCAAAACAAGCAGAAATTAACATGAGCATCAGAGGCAACGCTATAGCGTTGCCTATAGTAAAGGTCATACGGCTCCATAGTTTTATTATTATTATTTTTTTCCCAGAGGCACTTCATATGGAAGGGATCGTCGTAGAAACTTCCAAGGGATCTTATTTGAATGGAAATCGAGAGTTCTAGTGCCCTTTTTCAGGGTCAAAAGTGATTGGAGGGCAACTAGCCCCCCCCCCCATGCCCATCATTCCCCCAAACACATCCAATCAAAATTCTGAGAAAGCCATTTTGTTCAGCGTAGTTGATTTCCAGATATAAAATAAGTTTTTGAGGAGGACACTCCCCCACAACCCTCAAGGCAAAGGTTTTAAGTTATGCCCGGGGGCCATATAAGAACGATGCTGGCACAACGTATTATTTATTATTTTTTTCCTTTAGACCAGAGCACTTCATATTGAAAGAGTTGTCGTAGAAACTTCAAAATGGGCTCATTCAATTGAAAATTGGAGTGGCTTGTGTCCTTTTTAATATTCGAAAGTGATTGGAAGGCAACTAACACCCCTTCCAAGCCCACCATTTCCTGAAACATATCCAATCAAAATTTTGAGATAGCCATTTTGTTCAGCGTAGTTGATTTCCAGATATAAATTATGTTTTTGAGGAGGACACGCCCCCACAGCCTTCAGGGCAAGGGTTGTGAGTTATACCCTGGGGGCATATAAGGTTCTTATAGAAGGCGTTGTTGTAGAAACTTCAAAAAAGGATCATTCGATTGGAAATCCAAAGAGCTAGTGCCCTTTTTAACAGTCAAACGTGATTGGAGGGAAACCAACTCCCCTTTCACTCCCACCTTTTCCCCAAGCACATCCAATCAAAATTTTGATATAGCCATTTTATTCAACGTAGTTCTAAGTTCAGTAAATTAGGTCTTTGAGGATGACCACCCCCCCCCCACAGTCATTAGAGCAAGAGTTGTAAGTTTTGCCCCGGGGGCATACAAGGTTTTGTATAGATAGCGTTGTCATAGAAATTTAAAAAAGGGCTCATTTGATTCGCAATTGAAATGGCTAGTTCCTTTTTTATTGAAAGTGATTCTAAGGTAAATGACACCCCTTCCACGCCCACCCTTTCCCCAAACACATCCAATCAAAATTTTGATATAGCCATTTTGTTAAACGTAGTTGAAAGTTCTGGGAATTACATGTTTGAGCAAGACACTCCCCCCGCAGTCTTCAAGGGCAAGTGTTATAAGTTATGCCCTGGGAGCATATATGGTTCTTATGGAAGGAATGCTCATATAAAGTTCAGAGAGGGCTCATTTGATTGGAAATTGAAAGTTCTAATTCACTTTTTAAGCGTCAAAAGATATTGGAGGGTAGCCAGCTCCCCCCCAAACCTATTTCCTAAATGCATCCAAAAAAATTTTAAGATAGCTATTTTATTTAAAATAATTCAAAGATCATATAACAAAAATTCCGGTGTCGACACAACCCCCCAGGGCCCCGGGGTAGGCGTTATAAGTTATGGCGTGGGGGCATATATGGGTCTTATGGAAGGGATGCTCGTATTAACTTCAAAGAGGGCTCATTTGATTGGAAACTGAAAGTTGTAGTTCACTTTTTAAGAGTCAAAAGAGATTGGAGGGTACCTAGCCCCCCCCCCCGCTACGCCCTTTTTTCTCAAACCCATCATATAAGAGCTTTGAGATAGCTTCTTTTTTTTAAATAGTTCAAAGACCATATAACAAAAACTTTGGCGTCAACACAGCCCCCCAGGGCCCGAGGACATGCGTTGTAAGTTATGCCCTGGGGGAATATATTGTTCTAATGAGAAGGATACTCGTAAAAACTCCAGAAATGGCTCAATTTGCTTGGAAGCCTAAAGGTCTGGCTGAGTTATATAGATTTAAGAGGGATTAGAGGACGGCAAGCCCCCCATGCCTCTTTTCCCATAAATACATCCAAGAAAAATTTTGAGATAGCCATTAAGTTCAAAATTGCTCAAAAGTCAGATAACAAAAATTCGGGTGTCGTCACAACCCCCCAGGGCCCGGGGACAGGCGTTGTAAGTTATGCCCTGTGGCATATATGGATCGTATGAAAGGGATGCTCGTATAAACTTCAGAGAGGGCTCATTTGATTGGAAATTTAAATTTCGAGCTCACTTTTTAATAGTCAAAAGAGATCTGAGGGCAGCTAGCCCCCCCCCCCGCCTTTTTTCCAAAACCACCTGATGAAAATTTTTGGATAGACATTTTGTTAAAAATAGTTCAAAGGTCGGATAAGAAAACATCCAGTGTCAATACAACCCCCCAGGGCCCAAGGGAAGGTGTTCTAAGTTATGCCCTAAGGGCATGTATGGTTCTTATGAAAGGGATACTCGTATAAACTTCATAGAGGGCTCATTTGATTGTAAATTGAAAGTTCTAGTTCACTTTTTAAGAGTTAAGAGCAACTAGCCCCCCCCCCACGCTCTTTTTTCCCCAAACCCATCCACTAAAAATTTTGAGATAGCCAGTTTTTTGAAAATGTTCAAAAATTGGATAACCAAAACTCCCCCCAGGGCCCGGAGGATATGCGTTGTAAGTGTTGTCCTGGGGGCGTATATGGTTATTATGAAGGGGATTCTCGTATAAACTTCAGGGGGGCTCATTTGATTCGAAATTGAAAGTTCTAGTTTAATTTTTAACAGTCAAAAGATATCCGAGGGCAACTAGCCTCCCCTACAAACTCTTTTCCCCAAGCTCATCCGATAAAATTTTTATAATAGCCATTTCATTAAAAATAGCTCAAAGGTCAGATAAGCAAAATTCCTTTGTCGACGAAACCCGTCAAGGCCCGGAGGCATGCGTTGTGAGCAGTGCTCTTGGGGTATATATAGTCTTTCTGGAAGGGATGCTCGTCTAAACTTCGGAGAGGGCTCATTTGATTGGAAATTAAAAGTTATTGTTCACTTTTTAAGAGTCAAAAGAGATCTGAGGGCAACTAGCCCTCCCCCCTCCTCCACGCCCTAAATGAATCAGATAAAAATTTTGAGATAGACATTTTGTTAAAAGTAGTTCAAAGTTTTGATAACAAAAACTCCGGTGTCGACACAGACCCCCAGAGCCCGGGGGTAGGCTTGTAAGTTATGCCCTGGGGGCATATATTGTTGTTATGGAAGGGATGCCCGTATAAACTTCCTAGAGCACTCATTTGATTGGAAATTGAAAGTTGTAATTAACTTTTTAAGAGTCAAAAGTGATTGGAGGGCAGCTAGCCTCCCCCACATGCATTTTATTTTTTCCCCAGAGGCACTTCATATAGTAGGGGTCGTCGTACAAACTTCAAAGGGGGCTCATTCAAATGGAAATCGAGGGTTTTAGTGCCCTTTTTTAGAATCAAAAGTGATCGGAGGGCAACTGCCCCCAAGCCCCCTACACTTTTTTTCCCCAAATACATCTGATAGAAATTTGAGGTAGCCATTTTGTTAAAAATAGTTCAAAGATCATATAACAAAAATTCCTTTTCGTATGCTCATTTCGTTAAAAATAGTTCAAAGGTCAGATAAGAAGAAATCCTGTGTCGACACCCCCCCCCCCACAGGGCCCGGGAAAGACGTTATAAGTATTGCTCTGGGGGCATATATGGTTCTTATGGAAGGTATGCTCGTATACACTTCGGAGAGTGCTCATATGATTGGAAATTGAAAGTTCTCGTTCCCTTTTTAAGAGTCAAAACAGATCGGAGGGCAACTAGCCCCCCTTTCCACGCCCTATTTTCCTCAAACCCATCCGATAAGAACTTTGAGAGAGCCACTTTTTTCAAAATAGTTCAAAGGTCAGATAACAGAAACTCTTGTGTCGACACATCCACCCAGCAGTGCTTCCATTCCCCTGGTGTTTAAATAAAGTATTTAAGTGCAAAAAAAGAGTAGAATTATAGTAGGACACAATCCGGAAGTAAGTATGTTATCGTGCTTACTATTTGAATAGGAATGTTAAAAAAAAATTTGATTCTTACGCTATATTACCAGTGTTTTACTTCAGATTTTTTCAAATCCCTAAAAGGCTGGCGGAAAATCCCTAAGAGTTTCTCCATTTTCTGACTTCTTTCAAAGTTACAAGTTTTTGACTTATTAGGCTGACTTTTAATAGCATTTGCTCAAGACGACTTATTTTGCCACTCAAGACCATTTACGTGTACCAGTAAATATTCTTTTGACCTTTAAAACAATGCTAAAACATATGACCTTTAAATGCTTTGTATTTATCAACTAGTTAAGTTCGGTTTTGATTTGAAGATTCCGGGTCCATATCTGATATTCTGGACCATTTGAATATATTTTACTTATTTGTCTGTCTTTGCCATTATTTTTTCCTTCTCTATTACTACTTTTGCAACACCCTCGTTTTTATTTGAATTGGTACGAAGGATTGGCATGAATGATATCCAGCCTGTCGCTTTTCCACGGATTATTTTTTTTTTACCTTTTTTTGTATTGTGTTTTTAATTTTTATCAAATTATAGTAGCAAAAATGAATCACTTAAAGCTTGATTTAAGGACAGCGCCTGCATTTTGATCTTTTGAATTGTTCGATTGTAACTTGTAGACAGCTACCTGCCTCCCAGTTTTCTAGAAAATGCCGAATGTAGACGCACTTTAATTTGTATTCAGAAGAATTTAATGATAATTACCAAATAATAAGATTCAAGAGAAAACACTAAATACTAAGATTAATACCCGGAGTCACCGTTGTCATTGCCAGCCCCCTTGTTTTTTCCAAGGCCTAAAAAAGCGACGTATTCGGAAGCAGTCGCATCCGGTTTCACAGACTTCATTTTTTCTTTACACTCTCGGTCAACGTAGGAGGCCTTTATGATTCATCCCATCCTTGACAGAAATCGTCGCAGACAAAGTTACGTTTTTGAGCCCATTCCTCTTTTCATTTTTTACTGTTTTCAGAACGCTGAAAAGTCTTTCCACACCGACATTTGAGCAGGGAAATCCAGAAATAAACCGAATGACATGAAGAACAATAGTGAACTTTAGAACTCCACTTGGCGTCTTGATGGATGCCATCCAGTTTCAAAAATCAAACCTTCAGTCTTTCCCCATTGGTTATTTTGTTTGAAATTTGGCTGGTCTATCCAAGTCCGACAAAAACAAGAACGTTTGTCAATCGCCTTTGCTGAAATCCCACCGTTGTATCCGAAACTCCTATTTTCGTAAATAGAAACCATAGGCTTGGCAAGGAAAAAAGTGGAAAATACAAATTTAAAGTAGAAATAAAGTAATAAAGTAGGTCTAAAAATATTAGAGAAGAAACATTCAAAATAAAGTAGTCTACTCTAAAATATAGTATAAATGGAAGCACTGTCGGGGGGCAGGCATTGTAAGCTATGTCCTGGGGCCGTATGTGGTTCTTATGAAAGGAATACTCATATAAACTTCAGAGAGGATTCATTTGAATAGAAATTAAAAGTTGTAGTTCCTTTTCTCAGAGTGAAAAAAGATCGGAGGTCCCTCCCGCCCTCCACGCCTTTCGGTGTATCGGATGGATAAACCCATCCGATAAAAATTTGAGGTGACCATTTTGTTAAAAATAGTTCAACGATCAGATATTAAAACTCCAGGGTCGACACAACCCCCCAGGGCCCAGGGACAGGCGTTGTAAGTAATACTCTGGGGATATATATGGTTCTTACAAAAGGGATACAAGTATAAACTTCAGAAATGGCTCATTTGATTGAAAATAGAAAGTTCTAGTTCACTTTTAAAGAGTCAAAAGAGACCGAAGCTTAATTAGTCCCCACACGCCCTTTTCCCCACATCCATCCGATAAAAAGTTTGAGATAGCAATTTTGTTAAAAATAGTTCAAACATCAGATATAAACTCCGAGGTTGACACAAATCCATTTATTCACTTTGATATTGTTACTTTGATACCAGTTTTGATGCTTTGATGAATAGTTGATTTTTTTTAAAGTTTGATTTTGAAATAAAGAATTTTTAAAAAATTTCAATTTTTTTGTAATCAAAAGCGAACAAAAATTAATTTAAAAAAAACTTTCCAAAAAATAAGTTTTGCAAAGAAAAGTAAAGGCCATTTTAAACTTAAGCTCAGCACATACAAATACCTTTTAAAATTCAAACTCAAAACGACCACAAATTACTATTAAAGAATAAAGGAAACCCAAAACTAACAGAAATTAAATCAGCAATCATAGCAAAAACATACAACAAGTAATAATATAAATGAATAAATAGATCTTAAAGCGAATAATGCTTAGATTGAATATGAAAGTCAAGCTTAAAACGAAAAAAATATTTTCCTATTGAAGTATAAATGAAACTTAAAACGAACAGAAATTAAATAATCAATCAGTGCAAACAAACATACAATAGATATTAATGTAAATTAATAAATAAATCTTAAAACGAGTGAACTTAAATTGAATGTGCAAATCAAGCTTGAAACAAACAAAAATCACTACAAACAAGAGTTTGGGTATGACCTCCTTCTCTCACTGTAGAAGTCTAAAACTTACTGCGTCATTGGCGCTTTACTGAAAACTATATGCGTCTTGGAAAGTCTTGGAAAGTATAAACAACATCAAATTGAATATTTGATGTATAATGATATTAATTGTTGAAAGATTCATTAGTTAAAGAATTTATTTCATTTTAATTCTATGGTTATTTTAAATGCTTTAATAACTGTAAAATAAAATATTTGTAATATAATTCGGTTTCAGTTAAGCGCCAATGACGCAGTAGGCTTTTGGTTTTTATTTACAGTTAGGAAAGGAGGCAGTATCCAAACACTTGTTCCTAGTGAAAATATATTCGTCTTTAACAACTTTAAAAAGAGCTAATAAATTAAACTGAATATTTGATGTGTAATGATATTAATTGCTGAAAGCTTATTAGTTTAAAATGTTACTATAATTTTACGTTTATTTTCAATATTAAGTACAAAAGAAAATATTTGTCATAAAATTGGTTTTCAGTATAGCGCCAATGACGCAGTAGGTTTTAGACTTCTTAGGTTTTAGACTTAGACAGTGAGAGAAGGAGGTCATACTCAAACTCTTGTTTGTAGTGATTTTTGTTCGTTTCAAGCTTGATTTGCATATTCAATTTAAGTTCAATCATTTTAAGATTTATTTATTCATTTATATTAATATCTATTGTATGTTTGTTTGCATTGATTGTTTATTTAATTTCTGTTCGTTTTAAGTTTCATTTATACTTCAATAGGAAAATATTTTTTTGTTTTAAGCTTGATTTTCATATTCAATCTAAGCATTAATCGCTTTAAGATCTATTCATTCATTTATATTATTACTTGTTGTATGATTTTGCTATGATTGTTGATTTAATTTCTGTTCGTTTTGGGTTTCCTTTATTCTTTAATAGTAATTTCTGGTCATTTTGAGTTTGAATTTTAAAAGGTATTTGTATGTGCTGAGCTTAAGTTTAAAATGGCCTTTACTTTTCTTTGCAAAACTTATTTTTCGGAAAGATTTTTTTAATTAATGGATCAAAATCCCTATGCCTTCCCTAGGCCAGAACATAATTTGGGCTTTACTGAAAAAATATAAATGTTTTTACTTTTGTAACTTTAATAAATCAAAGAATATTTAACATTGTGATTACTAAATATCAGTATATGTATATTAAACTGACAATGCACATTCATTTGTATTTTTTTCAGTAAAGTGCAAATTATGTTCTTACCTTCAGAAGGCATAGGGGATTCCAATCGAATGATTCCTTTTTGAAGTTTCTACGACAATGCTTTAAAAAAAAAAAAAAACTTATATGCCCCCAGGGCATAACTTACAACTCTTGCCCTGAAGGCTGTTGGGGGAGTGTCATACTCAAAATCCTAATTTCCAGACTTTTTAACTATGTCGAACAAAATGGCTATCTCAAAATTTTGATTGGATGTTTCTACGACAGAGCCTTCAATAAAAACCTTATATGCCCCCAGGGTATAGCTTACAACCCTTACCATGAGGGTTGTGGGGGAGTTTCATCCTCTTAGATATAATTTCCAGATCTTTCAACTACGTTGAACAGAATGGCTATCTCAAAATTTTGATTGGATGTGTTTGGAGAAATGGTGGGTGTGGAAGGGGTGGTAGTTGCCTTCCAATCACTTTCGAGTATTAGAAAGGGCACTAGCCCTTTGAATTTCCAATCAAATGAGCCCCTTTTGCACTTTCTACAACAACGCGTTCTATAAAAAAACCTTATATGCACCCAGGGCATAACTTACAACCCTTGCCCTGAGGGCTGTGGGGGGTTGTCATTCTCAAATACCTAATTTCCAGAACTTTCAACTACGTTGAACAAAATGGGTATGTCAAAACTTTTATCGTATGTGTGCGGATAGATGGTGGGTGTGAGAGGGGGGTTAGTTGTCTTCCAATCACTTTCGACTATTGAATATAGCACTATCCCTTACAATTTTCAATTAAACGAGCCTTTTTTGAAGTTTCTAAGACAACGATTTCTATAAAAACCTTATATGTCCCTAGGGCATAACTTACAACCCTTGCCTGAGGGCTCTGGGAGAGTGTCCTCCTCAAAAACATAATTTCTATCTAGAAATAAACTACGCTGAACAAAATGGCTATCTCAAAATTTTGATTGGATTTTGTTAGGGAAATGTTGGGGGTGGAAGGGATGTTAGTTACCTTTCAATCACTTTCGACAATTAAAAAGGGCACAAACCACTCCAATTTCCAATCGAATGAGCCCTTTTCGAAGTTTCTACGACAACTCCTTCGACGCAAAGTGCCCTGGTCTAAGACCAAGAAACAAAAGAAAAAAAATATGATAATACATTGTGCCAACATCGTTCTTTACTTAGGCAGCCCTATAATTTCTGGACCTTTCAACTACTTTGAACAAAATGGTTATCTCTAAATTTTGATTGGATGTGTTTGGATAAATGGTGGGTGTGGAAGGGGTGTTAGTTGCCTTCCAATTACTTTTGACAATTAAAAAGGGCACTAGCCATTTCAATTTCCAATCAAATGAGCTCTTTTTGAAGTTTCTACGACAACGCTTTCTATAAAAACCTTAAATACCCCAAGGGCATAATTTATAACCCTTGCCATGAGGGCTGTGGGGGATTGTCATCCTCATAAACCTGATTTCCGGAACTTTTAAATATGGTGAACAAAAGGGCTATCCCAGAAATTTTCATTGGATGTGTTTGGGGAAATGAAGGGCGTGAGAGGTTAGTTGCCCTCAAATCACTTTCAACTATTAAAAAGGGCACTAGTTCTTTGAATTTCAAATTGAACGAGCATTGTTTAAAGTTTCTACGACAACACTTTCTATAAAAAGCTTCTATGCCCCAGGGTATAACTTACGACCCTTGCCCCGAGGGTTATGGGGGAGTTTCCTCCTCAAAAACATAATTCATATGTGGAAATCAACTACGCTGAACAAAATGGCTATCTCAAAATTTTGATTGAATGTGTTTGGGGAGGTGGTGGGCGTGGAAGGGGTATTAGTTGCCTTCTAATCACTTTCAACTACTGAAAAGGGCACAAGCCACTCCAATTTTGAATCAAATGAGCCCTTTTCGAAGTTACTGCGAAAACTCCTTTAATATGAAGTGGCCTGGTCTAAGACCAAGAATCCAAATAAAGATGAATAATACATTGTGGCAACATCGTTCTTTACTTAGGAAGCGCTATTGCGCTGCCTATGATATGATTTGAGGCACAAAGTAGGCTCATGGCTTCATCAGCAATTCCTCCTCTCACCACCCAGTTTTTAGCAGGCACGAACTGGAACTTCAGACGCTAAAACTCTATTCGTCCTTTGTAATATTGGTATTACAGTGAATTTGTAGGCATATTGTGAATCAAGTAAGAAATTTCAGTTTATTTGATAAGCGAACGAAAGTGGTACGGTTATCCCATCGATACCTGTCACCCCTCCAACCTCCGGCTTTTCAGTGAAACGGTAGGCATATTGGACCTTTTTTTATATTTAAAACGAATGATGCTTTTCAATATGCATTATCTCAGTGACATACATAGCCCATGGTCCCTTCGGGACATCACCATCACCGTAAAAAATTATGTATGTAAATTTGTGCCAGTGAACTAATTCAGTGTTACTAAAGCAAATTGGAAAACCAAGTAAAAATTTACAATACTAAAAATAGCAACTGCGAATTCAAGACAAATCGCATGTTTTAAATCTCAAAAAGAAGGGCAGGATAGAGAACACGCGGGAGGGCAACTGCGTTAAAAAGTGAGTCTAAAATATCACGACGATAGATACCACATAGATATATTGTTGAGCCAAATAATTTTCTATTTTTTTCTTGAATATTTAAAATTGGCATTGACTTTGAATCTCGAGCGGAAGCAAAGTAAGGTAACCCCAAATAAAGAACAGCATCAGAAATCGGAAATGAAGCATTCCTGTCGCAAATTAGCTCAGCTCGGTTATATTCATTGATGGGAATATTGATATTTTTTTAAAACAGATAGAAATGCCTTTGTTTTTAAGCCTACCGGAAAGGGTATTAAAATTTCAAATATCTGGTAGTTAGCTGGTGATATAAATTGAATCAAATTGTTTTCACTGAAATATACGTATGAAACAATGAATGGGTGCTATAATTTGAGGTAAATTTACGTATACTTAGCTTATATTTAGTGCAAGTTTAGCAACAATAACATAGTTTTTGCTTGGTCTTATGCTGTGGGACAAACTAAAAATCAACTATTAACAAAATTGATTAAAGGCCAGGTAATAGGGAAAAAGTTGGTTTTAACAGTGCATCGTATTTTGAATTCGTTTTAAGAAACATATCATCACTTATTATTGCTTTTGTACTTTGAACACAACATTCTTCTTCAGACATACTGTTCTGAGTCGCTATTATCTACTACAATCAATTGATGGCGGAGAGATGCATGCAAAACGTTTCTTCCGCAATACTAGTCGTTGAACCTAACGAAGGGCTGCTGCAACTTTTCAAGCTGTCCTAGTAACGTAAATGTAGTTTGAATTCTAGCTAAGTTATTTTCGTACTCAGTTTGTTTGATGTGTAAGCAATTGAGCAGGCTGAAGTACAATATCCATCGCATTGAAAAGCCATGGGGATTTTGCATTCTCTATGTTTATACGAAATTCGGTCGTTTGTAAAACATTGGAATATCGCTTTCTATGGCAAACAAGCTACTGTTCCGTTTGCTGATGCTACAGTAAAAAACGTGATTTCTTATGGTATAAATTACTAGTCATATTTTTTTAGAAAGAGAAAAATAATTTATAATTAAACACGAAGTATCAGAACCAAGATTGAGATTTATATTTTCCACGGTCTTGTGTTTTTTCTTATTAATCTTTTGAGCCAGCGTGGCCTTGGAACTTATTTAGTTGTCTTTATATGAACCGTTATGTGTCAAATTCTTTTCTTACTCAGGAAAACTTAAAATATAAGTTATATTCTAGTTTCAAAAATTTCATTTTCAAATTTTTTTTTATTGTATCTTGTTGGTGACATTTAGTCAAAATATACAGCTGTATAATTTTTTCTTGTACTTATTCCACATTTCTTTGTCTACATCTAGCCTTTGCTCTTTAGAAGCTCCGACCTTCATTACTCTTGGTAAGTGGAGGAATTGTCTCCCTGAGGTTTTGCTTGGAAAGTCCTGCCTTTGATGAGAATTAAAGATAAAATATTTGTGCAATTTTGTTAGCTTACATCTTTTGAAAAATAAACAGTTAATTTATTGTGTCTAAAGTACTTTAGCTGTGTCTCACCTATGAATTCTCTCACTAAAACGACTAATGCTTCATAAGAACTTATCCAACTATTGTTGACGTGCAAAAAGTCAGTGGCGGATCCAGGGGGGGGGCACCCCCCCCCTTATCGTAGTCTAAAGTAGTGTAATTTACTTAATTAACTCCTTGCTCCTAACGCAAGTTTGTCAGATCAACCTATTTTGCCCCCCCCCCCCAAAAAAATCCTGGATCCGCCCCTGCGAAAAGTTTGCATAACTTAATATCTGCCAAGCATACCTTTTATTTGTATTAAGCGCTTGCTTAAAAGAATACACGTATAGATTTGTTTTTATTTCCTCATACTTATATCTCGGCCTTTAATTTTTAATTTCTTCTCTTCTAATGTATCTTACATTCATTATTATTGTCCCACACAACGCAGCCTCAATAGGGTAAGGATCCAAAACCTATAAAAGAACAGTGAGCTTAAAGAATAGTGATTACAGTGCATTCTGATCTTTCCGAATACCCAAATACATGCACTTGTCAGTCTTGTCTAATATTTATTTGAAATTGATTTAATAGGGGGGGGGGGGGAGAATGATTTACAGTACTAGGCTCAGGAGAAACACCTTTTGCACCTGTGTAAACATATTCTTAATTAATTATTCTTTTCGTTTCTTATATTATGGAAGCTTAAAATGAATTTTCTACTTTCTTGACACAAGAGGGAGAGGGAGGGGCGGTTATCATTTAAATCCCCCGTTTACACTTTTTTAAACCCAGCCACTAGCCAAAAAATGGGTGGAAGGCAATACTCTGCTAAGAAATTCTGGAAGTCCCAACTGCGTAACATCGAAAATCTTTGCCTTCTTTTGAAGTTGTTGGTTAACTTTACTGCAAAAAAAGCAGTAAGTAGTTCGCTTAAGCGAGGTTCACAAGTGTGTCTAGCTAGAATCCCATGTCTAGACACGTGTCTAGCCAGAATCTAATGTCTAGACAACGACAGTTCAAAAGTAAAATTTGGCGCTTAGCTAGACACGCTAGACAAAGGGCTTGGCTAGACATTGAGTTCTAGACTCTAGAACTCAATGTCTAGGATTTTCGATTACTGACAATCAGAATGTGTCAAGATCCACTATTTAATCATTTTTGTTTACATTTGGAAACTGAAATTTAATTTTTGTTTTCTCATTAATTGTTTTTGTCATTTTAGGCAAACATGCAACACCAGACATAATAGTGAAGCTCACTAAGGCAATTGTTTTGCTTATTTCATCCATTAGCTTGTGACTGTAAAAAATGGATTACAATTTTGAAAGTTCTGCCCGCATAAGGTCTGTTGATTGGCTAGGAATGACCAAATTTGAAACTAGATTTGTAGTTTTAGCTAAGCACCGAATTTTACATGTGAATGGTCGTTACCTAGACATTAGATTCTGGCTAGATACGTGTCTAGACATGGGATTCTATCTAGAAACGCTTGTGAACGCCGCTTTAGAGCATTTTTTGAGCAAGGGTTAGCCAATTAGCAAAATACAAAATTTGGTAAGTGTTGATAAAAATGGTAAAAACCACAATAGGCCTCATTGTATTATGGCAATGTCGCTAGTATACAAATTCCTAAATTTAAAATAGCACCATGCAAAGTCCCGGCGGACCTTTTTGTCGTATTTGTTATGATGGTTAGTAAAGATAATACTGCATACGTTTTCTCATAGCCTAGTAACTAAAACATATTTTTATCTAAAACTATGCTGATAAGATGGGCTTGCCTGGTCTGAACTATAGACTAAGCATAACTATTTCCTGGATAGCTAACCACAGGACTCAGGCTGTGCTTAATCTTGAAAAAATATTTTGATTAAAATTATGGTAAAATTTTAGTTTAGCCAATTTTCGCTGTCTTGGAAAGAGTTTATATTAGGAAAATGAAACTTTCAGGGATGGGTTTACAGACTAAAGTAGCCTATGTCCTGGGTAGGTATTTTAAAGAAGGTTAGGCCTACCTACCTCCACCTCTTCTCCCTCTAGATGGTAGTGACTTTGGTAAAATTCTACTTTAGCTACTTTTGGCTATCTTGGGAAGGGGTTAGGTTAGGACAATGAGACTTTCAGGGATGGGTCTACAGGCTAAAGTATGTCCCGGGAAGGTATTTTGAAGTACCTACCTCCACTCCTTCTCCCTCTAAAGGGTCATGAAATTTGCCTACATGACAGGTCTATACCCATTGAAATTTTGACAAAACAACATTTTACCTTAATTTTCAGTTATCAGTTTCTTTTTCTCTGGTTTTAGCTCTGAAAATGCAATTTCAGTTATTTGAGCAGAATTTTAAGACATATAAATAGTTTATTTTCAAAATTTTGGAAATGTATTTGCATATCTTTAAAACCTTATAAATTGGGATTAAGCAAAGTTGTGAAGCTGAAAACGATTTTATTGTACTTCATTTAAGCAGAAGATCTATTTTGCAAGGTTTCACTTCTATACCTCACATATTTTTAAAGGTCATCAAAGGTCAGGACCCTCTAGAGGGAGAAGGAGTGGAGGTGAGTACTTCAAAATATCTTCCCAGGACATACTTTAGCCTGTAGACCCATCCCTGAAAGTTTCATTTTCTTAACCTAACCCCTTTCCAAGATAGTCAAAAGTAACTAAAGTAGAATTTTACCGTGACTTTAGATGACCTTTAAAAATGTTTGGGTAAATATTTACCAAGTCATATTATTAGGCCCGTTTTTTAGCCCTAAGATCTTACATCTAAGATCTTAGGCTACATCTTTCTGCAAAGATTAGGTAAGACACCCAGTAATCAGCCACCTGTCTTTTCTCAGAGAGAATCTTTTATACTATTTTAATAACCAATTTACAATGAGCCGTTTGTATGTCCGAGTTTAGGCAGAATTGTCACTTGTTAGTAAATTCAAAAATAGATGTAAATTCAAAATAGATGTAAATAGTTAGTAAATTCATGAAAATATTTGAATTAGTAACCTACTTGTTCAGAAATTCTTCAGAAATTTTTTGATACAAAAATTAAGTTTCTAGGTGGTATAATACAGTAATTAGAGTAGTTTAAATGTCAAAAAGTTTTCAAAGTGATTAAAGTGTCGGACTACTGGATGTCTTACCCTATCGTTTTTTAACTCATCTTTGTTCTAAGATCTTACAGCTCACTGATGTTAGCAAAAAGTGTGAAGACCGCCACTGTTTTGCCATATAGAACAATGATGAGAGAACTTTGATGATCTACTCATCAGTGTTCTCAGACCTCTGATCAGAGCTGAATGATGAAAGGCATTTGCACAAAACAACCAAAGATGTAAGATCTTTGGTAAAGTTCTATGAAATCATATTATTGAGTTAGGACAAAAGTGAATACACCATTCAATGCTTTTTTTTATGCTTATTAAAAATATAACACGCATTTAAAACGGAAATGATTTTCCGCCCCCCCCCCCTCTCAAGGCCCATTAAGGGTTAGGTTAGGTTAGGTAGAGCAGTGATGGGGGGGGGGGATTTAGTTCATGTACGTTTTCAATTCTTAGGCCTATTATATTTATAATAAGCCTAAAAAAAGGCATCGGATAGTATATTCACTTTAGTCCTAACTCAATAATATGATTTCGTAGAACTTTACCAGATCTTTGTTCAAAGATTTCACTTTTAAGTGTTTTCTGACAAAAGATGTAAGATCTTAGCACATTGATGAGTGAAAAAACAGGCCTATTGAGTTATGAATAAACTGAGTATACCCCTTGATGTTCTTTTTTATGCTCTTTACAAATATAATAATCATTTTTGTTGGAAATGAATTTTAGCCCCCACCCCTATATATACCAATTCAGGGTATATATTTGCACATTCGGGGGGTGGGGGTATATATTTGCACATTAATGTGCAAATATATACCCTGAATTGGTATATAGTGGAGGGGGCTAAAATTATTTTCCAACAAAAATGATTATTATGTTTTTAAAGAGCATAAAAAAAGGCATTGAGTGGGATATTCACTTTGGTTTTAGCTCAGTAATAGCCTATTATTTAGTAAATTTTTACCAATATTTGTGTTATAAAAGTGAAACCTTGGAAAATATAGACTATCTTCTGCATAGGCTAAATAATGTACAATAAAATTATTTTCAGCTTCACAACTTTGCTCAATCCCAATTTATGAGGTTTAAAAGATCTGCAAACACTTTTCTTAAATTTTGAAAACAACATTGATATGGCTTAAAATTTTACTTAAATAACAGGAATTATATTTTCAGAACTAGAAAATGGAGAAAAAGAAACTGATAACTGAAAATTAAATAAAATGTTGGGTAAATTTCTAGTGGGCCACATAATTTAGCTAAGATAAAAGTGAAAACATCATTTGATGCCTTTTTTATGCTCTTTCATAATTCAAAAATTGCTTCATTTGCTAATTGCATCTTGAGCCCTTAAAGGGGCCCTAAAGGTATTTTATATGAATTATCAGAGCATAAAACAGCATGAAATCATGTTTTCACTCTCATCCTAGCTAAATTATATGGCCCACTGCAAATTTACAATGAAGTTTTGAAATTTAGCTGGGATGAAAGTGAAAACATTGCAGTTATGAAAGGGGCTCAAGATGCAGTTAACCCCAGAAGTGATTATTGAATTATAAAAGAGCATAAAAAAAAGGTATCTAAATGATGTTTTCACTTTCATCTTAGCTAAATTATATGGCCCACTAGAAATTTACCAAATGTTGTTTTGTCTAAATTTTAATAGGTATAGACCTGTCAAGTAGTCAAATTTCAAAGACTTAGAAATCAGAAGAGGGTTAACATAGAAGCTTGGCAATACCTTCCCAGAGTATGTTTTGGTCCTGCATCCATTACTGAAAGTTTCATTTTCCTAACAAAACCCCTTTCCAAGATTGCAAAAAGTAACTAACAAGAATGTTACCAAAATTATCTTTGGTAAATATTGACAGTTTATTCTTGTGCTTCTGAGTAGATCTAACTCTAGACTGATTCCTAATTTTTGAATATTGCTTATAGGTAGTTGGGAGTGGTTGATAATTATATGTAGAAAAAATGTCTAGCCAACTAGGTGGTTAAAATGAATGACAGTGTATATATATATGTTGAATCTTTAAATTAGCCAACCAGTTGGCTACTAGATCTCACCTATATATACATTTCAGTATTAATTAGCCAACTAGTCAGCTAATATTAGAATTATATTAATACACTATAAAATTAGCTAACTAGTTGGCTATTAATATCCCAGGTATACATTAACTTCTGTTTAAAATAGCTAACTAGTCAGCTATTTATTTATTTATTTAGTACCAAAATGGTAAGCTTTAATAAGCTTGTTGCACTAAACAATTATAAAATTTCTAATACACTTGTGGAATTAGCTAACTAGTTTGCTATGAAGCATCCAGGTTCATAAGTTTATTAATCCACATTCATAAACAAATAAATAAATTAAACAACACTTTCACACTGGAGAAAACCTATGAAGGTTTTCAATTGTGTGAAACTCCATGTAACTACTTACCTAATAACTCAACTATTTACATAAACCTCAACTATTTAATTAAAACTATTATAAATAAACCAAAAATAGATAAACTATATCCTATATATATATATATATATATATATATATATATATATATATATATATATATATATATATATATATATATATATATATATATATATATATATATATATATATATATATATATATATATATATATATATATATATATATATATATATATAAATAATAATAATAATAAAAAAATAAAATATATAAAAATAAATAAATAACTGAATTAAAAATAATAATACATAAATAAAATATAAAAGAAAAATAATAATAATCCAGTCTCCATCACTCATTATACTCAACTCCCTCTCCTCTCCCCCACCCTGCCAACCTTACCTTATTCCCTACCCACCCTTACATTCAAGTTGTGAAAATTTTAGTTTAAAATAGCCAACTAGTCAGCTATCAATATTTGAATATCAATTATTGGATGTTGAATGGAATGTGTTCCCTGGAAGTACCAGTGGAATGCATTTGATGTTTAATCATTCACATCATCAAGTATAGAGCAAGTAACAGATCACAATGGATCTTAATTTGCTCCAAAGTGCAAATTAAGGTAATAAAGTTTCTAATAAACAGTAAAATTTGCTAACTATTTGGCTATTAAGGTCTGAACCATATACACATGTTTAGATTAGCCGACCAGTTGGCTATTAGATCTCACCTAAATATACACTTTAGCCTGAATTAGCCAATTATTCAGCTCATAGTAGAATTGTATTTACACAATGGAATTAGCTAAGTAGTTGGCTGTTAATATCCTAGGTATACATAAACTTTATTTTAAAATAGCCAACTGGTCAGCTATTTATAAAGTTTCTAATACACTTATGGAATTAGATAGCTAGTTGGCTATTAGGATCTCAGTTGTATATAAAGTTTACTTTAAAATAGCCAACTACTCAGCTATTAATAAAGTTCCTAATACACTTGTGAAATTTGCTAATTAGTTGGCTATTAAGATTCAAGGTATATAAAGACTTAGTTTAAAATAGCCAACTAGTTAGCTATTTCCACAAGTGTATTAGAAATTCTATTCATAGCTGACTAGTTGGCTATTTTAAACTAAAGTTTATATATGACAGGGATCTTAATAGCCAACTAGTTGGCTAGTTTCAGGCTGTAGAGTATATCCAGTTCTGTTATTAGCTGACTAGCTGGCTAATTCAGGCTGAAATGTACACAGAGGTGAGATCCAATAGCCAACTGGTTGACAAATTTAAAGATTCCTATATATACACTTTCATTAATATTAGCCACCTAGTTGGCTAAAAAAAAATTCTAGTTGAGTTGAGCAAGTTCTAGTTGAGCAGCTACTCGCTATCTGGGAAAGCAGTTAAGTTAGATGAATGAAATCTCCAGGAATGATATCCTGGCCTAAAATATACTCTTGGAAGATGTTATGAAGCCACTATCTCAACCCTTCCCTTTTTTCTTCAGCCTAGAATATTGTAAAGATGACAGTTCTATGCCTTTCTAAATTTTGACAAAAGGTTTTTACCTTAATTGTGTATTTTCATTCTCTTTTTCATTGGTTCCCATTTTTAAAATCTTATTCCTTCTATTTCAGTGGGATTTTTAGCCTAGAGCAAAGATATAAGGCTGAAATCACTTCCCCTTTTGCCTTATTCGACCAGTGTATCTGTTTCTCAAGGTTCTGCTTTGATAATGCAAAAATGATAAAAGGTCATCAAAGATCAGTGCCCTTTTGAAAGCAGTGGCAGATCCGGGATTTTTTTAGGAGGGGGCTCAAAATAGTTTGATCCAATAAACTTGCATTAGGAGCAAATTTAATTAATGCAAACTTGCATTAATTAAGTAAATTATACTGCTTTAGACCATGTTAGGGGGGGTGCTCCCCCTGGATCCACCACTGTTTGAGAGGAAGGGGTAGAGGCTGGTACCTCAAAATATCTCTCCAGGGTAGTTAAAACAAAATTAAAATTGTAGAAAAATCAGTGTAGGTGTAATATATTTTTAAATAGAAGAACAATTAACAAAAAAACTTTTTTTAAACTAATAATAATAAAGATCTAAAAATTTCTGGCATATTTAGAAGGTTTTATTAACCAAAACAAAAAGAGAAGAAAAAATTCAACAAACTATACTTAATTAAAACAAATACATATGCTAGAAAAGGGAAAAAACACATCCAAGAAAAACTCTGATCTTAATAAAGTCCCAGATTGGAATTATCACTACTGCATTATGGCAAAAAATTACAAAGTAGGATAAATTATATTTTCTGTTTTATAACTGGCATATTAAAAGGCAGGAAAACAACAGAAAGGCATCAATTGATTGATTGACTGATAAAAACATCTTGATAAAGTCTAATATGATAATTGTTACCACTTTATAAAGGCAACAAAGCTAGATAAAATGTGTTGTGTGTCTAATAATAGATTATTATAATACAAACAAGGTAACAAAACAGACCACATTTGGTTTTTTAATCAAACAACCGACTATGGCCATTTTATTGTTTTCATGCCCTTTTTTGTATTAGAATATTTTATATGCCTGTGTGGTATCCTACCTAAGTTTCTAGGTGATGTAATAGAGATATGACAGAGTTTTAACTGTTGAAGTGGTGATTAGCTGTTAGACTATTGGATGTATCTCACCCTAGATTGTGATTCGGTGGGTAGAGGAGAGGATTGTTCCTGCTAAGATGGCACAGAAAACATAAAGTCAAAAGCTTTTTAGAAAAATGGGAAAAAAGGGATTAGCTGAATCACAATATCTCAAAATAGCCTAGAAGTCCTTTCCTTGGTCTTTTTGGAACTAAATGTTATGAAAACAAAATTCTTACTTTGTTAGATTCAGTAAAATTCTACTCAACTGACTTTCAGAGCTAATTTCAGCTCAACAGTGTTACAACTCTCTCCCTCCCCTTGGTGCCCTGATAGAGCCCTAGGGTATATACCAAAAACAAGTAACAGATTTTTGAATCTATTGAAGTGAGACATTTTTGGTTACAGGACTCAGCTCAGAATATGGCATAAATAGGTTTTTGCCAGGTTTTGTTTCACAAATTCAATTATTTGATTTCATAAACAAAACTGTTGGAAATAGTACAGCTTATAAAAGCTGATAAACATCTCTTCATGGAGACAAAAGCAGCTGAAGCTGAGGCAACTGCAAGTAAAGGAGATAGGCAAGAAGAACAGTGTATTATATTGATAAAAAATTTTGAAAACCAGTTTGTGCTATGAAAGTAAAGATGGGTAGCTGTGTACAAATAAAGAACATGTTTACAATAGGTAGAAATTGTACTTTATTAAGGTATTGAACTTTCTGCAACCCACAAGTCCTCTAGATAACTTGAATGAATTACTACTTTTTCAGCTTGATTTTGGGACTGAACCTATTTGCTCTTTAAAGTCAAGACCATATTAAATAAGCTTAAAAATGATAAATCTGCAGGAACTGACAGTTGGCAATTTTCAACTCTTATGAGTAATGCATAAGGATTGGGTACCATTTGATAAAAAAGCTAAACAGTTCTAAAATCTACTTAAAACAATCATAAATGCTAACTTATATCATTCCTAAATCCACATTACTTCCTCTTATCCCTCTCCCCTGGTGGACAAATATGCAGCCAATTTTATGTATTCCCATTGTCTTTTACAATAGCACTACTCCTTTTTTTGGCTTTTGCTATTATGCCATTTATCATTTACCAAGGGATTTGGAATCTGAAAGATCAACTTAGCAGTGAATATTGAACATAATGACATGTTTCCTTAGTAGTTCTATCTCTAAAACACGAGGAATCACTCAGGTGCGAAAGATGGGATTTATAGGCAAGGAGTAGGGCTCATAACAAATAGGGAAGCTGCCGAGTCTTGTTTAAGGTTGGGAAAGTATTGGTAATAGAAAGCTAGTTGCTCATTTTGTGACTAAGAAGTACAGGGTATCAGTCATGGTAGTATATGCCCCTGTAAAACTGAAGGATGGAGACAGTAGTAACTCAGACAAATTTTATTTACAGCTATAGGAACAATAGACAGGATCCCCATTAGAAATATGGGGATTTTATTAAGGGATTCTTATGCCCAGCTTGGTAGAAATAGGGATAAATGATACCCTAGCCAAGATAAATTTGGCATAGTAAAAGAAAATAGTAATGGTTATAAACTACTGCAATTTTTTAGGTATAATAATCTAGTTATAACCAATGCAGTATTTGATCATAGAATGGCCCATAAGTTAACATGGTATTTGCATGATGGTATGATAGCTAGCCTTATTGATTCTGTTATTGTAAACTGAAGACTGGCAGGACTGATACAAGATACAGGGTATATAAGAGTGCTTTCATTGATGCTAAAAGTAAAAGTCACCATCTAGCAGTGTCTAGTGTTAATATAAAGCGGAAATTTAGGAAGGGTAATAACCTTCTTAGAAGTTATGAGAAACTTTCCAGGAACAGCTGAATACTAAAGTGTAGAGTCTAAAATTTGACAATGTAGAAGATGAATGAATAATTTTAGGAACATGGTTTGTGAAGTTGCAGATGGTGCAAGTTAGAAACACAACTAGGAATAACAGTCAAAATGCTTTAAGTTCAGGTAAGAAGTGGAGGGGCTTGTGCAAGGAATATTTGAGTCATAGATCATATGAAAATAAAAGGAAAGTGGATAAAGCATTAAAATATAAAATAAAAAGGTCTGAAGTGGAGGCCATGGATAAAATTGCTGAAGATCCAGAAGATGGAGTCAGATGGCATAATAGTAGAATATTGCACTGGCATGTCAAAAATTCAGAGATAACAGTCAATCTGGACTTATCCCAGTTGAAGATAGGAACAGAACAACAATTAGCAATAAGGAAAGAGTTAAAGAGAGATGGGTGGAACCTTTTGAAAATGTAAAAAAACATGATAAAGTTACAGGAAAAGCTATGGAAAAAAATGAAAAAGCTTGTGACACTCTGGAAGTAAATGGAAATTTGTTTTGTGAGGGTGAATTAGTGACATTAATAAAAGGATTAAAAATTAGTAAGACCCTGGTCCTGATAGTGTGGTAAATAAGTTTTTAAATAAGGTAGTTATGAAGTTAGAGATAAATTACTGAAAATTATGTATATGACTTTTGAAAACAGGGAAGTAACTAGCAATTTTAGGACAACGTTAAGTAAACTCCTATAAGAAAGGTGATAAGAATGAATGTGGTAATTATTGAGACATTAGTCTGGTTGCTGTAGGAAGCAAAGTACTTGGTTTGATGATACTTTTTAGACTTAGAGAGGCAGTAGATAAAGTTTTGAGAGAGGAACAGTGTGGTTTTAGGGAGAGGAGAGGATAAATTGACCAAATTTCTTAGCTCTTAGATTAATAATCGAGATGCGTCTGTGCTATCAGACTCCTCTAGTCCTTAGTTTTGCATATTATGACCAAGCATCTGATTCAGCCAATAGAAATGCTTTAGCAAAGCTCCTATCCTTGCATGGTATACCAGATAACAAGGCCGTATCCAGGGGGGGGGGTGTTACCAGGTTTGAACCCCCCCCCCCCGAAATTTTTGACCAAGTCGGAAATTAGTCTAGAAAATACCTGTAAAGACAAAACCTTACCAGAAAAAAATATGCTCCCACACTAGGTTCTTTTGCATTCCGTGGGTAAACGGTGCTTATCAGCCTACGAAATTAGGTAACCGTAGGTAACCCAATGTTCACCAGACCTTGGACAGGAAATTAAGTTTAGTATGCGCCATTATCCCATTGTATTTTTTGGCATACAAAAATCCTATTGCAATTTTGTGGGTAAAAGGTTGTGATCAGCTTACACAATTAGGTAACCCCATGTTCGCCTTATTATGCAATGTCAAACCTTGCATAGTAAATTAGAATTAATGGGGACTCCAGGTAAATGTTATAAGAGTGCAAGATTATCAGTTCAGTTCAATTTCAGACTTGGATAAGAGAAGAGCAATTTTCAACACAAAGAGGAAGTGTGACATTACGTCGTTTTTTGCGCCCAAGTGGACCAGGGACGTTTCTGACAGTGGCGTTAGCGGGACGTCTGCGTAGCATTCATCTACATCTGTGGATCTGAAGGGCACTGGAGCCATCGTTGAAGCTTCTGAATCACGGACCCTGGAACCAACCATGACGCAACACGCACCTGCACCAACCCAGTCTCTGTCATTGTTTGCAAATGACATCGGTCGTTTTGTCAACAAATCATCCAGTCTTGATGCAAATTCTAAACTTCGTTTGCTGAAGAGCCCTTGGACTCCAGATATCTCCTATATTTTTCAAGTATCCGAAAAACGGAAGCTGAAGTTTCAGTTAACTTGGCTCGCTCGTTTAAGCTGGTTGTCCTACTCTCCGTCTGAGGACGCTGCTTTTTGCAGATTTTACATTCTGTTCTCGTCAGAGACAGCTGGCAAAGGCTGCCACCAGCGCTTGGGGAATCTAGTCACCAAACCATTCAGGAACTGGAAGGATGCGATAGAGTGCTTCACAGCTCACCAACAAGCAGAGTTTCATAGAAACTGCATGGTATTGGCTGAAAACTTCATTTCTGTCTCGGAGAAAAGGCAGGATAATATCGCACACCAACTAGACGTGGCAAGGAAAGCGCAGTTTCAAGAAAATCGCCAGAAGTTGCGACCAATTTTTGAGACGGTGATATTTTGTGGGTGGCAACAGCTTGCCCTTCGTGGTACTAACAATTCCGGCCGCATTTCGGTCTCGGATCCAGAACCTTCCCACAATGATGGCAGCTTCCGAACACAACTGCGGCTGAGGGCGAGGCACGGTGACGATGTTCTGAAGAACCACCTTCTTTCTGCGGCTGGAAATGCCACATATGTTTCTCTCATCATCCAGAAGGGTATTATCGCCGCATCCGGGGAGCTTCTTCAGCAGTCTATTGTGGAAAGAGAAAACACAAGTCCATGCTTTTCGGTGCTTGCCGATGAAACGGCGGACGTTTCGAACATGGAGCACCTGTCTGTTTGTGTCCGCTACACATTCAAAGAGAACCTGCATGAGGACTTCCTTGGTTTTACCCCAGTTTCTGATTTGACTGGGCAAGGTCTGGCTTCATCAATCCTGCGATTTCTCGAAAGCCTTGGTCTTAATCTTAATAAGATGGTTGGTCAGGGATATGACGGTGAAGCAGCAATGAGTGGGCATCTTAGGGGTATCCAGGCTGTTATACGTGAAAAGTATCCAAACGCGCTTTACGTCCGTTGTAGTGCGCACAGTCTCAACTTGGACATCTCTTCTGTATGCTCTAGTCTGGCGTTTAAGCATTTCTTTGGTGTCTTGTCACAAGTCTGCATTTTTTACCATACTTCCCCACTCAGGACACATAATTTAAAAGAGAAGATCAATGACATACTACCGGATTCGAGGAAACATACTTTAACCGGACTCTGCAAAACAAGATGGGTGGAGCGCCACGATTCAGTCATGCGTTTTCTTGAGCTTTGTTGACCAATCCTGCGATCCTTGGAAGCTGATGAAGAGAACCGAAAGGTAAAAACGTCTGTGACAGTAGCGCAGGTGCTCGAGAGGATGGACCAATCTTCATTTTTGCGTATCTCCATTTGTTGAAATAACTTTTATGTCCTACACTTCCACTGTGAAAGACTCTTCAGTTAGCTGACTATGATTTGGCAGTTGCATGCAGGCACAAGGAAACTGTCCTTTCAAAAACAAAGGAAATGCTGCTACTGCTTTCACGTATATTTTCGACAAAGCTCAGCGTTTCGCCAGTGACTAAGGACTGGAGATGAATCGTCCATGGACGAGAAGTAGCCAAAGTATGCATGCAGAAGAGCAAGACTTTCTCAATCACTGTAGAACCTCGCTCTTTATTCCTTTCCTGGACCACTTCACTTCCGACCTGAAACAACGATTTGTGCTTCACCAGAAACTGCTGTCAAATCTCTGCGCCTTTTCTCCTGCCAAAATTGCTTCTGTCGATCTGAAGGCATTCAATCCGGATTCATTGGTTGAATTGTATGGCGATATTCTTCCCGAGCCAGGCTGTCTGAAGCAAGAAATTGAGCTATGACGCATCAAGTGGGAGAATATTCCGGCATCAGAGAGGCCTACTTGTGCTGTGTCTTCGCTTCAGGCATGCAACGCCACCTTTTTTCCAAATGTTTTTCTTCTTCTGGCTGTTCTTGCGACGTTACCTGTTAGCACTGCTACTCCAGAAAGAAGTTTCTCAACGCTCAGAAGGCTCAAAACCTGGCTGAGAAATTCAACAGAAGCAGAACGATTGAGTGGCTTAGCCCTCCTTGCAGTCCATAGGGACGTTGACATCTGCCTACATTTTTTCAGGGAAGAAAAATCGTCGCCTGGATTTCGTTTTATAGATATTAGCCCTTACTTTTAGCTAAAAAAAAAATAAAAAAAATAAAAAAAATATATAGACTACTTCTACTATTTGGCTTCTTTTTTCGTTCTGTTTTTGCTGTCTAAAAAAAAACAACTTGTAGTATTTAACTGTATGTAAATACTTGTCTTGTTTTTGCGTTTCTAAAAAAAAAAAAAAAAAAAAAAAAAAAAAAAAAAAAACTTAAAGATACGCAAGTATGCCTAGTGGACGCGTCCTTGTTCGCAAGGGGTGGACTAACGGTCTCGAGCTAACGTAATGATGATCGATGTTAGATAAAGTCCACGGGAAAAAGTCGGGTAAACCCCCCGAACAAAAATCCTGGATACGGCCCTGCCAGATAAATACATTAAATGGATTAGTGCTATGTAAAGGAATAATATTGCTGTGGTTAAGTTAGGAAATGAGAATAGTGGCTGGTTTCGCATTGAATCAGGAACTAAGCGGGGTTAAATTCTATCTATATTGAGGAGCTGGCCTTTACTCCCTCGGAAAATACCCCCCCCCTTGAAAAATAGAACCCTCAATTTCTGATGCAATGAGCACCCTCCAAAGTTACTGCAACCCTGAGATGGAGCTGAGGATGAGAAAGGGATAGTCCCTTCCTACATGGAATAAATTCTGCTCATTTTGGGGTTTAGTGTTACTCTTTAATTTCATAATAACAATGTAGACCGGAAATATTCCCAGAAAATATCAACTTCACATTTTGATGTGTTATTTAAAGTTTTTTTTGTACCCCCCCCCCCAAACAGATAGTTGAGAGCTGGGATTTTTGACATTAAAATGAGACAGCACCTTTTGAGACATATCCCTGTTTTTTAACTAGGGAGGGAGGGAGATACTTCAAAGGGTGCATTTTGATGCCAAAACATCCCAACTCTCATTGAGCCTTCCAATAAATACAGAATCAGTTCTAAGGGAGAGGCAAGGTGAGGGTGGAGGTAGAATTTGATTTATAATCCCCAATTGACGCTACTTAGGATAATGGACGTGTTAGAATATGTTTCAAATTTCCTCTTCATTTAGAAAGGACACTGATACCAAACTACATTTGAAGTCTGACAACCATTATCAAGTGAATGTATACAATCCTGCAAAACAAGCCTTGCCACCAGTAACTGCTGTCCAGCAGTATTCTCCCTTGTTGAATTTTTTTTTTATGTCAGTTCCTTGGCCAAAAATAGCAAAACTTCTGTCTATAAATCTTCAGATAAATCAAGTAAGGTAAACATTAGATGTAAGATGTCATTATCTCCTGGCATCAAAAAGTAGAATGTCAAAAATGTAGTTAATACTAATGAAGGAAGTTAAGACTTACATCTAATAAGGAATTCAGGAAAACTAACCATAGATAGTGACATAAATCTAAATTCAACAAGTGTTACTACCTCCTTCTGATCTCAAATCATGCCAATTATAATAGTGATCATAAACATTAGGTTGCATATATTCAAAATCGATTTGATATTATCAAGCATAACAGACTACCAAACAGTAATGAACCTTTTGCTCAAGAATTTACATGTGTTAACACAATTTTGACAGGTTCTTGCAAATAAGGAGATGATTCTAATTTTGAGAGGGAACCAAGATTCATAAAAAAAATGATTGTAGAAATAACAATGATAAGAATGATTGTAAATGCTCAAATTTGGAAGTTCTAAATTTGGTACCAAATGCCCATATAATTATGGTACTATGATATCTAGTCTTGACAAGTAAAATCGTACTACGCCTACAAGTTTTTTTTTTTTTTTTTACTACAACTTTGATAAAAGCGTTCTTTTTCGTATTTAGGTTGTTTGTTAGAGGCAGTGCTTTTTAAGTTTGGAATCACAAGTTCTCAGTGGATGATTTTATTTATGTCCCCCCTCCATCAATTTTGTGTGGAAATCTGTAGAAACTTTGGAGGGGGTCATTCAGTGGGAAATTAAAAATTTCCATGAAAATATATATAAAAAAGTGTTTTCTAATGAGAATACAAAAAAAGTATTTTTTGAAATCTAGGAGGGGGGGCAATAAAATCTTGGGAGGGGAGCAAGTACCTTTACTGAAAAAGTGGAAATTTTGAGCCAAAAAATACTTTTT
Source organism: Artemia sp. Qi Xiang Cuo (assembly GCF_049724085.1). NCBI lineage: Eukaryota > Metazoa > Arthropoda > Branchiopoda > Anostraca > Artemiidae > Artemia > Artemia sp. Qi Xiang Cuo. The sequence goes on from NC_142807.1 coordinate 50,515,651, forward strand.
TATAGTTTCAGACACCCACTTTACTCTGTAAGATGTCCTGTGATACTCCTAAAACATGTGCTGTTTGCATGCATTTTTCCTAATAAAAATATTTAATATCTTATAGTTCTTTGGACTGATGAAAACCAGAAGTGCATCCAGGATTTTTGTTCGGGGGGGGGGGGAGTAGGAATTTTTTTAGGGGGGGGTTACATAAAAAATCTCAAAAAAGGCATACAAAATTTGTTTATGTCTATTTTGTTAAGTTTTTACGAGTCAAACAAACATTTCAGGGGGGGGGGTTCAAACCGGTAACCCCCCCCCAGGATAAGGCCTTGATGAAAACTATTGATAAACATATTTGATACAGTAGTGTATAAAGAATTATTTTTCCAGGTATGAATGAGGAAGTATTAGTTAATCCTTGCAGATGTGCAGGTAGCATAGGCTTAATTCATAGGAGTTGCTTGGAAAAGTGGCTAGTAACTGCCAACAAAGATAAGTGCGACCTATGCAAGTATCAGTTTCACGTGCGAAGGAAACAAAGAACTCTTGTTCAGGTGAGGTGCCTTGTTTTTTCACTCTCAGGCTTATTAGGGTACTTCACTTCTTCCAAGATGCATCTTTTTCTTTGTAGAGGTAGGTTTGTGCACCTATCTTGATGTACCTCTTCTAGATGCATACTGGTAGATACCAGTAAAGAACACAGTCAACAGTTGATGCATTTCATCTTGTCTAATGAACATTATTGGTGATTAGAGGTGGCTCTTTGAATTTTTCGCTTTTGAAAATACATTATCAGTAATAAAGTGGAGACAAATTCGATTTTGGTTTGGTCATAAATTGCTTCAAGAAAGTTTTTTTTCGGAAGTTTTTATTAAAATTAAATTTACAGGAACCAATAAACAAAATCCCAGGTAAATATTGGTTTTCTTATTAGAAAAATTGGATGCCCAAGCTAGTACAACAGGGAAATACAATATCTTCAACTCATACCGTTTTGGAGCTGGGAAGGAAACTAGCTATGGTAATAGAATGCTACAATTTTGTTGATAAAATTATCTAGTTAGGCTATAACAAACACAACATTTGGCCACGCATAACCTGAACCATAAGTTAACATGGCAATCTGCTGATGGTAAGACATATAACTTTATTGATTTCTTTTATGTAAATAGAAGACTGACAGGATCGATACAGGGTATTAGGGAGTATAAAAGTACTGACGTTGAAAATAAAGATCATCATCTAGTTCTATCCTGAATCGATGTAAAGCTGAAATAAAGGAAGGGTATCTACTCACCAGGAAATTGTGAAGTTGATAGGTGTTAGAATGAAAATTTGAGTGGAACCTTTCAAGAACAATTGGGTTTGACGCTGGAAAGGTTTGAAGTTGATAATGTAGAAGATGAATGGAATGTTCTTATGAATATATTTTGTGAAATAGAAAATACTTTTGGGATGAACAACAGGAAAACAGCTACGAATGTTAGCGAAAAGGCCTTAGGCTTTGTAGATGAGACCAAAGTGTTTTGTATAAACAGATTCTGAGTGAAAGCTCTTACGAGAATATGATGGGGAAAACACAGCAAGACTACATGATAGTAAGATATTGTATTGATATGTTAAGAGATTGGGGGGAACAAGTCATTTTAACCTATTCACCGTTTGAATCTCAATTAGTGATAGAGAGTGTGCTAATCAGAGATGGACAAAATATTTTGAAAGTTTGTTAAGCCGTAATAAATGTAGGAAATTGTACAGAAAATAATGAAGGAATTACTAATATTTTTATTGTGAGAAAATTTCTATAGCAAGGAGGAGTTAGTAATAGTTTTAAAAAGTTTGACAAACGATAAGGCTGCACATACAGAATGTATGATGAACGTTTTTTTAAATATGGTGATTATGGAGTTACAGATAAAATACTGAAAACGGTGATTTTTTATAAGAGGGTGGTATCTAGTGATGTTAGGAAAGTTTTAGTTTAAGCCTTTATAAAGAAATGTAATAAAATGAATATAGCGATTATAGAGGCATTAGCTTCATTTCGGTTGAAGCACATTGCTTAACAAGGTGACGCTTATTGTATTAATAGAGGCTGTTGGTAAAGTATGATGGAATATTGTAGTTTTAGGAATGGGGGAGGATGTTTTGACTAAATTTTATACGAAGGGTAATAATTGCAAAGTGTTTTAATTATCTTGTTTATTTAGTCCTGTGCTCTGTAGATTATGAATAGCATTTGATTCACCTAATAGCGACACTTTAGTAAAGATCCTGTGCTTGTATTGTATGCCAGATAGTATTGTTGAAGTGATTAGTGCTTTGGAAGAGAGTACTGTTGCTATAGTTAAGGTAGAACGCCATTCTAGCAGTCTTTTTGGCATAGAATCAGCAGTTTAGCAAAGTTTGTGTCTCACTTACGCTTATCTGGATTATTTTGATGGTTTTTTTTTCCAAAGGGACACAGCAAATGCTATTGAGGAACGTGGTATCAAGTGGGAAGATAAAACTCTTCTGGAATTAAAATTATACAGGCGATGTGATTGATGCAAACGAACTAGCCTAAACAAAATTGTTCGTGTAATGAATGAACTTCTGAAAAGTTTTGAGAATTTGAGGAGCTAAAATAGTTTGAAAATCAACATCAAAAAGACTTAATCGCTCAAAATAGGAATAAATGAGGATGAAGAGGTAACACAAAATTGATCAAGTGCATGGCTTCCCGTTCGTGTGTAGTATTAACTAAAAAAAACAAGTTACTTTAACTGAAAGTAAGGAGCGACATTAAAACTTAAAACGAACATAAATTATTCCGTATATGAAAGGGGCTGTCCCCTCCTCAACGCCTCGATCTTTACGCTAAAGTTTTTTGTTGTTTTAAAAAATAAAGTTGTGAGAAAGTCAAACTTTAGCGTAAAGAGCGAGGCATTGAGGAGGGGACAGCCCCTTTCGTGTACGGAATAATTTCTGTTCGTTTTAAGTTTTAATGTCTCTCCTTACTTTCGGTTAAAAAAAACTTTTTTTTTTGTTAATTTCTGAACGTTTTTGAATTAATGCAGCTTTGATTTTGGGTCACCGTACATGAATAATTAAAACAAGATTTGCATTTTAATTTTCCTTTTTTTGGCTAATTGGTTTTCTCGAAATTTTGTTCTGACGTAACTTACGAATTAACTTACGTAACAAATTTCTATATTTGCATGTTTTTATTACGTATATTAGGGAGTTCGCTCCCTAGTCAATACCTTGCTCTTTACAGCAAAGTTCGAATTTTGTTCGAATCACAAACCCCTGAATAACAAAGGCCGGTTAATTGGAATAGATAGCTCTTTTGAAAGTGTTAATAAAAACTTTTAGCGGGTATAGCGAGGAATTGACGAGGGGCCGAACTCTCTTAAAAACGCAATAATTTATGTGCGTTTTAAGTTTTAATGTTGCTCCTTACTTTCAGTTGAAAAAAACTTGTTTTTTTGGAAATCTGGCACCCCCTTCATGGAAATGTCCCTTCCCCCAATGAAATATCCTCCGTGGAAATATCCTCCCCCGTAATCCCTACTCCGACCCCGACCCCCACTAGAAAAAATTTCCTCCTGAAAACGCCTGTATACTTCCCAATAACCAATACTATATGTAAACAATGGGCAGAGCTCAGAACTTGCAGCCATTCCTCCGGGAATTGTGGGGGATTAAGTCATCATCAAAGACATATTTATTAAATTTTCAACTATGCTGAACAAAATGGCTATCTCAAAATTTTGATTGTGTGACTTCGGGAAAAAAATGAGCCTGGGAGGGAGCCAAGTTGCCCTCCAATTTTTTTGGTCACTTAAAAAGGGCTTTTTTCAGGCTATTTGACCTTAAGAAAGGAGTGAAGCAGGGCAGCGCCATGTCCCCGAGACTGTTCGGTTTGTTTTTGAATGATATGGTGGAGTTTCTGGAAGAAAAATGGGCTCCAAAGCTGTGTCTTGGAAAAATTAATTTTTCGGTGTTATTATTTGCGGATGACACTACATTGGTGGCGAAGTCGCCAAGGGAGCTTCAGATGTTACTGGATTTAATTGAGGAATACTTACAAATGAAAAAGTTACAGCTGAACGTTATGAAAACTAAAGTGGTTGTTTTAAGTAAAAGACATGACAAAATTGATAATATATTTGTATTTGGAGGACAACAATTAGAAGTAGTTGAAAAAATTAAGTATCTTGGTTATATCTTCCAAAGTAATGGTGGATGGAGTTCTCATATTAAAGAAGTGTTAAATAGGGGAAGAGCTGCAACATTTTCACTTTTCAGGAATAAAATTAGTGGAATAAAGAATTTGTCTTTGCATAAGAGGTTTTTTTTTTATCCAAGATTATGCCGATTCTCCATTACGGGGCAGAGATCTGGGGACATGAGAACGCTGCCCAGTTAGAAAGCGTTCAGCTAGGTTATTTTAAGAGATTGTAAGGGTTGCATAGAATGACCCATTCCTAGTTTCTTAAGGGATATCTTGGACTTTGGTCTCTTAAAAGTTATAGGATAGTCCAAATGATAAAATTTTGGCCAAGGGTTGTACAGTTACCCATTGATAGGTTACTGAAGGCTGCATATGATGAGTTACTTCAGGTACATAGAAAAAGATCTTGGTCTTTTAAAGTTAAAGAAGTACTGGATATTTCAGGTTTTTCTTTCATATGAAATGATGCCCTTTGACCAAAAAGTCAACAATTAAATTCGGACAAAGAAATGAAGCGGTTGCTAGAGGACCATACGATGCATAAATGGAGCAAGGAAATTAATAATTTGGAAACTTTAACTCATTATAGAGAGACTGAGGTAATTTGTGGTGAAAAATTTTACTTTAAGCTAAATTTACCTTCCTGATACCTCACATATTGGATGCAGCTATGTTCTATTTGCCATCCGATTCGTTCGAAGTTGAAATTTTTTTAGAGGAGGAAAATTGTTCCGGACATCAGGTTTGCTTGCCCTCTTTGCCAAGAAGAGGATGAGGATTTGGAGCATCGTCTGAGTCGTTGTCGAGGTCTTTTGGGGGTAAGGGAAAATTTATTTGGGAATGATGGAATGCTGCTTCCCGATGCCTTGAAAAGTACGTCGTCAAAATTTATTTGTCTAGTGGGAAGATATCTTGATGAGTATTTTGCAAAAAGAAGAGAGTAGTTTTTTTTTCTTTATTATTGTGACGAGTGCTGTAATTTGTTAATCTTGTATGTTATTTATGTACATGGCCACATTTTGGCTTGAAATACACGTTATCTTATCTTATCCTATAACTTGCAGCCCTTCCCCTGGGAACTGTGGGGGATTAAGTCATCCTCAAAGACATATTAATTAGATTTTTAACTATGCTGAACAAAATGGCTATCTCAAAATTTTGATTGGGTGACTTCGGGAAAAAGATGAGCGTGGGAGGGGGTCAAGTTGCCTTCCAATTTTTTTAGTCACTTAAAAAGGGCACTAGAACTTTTAATTTCCGTTCGAATGAACCCTTTCACGATATTTTATAACCACTGGATCGATACTATCATCCCTGGGGAAAAAAAAACAAAACAAACAAAAACGCACCAGTGATCATTCTTCGATCAGAAAACGAAAAATTCCGAATTTGTACACATAGGAGCTTGCAACTTATGCAGCAGATATGCGAAATTTGATGGTGGGAATTTCAATCACATTCTTTGAATTTTAGGGGGTGTTTCTCTCTTTCACCGAAAATAAGGCAAATATTCTCAGGAGCGTAGCTTTTGAGGGGTAGGACTAAACTTCACGAAACTTATATATTTGAAATCAGCATAAAAATCTGATTCTTCTGATGTATCTATTGGTATCAAAATTCCGTTTTTTAGAGTTTCGGTTACTATTGAGCCGGGTCGCGCCTTACGTACAGTTCGTTACCACGAACTGTTTGATACGTAGCAAGGATGGTGGATGCAGTGAAGACGCTGAAAGTAGACCAGCTGAGGTGCATAGTGTTGTCATCAAGTATAGCTGTGAATCTGTGAAGCGTGATTGCTTCGAAGAAAGGTGGAGGAAAGTATGCTAGAAGTATTTCATAGTAATAGTTTTTGTATGGTTTTGACTACTCATTTGAATGACCGTATACCAAACAATAAGTTCTACAAAAAATTTGATTCAATCCCACCTTCTGGAACTATAGCGAAAAAAGGTTAGGAATACGCCTTTTAGATTATGTCACGTGGATGAATGATGATAGACAATTTCTCTTATTATTGATTCTCCATCGGGATAGGCTCAAGAGGTGATGGCTATAAAAAAAAATAATCCCTTCGTATGATGTTTTGGGTGGGATGCCCCAAGGAAGCAGCTTCAACCAAATCTTATTCGGAATTTTATCCATGATTTTTCTTCAGCATTCCTCTATTACAGTGTTCGTAGATGATGTGAAACTATACTTACCAGTTCCAAGGGTTCGTGGTGAACGCCTTCTATAAAATGACCTCATTTCCCACGGAAATTGGATGATCTCTTTATTCATAACAAACCAGACAAATAAAGTTAAGTTAGATTTTTTCTTTTTCAGTGGATCCGCAGTCCTACACAAGCAACTAGCGTTCGAACCTTCTTTATTGATGTGGCTGCGATTTCTCTGTTGACAATCATGGCCGTAGTAGCCAATTATTATTGTATCACCAGTGGTATATCTTTCATCAAAGAAGAACTCTATTTTGAAGCTGTTGCTTTGCTGTTCATCTGTGCTGTCCTGGATAGTGTTCATCTTCTGTGGGTATTACTCTCAATTCGGTGAGTTTTTTGCCAAACTTGTGATTAATTGTTGATTTAGGAACGGGATATTTTGCAAAATAGAGCTAGTAATAAAATATTACAAAACCTTCTGTTGTAAAAATTGCTTATCGAAAGTCAGCCATGGTTCCCGTGATAACTCTGAATATAAATATGCTGTTAAATTTAATATTTAACGCTCATATTTATAAACTTATAGAAACATATAGGCTAAAGGTTTTTTTTAGTCTTGGTTGATTCAAGTACGACTGCCACTCTTTTGAATTTCTCCAAGATTTTGGGGTTTCAGTCCTGAACTTGGGTTCTCGGGAAAATTATTTATGTTATTCATCAATGTCAAAAAGTGCACAAAATGTGTTTTATTATTATTATTTGAAATTTTTCTGTCTCAAATTTTCTTCTAAGTGAGTCTTGTGATTTTATTGAGTTCACAATGGCAACTCAGAAACTATCCTTTATTGGAGGGTTGCCACCCCTCTAGCCTCCCACCCCCATTCTTTCCAATGAAGTTTGAAGATTATAGATACGGCACTAATTATGCTCTCAATAAGGCCTAAGCTAAATTCTAGTGTAAAAAGGGGGGAAGGGTTCACAGCCACATTAAAATATGATAATTTCAATTCATTTTAAATTTTAACGTCGCTCTTTACTTTTGCTTGAATTCTTTTTTGCTTATTCTTAACAGAAACCATTTAAGCCTAAAACCTTCAATTATTATCATTGCTAGTATTATTTTGGTTCAACCCACAACACTAAGCCGAGGCTCAGACCACAAGAGCCCATTGCCTCCACACCCAAATAGCCGCTGGGCTATTGGTTCTCCCTTGGATGTGACACCACTCGTCAACCATCAGCGGTAAGCGGCACTTAGCTCTCAGAATCGGTACTAGCAAGAGCTTCTTTCTTCCACCTTGGATTACTCCTCTAAGGATCGTTTCTTGCGTCACAATCAGCGCTTCTGATGTCCATGGGTATTGACCTCGCGCATAGTTTTGGTTGCTATTATTGGATTCAATCCATCCAGTCTCGTCAGTGTATGCCACAAAACACCTTGCTCCGTGGTCACTGACCGGGAAGGCCAGTGACTGGACGATAATTGAAATTAGCATTATTAGGTCTCTAGTTTGTGTTTACTACTCTCAGAGGCACTACGAGAAGGTTGTCACCAGTACTCCAAAAACTCCGATGAAACGATATTTGAAAATGTCTTAAGCCCAAAACCATTCCCCATCTAAACCTTTTCCACAAAAAGCATTTTCCAGAAACATTTTATGGCCTACTTTCATTATTTATTTATTTATTTCTAACCCGTCAAACAATGCAAAAAGTGCACAGAGACGGAGTACAAAGTAGAGAAAAAGACAAAACGGGACTAAAAAAAAAACATCACAACATTTATCAAAACACTTAATGAAGATTACCTATTAAAAACTGAACAACTATCTCATACCTACAACCTTAAGCATCATTGTGTAAGAAGGGGATGCCACGGATGAACACTGATTCTGTGGTTATGTTTCGAAATAACTTTTGAAAGAGTTATTTCTGGATTGGCTATTTTATATTTGCGGATTAATGCTGAATCTCGGGTCCAAAGGGGTAAATGAAGGAAATATTTTGCAAATTTAAAATTTGCTGAACGGAGTTTATGTTTAACTTTTTGTGTGAAAATCTTCCAAAATGGTGCTGTGTATAGGTGTGGTAGTCCTCAGGGACTGATTTAAAGCTTTGACGTTTCTAAGCCCGAGTGTTTTTGTCGCTCCGTTTTTGTGAGATTTTCGGCAAAATTCCCGAAAATTCAGGGATAGGAGAAGCACTGAACAGAACGCAGTTGCTGAACGAGATGTAAAGAAATATAGAGAGATGATACCGAAATCTGAGCTGTAATTCTTAGGAGACATCTGACAGTTATTCAGTGGCCACATATTTCCTGTGTTTTTTTTAAAGATTCTTTTCTGTGAATAGGCAGCGGGACGGCGGAGTGCACCTGGAACTTTGAAAATAAGTCACATCAGTCCATTTTTTTAAAGACAGAAATCACTCAGTGATAGTTTATTGCCCCCCTGGCATTGTGCGCCTCTAGGCACGGGTCTAGTGGTCCTATTGGTAAATCAAGGCCTGGTAATGCTGTTGAATTAAACAGTTTAACAAGGATTATTCGGTTGAAACGGTTTTTTTTTTATTTCGGACAGCTGAGGTATCAGCCTTTTTCTTTTTTAGCCCTTTAGCCCTCTACTGTTACCATTTTAACAGCCTTCCAAATTCTGACGCAGAAATTATTGTGATGAACAGACATTAAAAATGTTGTATGTTTTTCTTCTTTATTTTTGTGAAATATATAAACGGAGGTGGTGAATGTGAGACCCGAATTCTCGTGGTTTTATGGTATTCGCCATAATTTTCTAAAATTCAGTCGCTTCGTAATTTTCTCAGCAATTTCCTGCAATTCGTTTGCCTTATGGTTCTCATCACCATCTTCTTCTGCCAGAATTTGCTTCACATATTTTTTACGAAGTTATTTTTGTCTAATGTCTTTTTTGTATAATTTGACTCTTTTTGGGCTGTTTTCGAATTTTTGGCGGAATTGTAGTCGGGATTCTTTTCATTCTGACAGCCGTTGCTGGAAATTGGGTCAGAAAAGCCCTGTAACTGTCGTTTAGGGAGGCCCGTTTGGGGAGTGTATCCAGCTTATCAAAAAGGCGGGTCTGCAATATCATAAGAACAGCCGAGGGCAGTAAGTACTTTCTAGACATTTTAAGGGGGATGTTAAAAAGGGGGTTGGAGGGCTACCAATACCTCCCATGCTTTTTTTAGCTGCCCTCCCTCCAAACATTCGATAAAAATTTTAAAATAGCCATCTTGTTCAAAATAGTATGAATTTCTAATAACGATGCCTATGGGTATGAAATTACCCCCCAAAGCTTTTGAGAGGGCTGTCGAACAAAATCAAAACACACTTTGTGCATGCTGGTTGTCAAAAGGGCCTATCATCAATATCTAAGAAACGGCTGTGAGTATTCAGTTAAAATTTTCAGGGTACGTTGAAGAGTTGTCGGGGGTTTTCAAACAAAGCCAAAACATATTATAGAATAGAATAGAATTTATTGACACAAAAGCCCAAAGGGCCGTGGTCACAAAAACAAAGACACTTTCATACACACTTAAATTGGCACAAAAGTATAATCTGGGCTAGTGAACTATCACCCTCATCCCTAATCTTCAACAAACTTTTCTCTATGTTCTATACCCATCGTTAGGAACCTTCCGAATCTCTTTATACCTCCCATATCATTCCTTGCTAATAAATTTATTATCTCATCTCTCTGCCAAACCTCAACCCCAAACAATTATTTTCTTAAATATATTAATTCACTACACTTCCCCACAAAATGAACCAAATCTTCCTCTTTCCCGCACATGGGACAGAAGTAAGGACCAGAAGCTTGCCTAACCCCTCCCAGATACTTTCTTCTCTCACCTAGTGGTAACTCATCTGACCTAACACAAATAATAAACTTTAGCTGCCTCATTTGAAGCTCCGCCTTAAAATACAATTCTTCTCCCCACTGCTCCTTGCCTTTGCATATAACTCCAGTGATCGGGTCTCATTTACTCGCGCATGCCACACCTGGATCTCATGATCCCTTAGCCTCTCCCTGACCCTACTTGCAACATCTCCATCCTTTAATCCAATCCCTAGGCCACCATTCCATAGCTCTGAAAATCCACCATTATCCAATATCTTCTTTATTTGAGATGGTCACGTATCACTCTTTGGGATCCTCAGAGCTTCTAAATATGCTGCTTTTGTTATCCTTACTCTGGGCATACTTAGGATTTTCTCCCATAGTCTTATCATCCCTACTAGCCTATCACTTCTTAAAGAAAATAAACCTAGATCTCCTCTCATTACTAAACTATTCGTTGATAAATGTAGACCTAAAACTCTCTTTAAATACTGAAGCTGAATCTCCTCCATCCTCTCACCAGCTATGTATCCCCAAACTTCAGATCCATAATGCATAGCCGATGCAATCTTTACCTGAAATATCTGCTTATGCATCTTCAGGTTCTGTATGCTCGCCAGTTGGCTAGCAGTCACAGCATAGGTGTAGAACTTTCCTCTAGCAAGACTTAGCTTCGGTCACTTTCCAAATTTGCCGTTTGAAGAATACTTACATACTAAATACATACACCTACCCCTACTTTCTAAATCTATTCCCTCCCATTTTACTCTATCCCTACTTGTAATCTTACCCCCTTTTCTAAAAACCATATCTACCGACTTCTTTACATTCAGGCCAATATTTATACAATCCTTCATTAACAGTTCCCTCTTTACATTATCAAATACCCCTTTTAAATCCAAAAAGCTACATACAATCTACCTCCCTTCTTATTTATAAACTTATAATCTAAACAGTTTAATGTAAAAATTTGATCAATCATACTATGTCCCTCTCTGAATCTTGACTGCTCCGATTATACCGTATGTATTATGTCTTATATCTTCAGTATATTATATCTTCGGCTTATTTCATTATATTTTTTATTGACAGCGATGTTTTGAAAAATAGAGGACACAAACACAAAACACAAATAATTTTTTATAAAACGCAATGACGCAATAGACTTTAGAACTTTAAATGGTTTAAGGAGGGGAAAGGAGACAGTAGCTAAATTATTCTTTGAAATAATTTTTGTTTCATTTCAGTTTGACTTGAATACTCAATTTAAATTTTACTCATTTTAAGATTTATTTATTCATCTATATCATTATCCGCTATCTTTATGTTTGATATGATTATTTAGTTTTATTCCTGTTCGTTTTGGGTTTCAATTGTCCTTTAATTGTAATTTCTGGTCGTTTTGAATTTGAATTATTACAGGACTTTATTTCTGCTGGTCAAAGAAGACTTATTTCCCCCAAAAATAGGGTTGATTGCGTTTTATTTGGTCTAGCCCTATCTGTGAAAAACTCCTGGTTCCTAACACCCCCCCCCCCCTTCCCACATTGAAAAATAGTGAAATTATGTTTTCTGAAGTCAGTTTCTTCGACAACTGGAAACACTAGGTTGAAACATTATATTTTGTAATGTTACATTGAATTATAGGTATCATTGTGGAGTCGTTATGAGATGGCGTTGCAGAGCATCCGTCATTGAATTGCTGAATGTTAAACGAAGAACTCCAATGAAAGCTACTGTTCATGTAGCACCTACTGACATTGTAATTCAAAGATGTACTCCACCTGTTGCTGAAAATGGAGAAATAACTATTACCGTAATTTTTCACTTCTTTCCTTATTGCCGTAATGTTTACTGAGTTCAGGGGTGAAAGGTTCACGTGGAATGGATATTAATGAAAAACAGACGTGGAATATCAGTCACTGCTATAGCAATAACTTAGTAAAGAGTAGTTTGCCTTCCATGTATTACTTTTTTGTAGCTCTAGAAACTATGTACGGCGCATGCCTAATTCAAATCTATAAGTAAATTAGATTTATTTTATTTAACTGCTGAATTCTAAGTCTATTCATGGGTTCAGTTATGCAGAGTTGAAAAATTTACCCTATTGACACCCTGAAACGGTTTTATTCACTTATCTGTTGATTTGGGTAAGAAAAACCACAACATATAACATCATTTTCAATCTAACTAAATAACTTGAACTTGTCTAACCTGTCCATCCTGGTGATTTATCCCGTGGTAAACGAAGACCACATTCCTAGAAAACAGTCCTCGGAATATCATAATAAAATCGGAATAAAATTCCTCGGAATATCATGCAACGGTTATAAAACAAAAGGTGAATGCCATCAGTAGACAGGAATTGAATACATTCTAGTCGAAAAGGTTTTTTGTAAAGTCATGCATTAAGAAAAACATAAAAGGTATGAAAATAAAAAAGTGAAAAAACACAACTACTTCATTTACAGGCCACTCTATGCCAAAAGTAGGAATGCTACTAACATAAAATGTCTCCAAACGGAAAAGAGGCTTTTGGTGCCAATGCCCCAGCAAGTGTTGTCACTGTTAAGGGGCATCGCAAGGGATATTATCTGTCTGGTTGAAATATAACCGTCTAAAGGGTTAGCTAGTTTCTCTTTGCTAGTTCTTATTTCAGACCTAGGACACTTTTGTTTTCTTTTTTGTTTACACTATTTATTAAACAAGAAAATTATGATGTCTGTTTTTTTTCTGAAAAAATAGAGTCAATTTGCAATCTTCATATGAACTTTTCCTTTCAGGTTTGATGTAAATTTTGGAGTAAGTGTTTAAATTTCCATCGCATACCGTCAGTAAGCTACTGATCGCGAACTGTAACCGTTACCGGAATGGGTAATCATGATAATAATGTAATAAACTGCAAAGACAGCTGTGTTGCTCTGCAACTCAGTAACTATAAGAAAATAAAAGCACCTTTGATTAATGAAGCAACAATGTAACACATAAAATGACAGAATTAGTGACCCATTAGCGCAAGATAGTCAGAAATTAATGATACTATGTTTTTTCGGTTTTGGTTATTCTTGTACTAACAGCCAAAATATGGGTCTTGTCTATAAAAACTGTTACATGAAATGAACTTCTTAGTAGAGATATAGCAAATTTTGAAGATTATTGTCTAAAGGGGTTATACTGAGGGGTGTCAATTGGGTGCCGGGAATGGAAAACATTTGCCCCCCGCTTATCCCCCCTAGATGTTTAGCCCTCCCCCTAGGTTTTGAAAAATGCATTTTTGGGGGTATTTTCGTAGAAAAATTGATTTTTTTTTTCTTTTGTATTTCCGTTGTAAGAAACATTAAAAAAAAGACAAATTTGACCTCTTACCTAGATTTAAAAAAATAAATTTTGCCCCCCCCCCCCCTCCTCCATATTTTTGTGAGTTGATGCCAGAGGTTTCTTCCCTTTTTAATCACAATTTGTAAGGTAGATTCGGTATTGCTAATTGATCTAGTTTCATAGTGTGCTTTGAAAGGCGAACCATTATACCGCAGAAAGGAAGTTCAGGCGGTATAGTTTATAATCTTTCTGTTTAGTTTTCAGCTAAGGTAGTCAAGCTAGAAGGATAAAAAAAAATCATAATAATTTTGAAACCATGAGAACGGACATAGGCTATTTGCAAAGACTGAAGGTCTAAACCCGTTGTGAAGGTCGAGCAAGCCGAGAAAGGGGACTAAATACGAAAAAAAAGAATGGTCTTAAAAGATGTTACATAGTTTGAATTGAAACACGTAGATGTTGTAATTAAGGTTATATTTTGCCTACTTACTTATTTTGTTATTGAGATACTTTTATTTTAGGTGATACCTGATGTAAACAATCCGATAGCAACTTCTTCAGTCTCAGTTCAAAGTGATTCCGTCTAGATTATAATAACCTGTATTACTTAATTTGAAAGTGTCCGATTACTCAATCTAGGGAAATGTTTATTCTATGCAAGCTACATGTTTTTCATTTATATCTTTTGTTTTCATAGAAAAGTGATAATCCACACTTTTCTAAAGGTCTCTCAAAAGAAGATATCATTGGGCCTGAAACTAATGAGCGTGTCTGAGATTTTTACAGTTTTACAGCCAGGGGTACATAAGGTATGTGAAGCTGTTCATGTGGGCATTTTTTTTGGGGTGGGGAGATTTTAATTTGGTTGGTATCATATTGGTATATATATTTATTTCATTTTTGCCCGCTTACAATGAAATAGAGAAAAGTTGAATAAAAGGTAAGCAAAAAATAATAATGTATTTTACACTAAAAACTGAAAATACAGGTCTTGCAGTCACACAAATTGTACATAAAAGTAACATAATTATTAAATATATATTATAATAGTACATAATTGTTTAAATTACACTACTTTTCCATTTTAAATGAAATGAAATCTAAGAACTTATGCTTCAAATGATATAAACGAATTTTATGTATTACTACTAAATATGTTTCTTAAATATGTTAAATACACTTAAATTACTATTAAATACACTACTATGTTTCTTAAATACTGTTAATTTCTAAAGCTAAAGATTTATCAGACACTTTAAGAATAATTTATCCCCTGGGACTCTAATGTGTATACTTTTATGTATAATTAAAATGGAATGAAAATATTATAACGGATAAAACTTTGTTGTATATTCATTTCGTTTTATTTATAAGTGTCGCCCGTTATTATATTTTCACTTCCTTTTAATTATCAGTTTTGCCTGCTATTCTATTTTCATATCATTCTAATTATAGGTTTTCGTGTTATTCTATTTTCATTTCATTTTAATTGTACATAAAAGTATACCTTATCCGCTGAGAACCATACACTGGGACTCTCATGGAGTCCCAGCGGATAAATTATTTTGAAAAGAGTCTGATTTACCTTTACTTAAAGAATTGATGGTATATAAGAAACAGCAGTTTATTTAACAGTAAAATATAATATTATATAAACAATATAATATTATATTGTTTTATAAACAAACTCCTAACCTTAAGGGGGGACGCCAGTCCAAAGTCGTTTTGGCCGATTCGAGCCCTTTTCCTGGTCGGCAAAAAGGCTCAAACACAAAGGTATCAGATTTCACACAGACTTGAGTAAACAAACTCGAAGAGGGCGACTTCCAGGGGTTCCTTACGCTTTTGAACAAAAGGAAGCCGCTTTTGAACAACTGACCGCTTTTGAACAAAAGGAAGCGTTAACCCCCTCAGCATAATTTATGCGCCCACATCCGTTTGATTCCAAGTATTTTAGGCTCTTTGTCGGGGGATAAGCAATTTGAAACGTTGGTATGTAAAGTATTCGAAGGGACTGCAGTCAGCAAGTGTTTTTTATAAAAATATGCTGCAACTGTTTCAATAGAATATTTTTCGCTGCATTTTTAAGTGCCAATTACGACAATATTGACTGCAGTGATCTTGCAGGCAAACCCAAAATAGGTTTTTGTCTTTTTTTGGGATTTCAGGAAAAATAGGTGTCGGTTTTAGCATTTTGCTAAATCAAAATGTTCACCTGATTCTATTTTATTAGAAAAGACTGAGACCGCCTAACTGCCTCAACTATTAATGTCAGACAAACTCAAAACGCTTACTATGGGAGAGATAGGAAGGTCGCTTCAAGTATGGTCGCCCCTTAAGCTTTTTCTCTCAGCATAAAAAATTCCCCAATAGTCGTCTGAAAACTATGAAAGCTATTTTCTATAATTTTTTTATTATTATTAAATAAGAATGGTAAATAGTACATAAAATAATTTCCGTAAATATATTATTGTGTAGAAATATCTTTAAAATAAGTTCTATTCAGTTCTATAGTTCTATTAAATAAGCAAATTTATAATTTTTTTATTTTGTTTTATAAATAGTTTCTTATGATTATCAAACAATAATTAAAAGAATTTTTGGATGCAGACACTTTTAAGGCAGCAATATAATATTCTTTCGCATTATTTAATGTAAAATTATAACTACGAATCTTCAGTTTTTTCTCTCTCTATTTGGAAGAAAAGTTACGAAAATTTATAAATATTATTTCGAAAAACGATTTTATTATTTCTTCTATAACGATAATATTTCTCCTATTACGATTTTTTAGAAATAATAATTATTTCTCCTTATTTCGAAAAACGAAATTTTATCTATGAAGAATAGTAAAAAAAATTAAAAAAATATAAGAACATTTAAAAAGAATTAAATGAGTTAAGATGTGCAATGCTGTAATGCCATGCCTTTGTTTAGTTATATAGGGTAAAAGGCTAGACGCGAAATAATTTTAGATAGTTCTGTAAATATCTTTTTTGTATAATTTAAGTAATAAAATTCTATTTCGGATAAGTAAAGATATACATTTGTACCCTGGCTTGATCTTCGTACATAGTACATAAAATAATTTTAGTAAATAAATAATTTTGTAAAGACTTTTTAATATATTTCTAGCGCATCGATAATTGTATAATAGTTTTTCATATAATTATATGCCAACAAATTAGTTTTTAGTTTAAATAATAATGACAGAAGATCATTAAAGTAATTTCAGAGTTTTTTCTAGAATTTAGAACTAGAGGACTTTTGAGAGCACAATAACTCTTTTTTAAGAAAATAAAAGGAGATCAGACACGGCCATTGAGTATGGGCACGATGATATTTGTTAAATTTAGCTGTGATATACATTTCGCCTGTGATTTTAAAGTAGTGTAGTATGTAGCGATTTTATACCTTTGCTTCAGTGAGCAGCTATTATTAAAATAAGTTTTCGCTTTATAGCCTAATATTTATTCAGTTTCTGGTACTGCGTCTGTTTGCTACCCCCCCCCCCCCCTCTTTTTTGTTATACTATAAGATTAAATTCTGTTCTATTTTATTCAATTCTAAAAATTTAAAATAACTAACTAGTTTTCTCAGAACTTGTAGAATCAAGGTTATTAAGTCAACTGCTAAATTCAAGCATTAAAAACTTCCTGAAAATTTATCGAACTTTTCGAATTTATCGAAAATTTATCGAAATTAATTGATTAAACAAAGAATTAAAAAAAGAACCCTTTAAAGGTGTATCTTGTTTATTTGGCTTCTTTCTCGTAGTTGCGTTATCGTAGTTGTGTCTCGTAATTTTGGAATAGTTTTTCGTTATTTTGTTTGGTAATAATTGTTTATGTGAATGGTAAAAATTTCCGTCTTGTTCAATTGATAGAAACCAAAATAACTTGCGTCAAATGTGCTCGTGTTAAAGGTTTAAAATACAATATTAGTGTGTTTGTATTTGTTCAAATCCATACCATAAAGTTGCATATAATGTAATTGGTTTTGTCCAATTGATACAACCAAGAAAATTCCTGTCAAATGTCTTTTGACAGCGTCTATATTTCTGTTCAAGTTCACCCTGTAAAATTGTGCCTAGTTTATTTGGCTTTGGTCAATTGATGCAACCAAGAAAACGTCTATCAAATATGTTTCTAACAAATGTCTAAAATACAATAGGTGTGTGTATGTTTCTGTTCAAACGCATCCTTTAACGCTGTACCTTTTTATTTGGCTTCTTTTTCGTATTTGTGGCAGATATTTTTGATAGGTATAGGTTCTTCCATCATTTCTGTTAATTATAATTGTTTATTCAAATGGAAAAAGTCTCCATGTGGTTCAGTTGATAAAAAAAAATGTCTGTCAAATACGTTTCAAATTCTACCCATTTTTAATTGTTGAAATACCAAGGACATCAAAGTGAGCATTTTGTTTGCCCTTGCCCTTATGGGCCGTTTTTGACAGGAACATTTTTTGTCCTTTAGACATATTTTAAGTCCATTACCTGAAAATCGTGATTTACTAAGATTTTCCTTTTGGCCGTTTCAGTATTAGGACGTTTTCAGGGCATTACCAATTTTTTGTCAGTGTTACCACTTTGAACCGTGAAAACAAGTAAGCAAAATTAATTAGCTCAATTTGACAAAGCTTTTTGTCATAAAAATTCGAAAATCAACAGCCTGTTGGTTCCCAAAGACATCTACATCTTCAAGGTAAAGCTATAGCTTCTTAGGCTGTTTGGTTCCATGTGTTTTTACCTTATTTTTGCTAATTCCCCACATTAACTTTTTTTTAATTTGGAGCCCACCATCATCAGAAACTTCATAACTGCGTATGGGAGGTCTTTTTCATTAAAAAATTGAGTTCCCCGTTTCCCCCCTTTTTTATGTTTGTGTAAGCTTTCACTTTTAATTCAAACAATCCAAATTTAATTTTACTGTCCTTGGTACTTTAATTAGTTAATACTTTTAATTAAAAATAAATTTTAATTAAATTAACATTTTAAATAAATAAAAAAAAATTTAATTGAATTGTTAATTTTAATTAAATTTTAATTGAATTGTTAATTTTAATTAAATTTTAATTAAAATTGAAAATTTTATCGTAATTAATTAACATTAGTACTTTTTTTTTATATTGAGGGTCTTTGGTGCACATGCTGTGTTTTCTTTTTAAAGTAGTTCTCTTGTACATGGTTAAGTGGGTAATGTTGTTTAAATTACCATAGAATTATTCGTCAGCTGTAGTTTAAAATCTAATTTTTATTAATTTATTCAAGTTAGTTTTTCTTCTGGGTAATGATTCATTCGTTTGGCAAAATTAATGATTTTTTTTTAATTCATAATTTTGTTTTGCAGTTTTGTAGCGTATTTCAGGTATTCATTACGTGTAAAATATTTTCTTTTTATTATATTGTTTGTTATTAGTTATGTAAAAACGGTTACGTGTTTAAACTGTTCCTAATCTTTTTAGGTCTTTGCTAGTACGGAGTGGGATTTTTAGTATCAAGGTATATCTGCGTGGTAAAAGGAATACTTGTGTTTAAACTGAGCCATCCACTTGGCAAATTGCCAAACGTATTAAAATTAACAACGAAGGAACTTGGAAACAAAATGTGTTGTTGGCGTTGGTTATGTTAAATTTATTGTCATATGCAGGAAAACTGTTTTTTTTTTTTTTTTTTTCGTTTTGGTTTCTAGCATGGTGCAAAGAGTATGGATTACTTTTAAGAGTAGAAAATGGTGTTAGTGTAAAGAAAATTTAACTAACGCCATCTTGCGTTTTAATTTTATTGGCATTTTTCCAACTTTGTACTTGTGTTGTTTTCCAGAAATTTTAATAAGGCACTTATTACTACTCTAATTTTTCTAATTACGTTGTTAGTCTAATTTTTCTTATAGACTAATTACGTTGAGTACTAGAGGACCTCTTTCTCTCTGAGATGAATTTTGGAAAATCTTTTTATTTTTTTTTTCTAGATTTAGTTTTTAAACAAAAACACAAAGGGAAGGTATTTTTCGGAATCTAGGGGGTCGAGTTCCTCCCCCCCCCCCCCTCTATAACTGGCATACCTGGAAAGTGCAGAGACTGGAAGATCTTATTGTAATACTTGGTTGCTTCGAATAAATGTCATGGGGTATTAGAAATGACAAAAATAGAACCAAATTCAAAGTGAAAATTTCCACGTCTGTAGAAAGAACTATATACAAAAATCCAAAGATATATTATCGATTAGTTTATCTTGTTAACAAGAATCATACTTCCGGTAATAATTGTTTACTCTCTTCTTTGCCTGGTTTGTCAATAAAAAGAGAAAGAATTACTGATCGTTCATCAGACACGCTTTAAGTTCTCAATTAATATATGCAAAATTAACTCATGTCGGGCAACCTTTCAGCCTCTGAGGGGGGGAAAACGAATTTTTACAAAGTCGTAACCTATCTAAATGGTTTTTTAGGCCAGAAAATGTTAATATATATGTTTATATACATAAATGCATACCCAATTATTGCTCGTTTAAAGATATAAGATTTTGCCTTGTTATTACACTGAATATTACACTGTTATACACTCCGTATAAGTACGCCAAAAAGCCCCAAAAGCTAGAAGGCGTTGGTGAATTTTCTTGTTGATACTGTCACCAGTCTCCATTCTTGTAACTCACCCATACCCTTTAGTATGGTGTTCAATTTAAGTGGAAGTTAGTCAAATTTGCTTCTGGAGGAAATTACTCATTGTTAACTCGTCAAATTATTCAGGTTGTGTATTAATCCTTGTTTTTAGAATAATACATTCAATTGTTGAAAAATAATGTTTAGAAACGTGCTTTGTTTTAAGTTAAATACGTAAAAGTTGTTTTTTACTAAAACCTAACCATAAAATAATTAAATAGAATGAGTTGTTGGCTAACGCCGTTCAATTAATTAAATCAAATTTACAAATGAGAATGTCGTCAATGTAATTTTTTTCAAGCAATTAATTTTACCCCACGCATAAATAAATGCTCGAGTGAATGATGATTACAGCCTTCTATTGTAAATGCGTGAATCTATTTAAAAGTGTCGTCAAGGCCATGGAATAAGTAAGTAAGTAAGTATGACGGCACTAGACCCTTAAGGTCCAAACCGGTGGTGCTGATCTCCGTTTCATGGCCCTTCAGCCAGGAAGTGCAATGGGGGGCTGGGGGCCAGCCATCCTGTACTTTTGCAAACCCTTCCTGCTTACCTTCCCCAGATTTCTCCAGGTACCCATTTAGAGCTGGGTCGACTCTGGCTAAGCTTACAGAGTCACACCACTGACCACGTCCCAAACCAAATAACTGGCCACGCCAGGGATCGAACCCGTGCCCCTTGGACAAAGAATTCTCAACCCAGCGCACGTCCATTTAGCCAGGACGGCAGGAAAGCCGTGGAATCCGTTAGACAAAAGCTTGGAATGAAACCATGTGGCTGTTCAAAATAAAAACACAATAAACTCCAGTTTCATTTTTGAATATTCTATGTATTTGTTTTATTTCATTCATGAGTATCTGGCACTAATTTGACTTGATTTCCTTTTCTTTAGAAGGAAAGTGAAGAAGGAAATATGTATTTCGTACTTCCTTTCAATAATTAATTTTAACCGATAACATTAGTCTACATATTTATAAGTATTTCACTTGGATATTGAAAAGTAGTTTACAAGTTTTACTCAGAAATTCAGGTTCATATACGAAATATTTTTTTACTTGTTTATTGAAAAGTAATTCACAAGTTTAACTGAAGGCTCCTTGATTCTATGCATTTACAAGTACTTCCGCTGAGTATTAATACTAATAATAATAATTTATTTTTAACCAACTATGAAAATTAGAAGTAAAATAATAGGGGTTAAACACATGAGACAAACCAAATTTACAGTAAAAAAATGGTTAAAGATCCTGCATAGCCATTTCTAGCGCATATGGGGTCGAATTGACGTTTCAGTTGCTGGATTTTTTCAAGCAGTTCGTGGTAACGAACGACCTGGCTCAATAGTAACCGAGCAAGCAAGGAGCGACTCGGCTCAATATTAACCGAAACTCTAAAAAAGGGAATTTTTATACCAATAGATACACCACAAGAATCGTATTTTTATGCTGATTTTAAATATATAAGTTTCATCAAGTTTAGTTTTACCCATCAAAAGTTAGAAGCCTGAGAAAATTTGCCTTATTTTTAAAAAAAGGGGGAAAACCCCCCTTAAAGTCATAGAATCTTAATGAAAATTACACCATCAGATTCAGCGTGTCAGAGAACCCTAATGTACAGTTTCTTCAAGCTCCTAAGCTTTTTCAAGCTCCTATCTGCAAAAATATAGAATTTTGTATTTTTTGCCAGAAGAAAGATCACGGATTGTTTTTTTTTTCCCCAGAGGTAATCGAATCGATCCAGTGGTCCTAGAATGTCTCGAGAGGGCTCATTCAAACGGAAATTAAAAGTTTTAGTGCCCTTTTTAAGTGACCCAAAAAATTGGAGAGCAATTAGGACACCTCCCACGCTAATTTTTTTTCCAAAGTCACCGGATCAAAGTTTTGAGGTAGCCATTTTGTTCAGTATAGTCGAAAAATCTAATAACTATGTCTTTGAGGACGACATAATCCCCCATAGTCCATAAAAACTAAAATTAATGAATAAATGCTCCAAATACTGTTCAAAATCAAGGGTGAATATATGTATATTTGTGCTTTTAAACGCTTTTGACTCGACTTTTTCTTGCGTTTTGAAGGCACTTTTCAAGATATGTCGACCCTGATTGGCACATTTTTGTATTTTAGCTAATTTAGCTAAAAAATTAAAGCTAGCGATTAACAATTTATTAACTGTTGCTAATGATCACAAATGAAATTAATTAAAAATGAAATAAAACACTTATTTTCACATCAATGCACAACAATTAGGAAAATGATTTGAGAAAGCATGTTCACACTCAAAATTGAAAAATGGTAAGTTAAGGGAACCTGACGTATACGTCTCACTCTGGTGGACGGGCCCTGGCGAAAGATAATCTTGAAGCATGATAATGCTCAATTAATGAGGTAGACAGTTTTTAAATGCAGACAGTGTTAATTGTTCAGTCAGGTTGGCATCGAAATAAAAAATTCCAGATCTTTTGGATCTATATTTTCATCCTTTTTTCCTGTTATTATCTTGAAAATGTCTCTATTCGTCATTTTGTCTAGCTTCACTAAATCATCGTCACTCCTATAGTATTCACTTTTAATAAATATGTCGTCCCCTGGATGCATTCCACCGTGTAATGAATCATAAAAAGTATATCCTTTTGATTGCAAAAATTTGTGAATCGTTCTTATTTCTTCTTCGGACTTGCCATACATTTCTATCATGAAAATGGCAACGTCAACTTTTTCAAATGGCAATGTTTTCAAAACGTCGAGTTCGGTACCCTCTATATCCAATACGAATAAGTCTATTCTAGTCATATTGGTTACTAAAAGTGCTGTGTATATGGGTATGCATTGTACTTCGAGGAAATCGAAGTCACTCTGAATTTGTTCCTCATTGAGTTTGTTTAGAAGGTAACCGTCTCCAGGATTAACATCTGCGAAAAGAAAAAAAAACGGTGGAATAAAATAAATACAAATGAATTCACTGCACTTTTTATTATCTGAGTGTCATCAACGAAAACGTTTCCGCTGACGACATATAATAGCCACGAAATATACACCACGAAACGCCACGGAAAGTAATACAGTAGCCTTAAGTCAAATATATTTGATTACAAAAAATGGATATAAAAAGCAGATTCATTCGAAGAGTGATATCAAAGTTCTGCTATCATTTTGTAGAAATTAACCAAAGAGATCACGCAACATAAAAGTTCACATTTCTACCATATTATGCCCCAGAACAATGAAAGTTGCCTAAGGGGGCCGAAATGCAATCGAGCAAAACTTCTGAGAGGATAGACTACCTCAAGGTAGCATATTTGGCCCTATACCATAAGAAAAAGGATATACTTCCCACTATTTAGATAACAATTTTTACTGCTTATTTTTGGAAAGTCTGGCGAAAGCAGTTAAAAGTTTTACTTCATTAGATTAGTAGTTAATATTAGCTAATATACAATCAATACAGAATGAGCGACTATTATCGACCATTTATACAATAGTACTCAAAGTTATGCTGTATTGTATAGATGCACACCAACTATTAATGGGAGTGAGGGAGGGAAGAGGACCCTTTTCTGAGGTTAGGTTTGACCCTCCCCCCCCCCCCAAAAAAAATCATAATTGGTTTTGGCCAAAAAATTTAAACTTTCACGAGTGGAATATGTTTCAATTCTTCGTGCAATATGGGAGCTAACAGTTCGCTGCTCCCCTAATATTTTAAGACCGACCTTTGTCTATCACAGAAAACGGTAGTTTTTTTTTAAAGTCGAAATGTTGTGACAAAAACTACAAGCTTTGGAGTAAATAGCAGATGTTTATGTGTATCCCCTCATATTTGACATAACCGCAGACACGAAATTAAAAAGGAAGAAAAATAATAGTTAAAAATAGTTTTGTAAATAAAATTAGAATATGACTTTAAATTGTGAAAGTAACAAAGAATGTCTTACAAGTCTGCCTCCCCCTACATAATTTCCCATTCTGTACGCTAAGGTTAGACCACAGAAAGAGTGAAAGCTCTTGACAAAATAGTAATAGAATAAAACACATGTTTTATTTTTATGACTATACTTCAAGAATGCGAATTAATTGTATTTGCTTTCAATAATCAAATTTTCAGTACAAATATTATGAAATTGAGTAAGTGGATAAAATTAGACCCCGGCGCCGCGCCGCCGGTAAGATGTCGGCGGCGCGCCACCGGCGTGATCAATGTTGACCGCAAACTTTAATGTTTTCATCAGTCTTTCTCAAATCACATGCTTAAATTTACAACATAGTCGACCCTATTAATGTAGTTCAAAAATTCACAAGTTACTGGCTGGAAACTGGTCTTCTTCGCTACTCATCAAGTGAAGTAGAAATGTGATAGACACGAAATGAATGTCTTGTTTCAATACCCTTGCATAATACGATTAGTTGCAGTATCTATTAGTTATGTATTCTTAACATAAATAATTATCAAAGTTGGTAGTTTTTTCACTGAGTATTACTTCATATACAACTTCAAATACCGTATCACAAAATTTGTCAGTTATCTGGGTAAAAACTTTGAGTATAACTTTGAACTTAGAAGGTTAGTTTTTTCGTAATGCCCTTTGCCTAAATCTGTTTTGTCCCCTTTAAAACAGTTGAAATGGTCGGCTTAGATATTGATTGTTTTTTTTTTGCTCTTTTGGATTCTTTAAAAGACTTCTTGTATTAAAAACTGGTTTTTAATTACAATTTCAAAAAAATTCATTTTAAAGTTTTTTTGCTTCTTTATAGAATATTTGTCATGTAGGCTAAGGCTGAACTGCTGCTCTTTTGGATATTATTCGTTTTTTTCCTTTGAGGATTCATTCCAAATTATAAATTGATAAATACTTAATGTCAGTCGAATTATAAACTACATCTAAAAGGAGTAAATTTTTCAAATTGAAAAATACATGATGAACACTTCACGTGAGAATCCTTCAATTACAATGAAACAAAAAACACTTAATGGTTTATTCGGTTATGAAGAAAAATTAAATGCCAGCTATTTTCTGGTAAAAAATGAAAAGCTCATCCGTTCTAAATGTAATTAAATGAAATAATATGCAGACTGAAGTAGCTCCAGTAAGATGTTGAGATTTTCATCCTAGTTCGTCACTTTTAATCCAAGTAAAATGTTTGGACACTTAGTATCAGTTATTGAGTTTAAGCTTTGATTTCCAAATGCTCACAAAAATTACCAAATTTAAGAAAGTCGCAACAATAAGTCACCTGTGGTCAAAATACTCAAAGACTCCTCTTAGATTCCCACCCAGGCTCAAAGCTTCTGCTATGGTTATTTCAATGGAAATCGCCAAACAATTTCTTTTTAAAATGGCTTGCAAGCATAGTTAGGGATATTTAGCCTTTTTTGTTTTTTTTCAAAGCTTTGAAAAGAGTGTTATAATATTCCAAATGTTATATTTGTGCATATTTTGGGTAATCATTTGTGGGGTGACCGAATTTTCTCAACCACTTTAGATAGCCTACGTAAAAACGTTGCAACATCTAGTATCTTGCGGTCATAAGATTGTCAAAGACTTCTCCTTGAACCCCAAATTGAAAGCTTTTATTATGACCTGGCCTTTTAATGTAACTTGGGCACTGGACCAAGGGCGCCATTGTCACTCGAGCGTAACCTTAGGTGGGGATGTCAATATCGCTTTCGTCACACCAATTCGTTTTAGTGTGAATCTGCCTGGTACTTATGAATGAATGTTTTCAAATTAAACCCGCTTCATCAATAATAAAAAAAAACGGGTTGGACGCATATGTCCCTTTTCCTTTGGGCGATAAAACCATGCAAGTGCTGTATCAAGTATAACTCACGAAAATCTTGTTAATTTTTGTCAACTTTTCAACTTTTTGGCACCCCTGCTTTAAATAAAAAATAACAAGGTATTATCACTTAAATATAATAACTCCCTATGCCCCCCCCCTATGGATACTATCTTGATAGGACACCGTCTCTGCTTTAAATAAAAAAAAAAATTAACTTATTGGAACCCCTGCTTTAAAAAAACAATCGAGGTATTATCATTTAAATATGATAGCTCACTACCCCCCCCCCTTCTGGATACCACCTTGATAAAATGCCGTCTCTGCTTTAAATAAAAAAAAAACTTTTTGGGATCCCTGCTTTCAATAAAAAAAATTTCGATGTATTATCATTTAAATGTAATACCCATTTACCCCCCTCTCTGGATACCACCTTGATAGGATACCGTCTCAACTTTACATTAAAACTAAATATTACTTAATAGTTAACTAGGTCACTATATGGTTAAAAAAAATACGCAAAATAGCGTTAAACAGCTTAGTGTTTCTTGAAAAAAAATCGAGGGTATGAGAAAAGGGGTACAATGACAACAACAAAAATGTCGAAATTATTCAGATATAACTCAAATTATTGGAAAACTGGGTCATAGATTCGCCGTGGCATTCAATAAGATCCAAAGAATCTAACTAAAAGGGAGCACACACAAAAGCCAAATTAGGCCAGTAGCCTATGAGAAATCGCAAAATATCCAAGACAATGAACAAGTCTTAATGGGGCCCGAGGTCTATCAAAATATTTCAATGGTTTACCTGGTAATTTTATATAATTTTATTCTGTCTGAAATTTAGATTAAAAAAAAATTTGTCCTTTTGGCATTCATGCTTTAAATAAACAAATTCCGGTCTTCTCACTTAAACATAATCTCCCCCTATCCCCCCCCTATAGGCAATAATTTACAATTTATTTATGAGTCATATTTTTGAGGTAGCTTCGGAACAATTGAATATTAAACATTCAGGCGTTCAACAATTGAGTATTAAGAATTAAGAAAATCTTATATAAAGATAGCAAAAAAAAAAAAAAAAAATATGCAAACTCAAAATTCAGCTGTGGAAACAATATGTCGGCTGTCAATTTCAAAGTCCAACTGAAAGCTGAAGCTGCATAGTAGTGAATTGTTTATATAATTCTATTCAACTTTAAAATACATTTCTTGACTATTAACCATGTTAGAAATAACAATTTGGAAACTACATTAAAATTGATTTAAACTCATTTTATAAAGACGATACTGTTTTTTGTCAGCATATGAAGAACTGTGTATATTGCAATATTTGCAATTGCATATTGCATATGTCTGGTTTTTATGCAAAGTAACAAAAGAGACAAAAATTAATGAACAAGAGAGTAGTGAAGAATTATGGTATGCAAAGTAATATTTGGCAGGGAAAGTCACTGGTGATAAATCGCTAGGGGTGGCACCGTGATTTTCGGGGAACCAAATTTTTTTCGGGGTGACGCATAGATTTTCGGTGAAATACCCGAAAATTCGGGGATAGTGCAAACCCTGAGTAGAAGGGGGGGGGGGGTACCAGCCCCATCCCTCACCCCTGCTGCCATCTACAATTTAGTCTAACTCTGTCAGTACACCAAATATGGGCATAGCCTCCCTAGGGAGAATGATTACGTAATGGGGTCAATGACCTCTTTTTCCAAGGTCGATTTATTTGATGTTTCTATGTGTAATAACTCCGGAACGAAGGTTGCACATGCGCATTGAATTCTAACGGGGACAATGTTATTGATCTAGGACTCGAGGGGGAAGTGAATTTCCGAGAACTTGATTGCGTACTCGAGGGGAAAATGGATGTCCGAGAACTTGATTGCGTAATCGAAGGGGAAATGGATTTCTGAGAACTTGAGTGCGTTATCAAGGGGAAGTGGTTAGAGCTGACGTCTCAAGATTAGTTTAGAGTTGGCGCTTAGAGTGACAGGATTAAAAAATGAATAAATTTGAGAAAGAGAGACTTATGTAGTGTTTATTGAAAAATATTTGATTTTGGATGATGATTTTCTCGATTTATTTCTTCAACGCAGGATATACTCTTGTCAGGGAACACTTGAAAATATAATGAAAACTGATTCTCCCCCATTGGACTATTGTATGAAACTTTTAAAATGTGATTCAAATGCTTATAGTCAATTTATTTATATATTAATTGAAACAAAGCAGAATCATATTGTGGATATACTTTTGAAAACATTGCCAAATGGATTCAATGTAGATGGCTCCCCCATCATTCGAAAGAGGTAACGTCACAGAGCTACTCCTCTCTCCCCATTTCCCTCTCGTTGAATTTATCGAGCGAGGACGATCAGTTTCGTTTTAGCTGTGAGTTAGTTGACATCGGAAACCGAAAAATGTTCTATATATGTCCATTGTGCTTATACACTCTTGGCAGTTGGAATCAATGTGAGAATTGTATAATTATATGTGTCTATAGTGAAAAGTGTAAATTATGTAATCCTTGTAAATTACATAGAGGCTATGCAGTACAAATTAAAGGATGTAATTCATGTCTTGAGGAGGTGTGTGACTCTCACCCTAGAGGCCACTTATGCTCCAATTGTCACTATGATAAATGTGATCAGTGGGAGAATACTTACCCCGCTATGATTGGAATGAATCCTACACGTGTTTTCAGTTTATTCCTGCGGGATTTGTATCGTCGTGGATTTAAATTCATTCTGGGAAGAGGAATCGGGTCTAAAATTAAACGGTAGGGGTAAAACGCCAATTTGGCTTACACGTCATAGCTTTGACTACAATACCTACTATGACTATAAACCAAGTGATTTTTATTTGGCAGTTACCGAATTTGATTCACCACTTGAAAACATTGTATGTGATATTGCTTCAAATAGACAGATTGAAACTCGTGAATTTCATAATATGAATGCAAATAGTATCATTGACTATACAAAGAGATATGACAAGAGTGAAGTTACATTGTACTGTAGAAAATGTGACCCTGACTTTGCAGTCAATCAAGATCAATATATAGTGAATCCAAATGATTTATCGGCATTAGTGGTTCACGACAGTTGCCTATACATCGAAGAGGAAGAAATCTAAAGTGAAGATTTAAAGACATTGTTGTATATATATATGCATTTTATTAATAAGCAAATTCACAAACATTTTTTAAGCACTTTACTCTTAGGACACTGAAATCAATACTATATAGGTCTGAGAGGATATTTTCCACTAGAAAGTCATTCAGACGGGGATTGTCACTATAAATATGGAGAAAGTGCTTGTAAGTATAACCACGACATCTGAACACAAAATATAGTAGTGCATGGAAGCCACAGCTTTTAGTCGTTAGATCCTGCGCCCTCTTTCGATTTTGAATAATAGTTTTCCCACTGCTCTCAATATAGTTGCTGATGTGGGGTGTGTAGAATGTATAGAGTAGCCCAAGAGGATCAAAAAATTCAATCGTCTTCATCGTTTGAAAGATGCACAGCCAATGACCCGTCAGTACAGTCGACGGACTGCTATTAACAATAATCAAAGTATTGTTGACACTTTGAATTTTTCCAAGATAGTCCAAGGGTAGACAATAGGAATTGTACTGGGACATATAGGGATCCATATTAAATACATTGATTATTTGACCGGTGTTCATGGCACCAAGTCTAGTAGAACACCGCCTTCGGGAATGATTTCCCAATAGGTTTCATATTGATTTAGTGAGATTAGTGCAATACTCTCAGCCAATGGGTCGGTAAATGTACACTCTAAACGCACACTCTCCGTACGTACTATACTCATATCCTGTGTACCCGACAAATCCTGTACAGTGATACCATGTGTTTTAGCAAACATACTTTCGGTTATTCCATTTTCAAACAGTTAAGAGTCATGATCTAGGGTTTGCATTGTCAGCTCGTACAATGTTCAATAGCATCTATCAAAAGATAGATTGTAGAGTGGGATACCGTTTACTTTGCATACAAGAGATGAAAGTCCAAACATCTCGAATTTATGTGGGCATTCAGTCCATGATCCTATTGCCCTGGCGCTTTTTACAAAGGCCAAGGCCAATTTCGAGGGGATTTCGCCATTGATAACGGATGAATCGGTGAAGGTGCGTGAGCCCATTGCAATATGACGCTGATTGGTGATTGTATGTGGAACAAGTAGTTTAATATT
Source organism: Artemia sp. Qi Xiang Cuo (assembly GCF_049724085.1). Lineage (NCBI taxonomy): Eukaryota > Metazoa > Arthropoda > Branchiopoda > Anostraca > Artemiidae > Artemia > Artemia sp. Qi Xiang Cuo. The sequence goes on from NC_142807.1 coordinate 50,545,842, forward strand.
ATTTCCATTGGCTCTCAGTTTTTCCACGGCCAATGCAACAGAAATCATGACCTGTTGTGTGCGTACATGAAGTACTGCCGAGGTGAGGGAGAGACTTAAATCAGGATTGGCAGCAAGTTCTTTTCTCAAAATGAAATTGGAGGGTGCAAGCGTTAGTTTTATATCCACTTTAACATTGGGCGGCAGCCATTGGTGTATATTAAATACTTCATGATATATTTTACCGACTAAATGTAATTCAGTAGTTTTAGTATTTTTAAGTGCATCTGTACTATCAGCATTAGTAATGTATTCATATCCAGTGGAGGCGCCTCTCAATTCCTTGTACGACTTGGGTGTCATCAGCATGAATTACATATAGCTTGTATAATTTGAGAGAGTGTGGCTTGTGCTCACCAGTGTGCCATTGATGTAGACACTGATTTGACTAAATAAATTATGTAGTATACAAATTTTATACGATATCTCAGCGCTACAAATTGGCAATGTAATATTAGAGTTATAGAATTTAATTTGCAAATATATTAATGTTGAAGACAAGTCCATAAGGTAGTCTTCATTAGACTAAATTTGAAAGTGGATAATGTCAGATAAGGATTGTAGTGGATAAAATTGTTCATAGTATCCATGCTTGACACTCACATCAACATTTTCGGCATTGAATAGATTCAACGAGGCGGTGATTGAAGGTTGAGAATTCTTATGTGGTAGGTAGGACATTTTAGGAGAAGAAATCTAGGTTCGATCTAACAATTCTATTCGTTCTGTGGCTTTTGGTTATACTACGTGTCAGCTTTTTCCTTCTTGTCTTGGACCAAAGGGGTGATGTCTTTCATTTCCTTCCTGAGCAGACTGATGAGGGATGCGCTCTTTCGCGACCTTTTTAAGCCTTTACAATTTTGTTTTAATTTTTCACCCAGGGTTCACGCACTGGACCTAAAATTTTCCGTAGCACTATTTTAAAAATCCTTACCAGACCCCCAATCGTATAGAGCAGAGGATACAAAATCGTTTGCAGGCAGTTCAAGACAATTTCTAGCCAGTGGTAGTGCGGAGCAAAGGAGGTTAGCAAACCAACTGCCAAGACTATAGCCAGACATTGACGAGCGACCCTTGTAATAGTCCATTCCATTGCCCTGTTGTCTTGGGCCAAGAGTATTAACATAGCAGTCAATATCAGGACAAGTGAATACCACTTTTTTATTAGACATCTTTCTTTTTATCGATGTGTAGAAAATGTCGTGTAATCACAGCCAAACCTTTTGAAATTGCTATTGGATCACCCAATTTGGTTCTTAGTGTTAACTGACAGAGTTACAAATAGGAAGTGTTTACGGGAATATACTGAAGATGCTTTATATTTTAGTGATGAATATGCTCTTGATTGGTTTTTCGTTCAAGAACTCGTAGGAGGGGAACATTTGAATTACCAACCAGAGATGTTTCCACAAATGAGGCGTAGAGAAATATACAAGTGTCTGTGGAGAAGGCAGGCGGGTAGTCAGCAAAAATGAAATTAGTGTTTTTGGCACTTCTACCATTGATTATATTGAGCTTAAAGCCAAGAACATTCTTTAGATTATCATTGAGAATAACCTTTTCATTGGCAATAGGTGAACTAATGTAGATCTTGCCCTCCTCCTTTGAATAGTTGAAATGAAAAGCACCCTTTTTAGGAGCGGAAATTCTTTTATTGATAGTACGACATAAATCATTCATACAGGTGAGTTCCTCGTAGGGTAATTCAATATATGGATAATCCATCTAATTGATTTTTTGAATTTTTTCTTGATCACCTGGTGGTGGCGGCTAATCATAGGGTCAAATTAATATTTCATATTCACGATCCTTTCTCAGGATGTCATAAGTATTTTTGAGAATAGAGTCGACAAGAGCCACTTCATACTGTCCATCAAGTTTAATGGTGGGGGAGAGTTTTGTCAAAAAATCACTTGTTTTTTTCAGACCTTTTTAGAGAGGGTCAGAAACATTGGACATGACAGTTACATAGACATCATTGAGTATTGTTAATATCTTCAACACTGACACAAGAATCAAAATCTGAGTTGTATCCTAGCCAGTGAACAAGCAACTGTTTCTTACCATGGTGTGTACGACTCTTTAATATCTTTTCAATTTGATACATTTCACTAGTGTTTCTAACTTTTTGCAGTTCATATTCATAAGAACCGCCAAGAATCTCATCATCCTTGGTGTCTCGCAGTCGATATGTTACGGGTATGGTTTCTAGGATATTGGACCCTTTAAAAAGTTCAGTGCTCGATAAATAAGTCCCCTTTTCAAAAATATTGGTGGTTCTATTCATTCGAACAGTATCACCAACATTGAATTTCTTCTTGTTTTTCTCTTTTTCACCCTTGGAGTATTGCTTTAGAAAAGCATCAAATGTATTTTCATTGTAGTGAACATCCGTTGGTGTAGAGTTGGACAGAGATCGATGGGGTCGATGATTATAAATCAACATGATTTTATCTAAATAATGTATAAAAGCCGATGTATTTTTAAATGTGCAATATCTTGAAATTAATAGACGAATCGTTCTTATTAATAGTTCAGCCAATGCAGCCTTTATCGGGCTGTGACAACGATAAAGTGTTGTATTATATTTCAAAAGAACCTTTTGCACATTGGGATTAACAAATTCACTGCCAAGATCCGATTGAATTTTTCTATACGAATCCTGTTCTAGAATACTTTCAATAGCCCTAGCAACTTCAACACCTCTCTTTGACCATAGTTGAATGGCATTTGCATAGTGACTAAAGATACTGATTGTCACCAGAATATATTTTTAGGGCATAGTGTGACGTTTTTGAAGTGTATCTAGAGTTAAAAGATCCATTTGCATTATATGCAGAGAGAAAAAGGCTTTAGTTTGTCGATATTGGTTACTACGAAGCCTGTGATTCCGATGCAGTGTGTAACTCGGCTCATTCTCTAGATACTCTTTTGCTTTTTTCAATGTGGTGGTGGTGCCGGAGACAGCTTTAGAAAGAGTTTTGGGAGAACTTAAACTCCCCGCTTCGCCAATATTTTCATAGACATCTTTCAGAACTTCATCCATTTCGAGCGTAAACATGTAGTGTAATGTCCACTCCCCTTTTGCACACTGGCGGACGAATCAATTCGTCTTCGCTTTTGACTAGCAGCCACAGGTGTTGTAAAATCATTGCTGCTGTTGAGAGTATCTTCAAATATTGAATCTTCTTCTTTTTTAAATGGTGTTGTTGTTGGTGGACTATATTCTCTTAGTTTCTTTAGAATTTGCTTATTGCCAATAAGACTTTTGGGAAAGTTTGATACACACAGAAAGGTGTATAGATTATCGTCAAAGGATAAGAGTCCTTTACGATTCGTCACCATATCGCAAATTAAATCAACTAGATTATAACTTTTTCCCTGAATTATAATTTGTTTCCCTGTGCTCTCGACTTGAACTTGATCACCAGCAGTTTCCAACATGAGATAGGATAATACTCTTTTACTCTGATCTCGATAGGTCAAAGGCAATAGGTTTCCAATTTTCAATACAATTGAATTCAATTCCTTCTCCTTTGATTGCAGTGCTGCAGAATCTTGAGGAGATGTTTCCTGTTTAGGGGAATCTGTGGTGATGGTGGCAGGTCTCTCACGATATGGTTTATGTTTGTCCACACGTCGCAATGCATCTTGAAGTAAAAGCAGTTTTTTGTCATCGGCAATATTCTCGTCGTTAATGAATTTGCTTAGATTATCTTCAAAATTCTCGATGGGCGAGAGGACAAGTTCAAATGGTGTCAATTTATAGAGTTTTGCCATCTAGAGAAAACTGTTTACAAGTCCTGCAATTATCGGTAGTAAAAGTGTGAAAAAGCTACCGCCCGCCTGAAGGAGCCGTGTTGTTTTTAATTTTTTTCCCTTGTTTTTAAAAGCCAAGGCGCGGACAGTGGGACGATGTTTGGTTGTGTGTTGTCTAACACCATCTGGCAGTTGTACAATGCCCTCAGTTAAATTTAAAAAAAGTTCAGATATTAGATTAATGAAATCATTGTCAACCCCATGTTTGAGTATAGCCTTCCTAAGCAATGGTTTTGAAGTGCTTAAAACGGAAAACAGATGCCGTTGTTCGTGTAGTTTCTTCAGTGTCATAATGGCGACTAATAGTCTTTTCTACTGTTCACCGGAAGATATACTGTAATTTCATTGTTGAAAATGTCGGTGACTACACGTAGATCCTCGGGCGTGCTCTGATTAAGATCCAACAAAATGTAACCGTAGGGCTTGCTAGTCGCCTGAGTGTACGGTGACAACAGACATTTTGGGGCACCGGGGTATATCTGCTTAGTGTGAGTTATGAGCGAGCTAGAATCACGCATGACTCGATAGATAATATAGACGGTACAATTCAATGCAAGGGTTCGCATACATTTGCTCTGATGAAACAGATTGTGTAGAACTAGGGTAACTGAAATGTGTTCATGATGGGAGCGAACAGTGAACAGTTGTAGCATTTCCTGTGAGAACTGTTCAATGGATTCAGCCAAATCATCAATAATCAACAACGAGTTCGATTCAATACTATTGAAAACATCAAGTCCCCGAATGAATTGTATTGGTATGGTTGTGGCAATAGCTTTTATTTTATCATAGGACTCCTGCCAAATACTATAGCAATAGTAGATTTTTTTTGGCTTTTCAAAAAACATTTTATCGCAATTTTGAATTATTCTAGCTAAAAGCGTTGTTTCCCCCGACATTGAGGGGCCACACAGAAACAATCTGAAGGGTGTTTTAAATTGATACATGTTGTTGGGGACAACAGTTAGACTACAACTAACTGTAAATCATATGTGCTCAATGAATAAGTAGTAATTTTCCACCCATAGATCTATCTATTCAAGAACAACAAAAAACAATATTTCATGGCAGCATTCATTTCGACACTGCATGAAAACAAATATTTGCAGTCAACATAAACAACGATAAAAATAACACTTATTCAGCAAGAACAAAATTTCATGGTCAAAATGAAAACTCCATTTGTTCGACATGAACAATGATAACACTTTATAAATAAGCACTTATTGTCTTTAAAAACACTTTTCTGTACAATACTTTATGTACAATAAAAAACACTTTTTGTCCATCACCATCAACACTTTTCTGTACGTCACTTTTTGCCAACTTAAACACACTTCTCTATACAATAACACTTTTTATACAATAGTAAAAACAGACACACACTTGGAACAATAGCACAGTTGAACTTGATTATGGTGAATTTAAAGGTGTGGGATCCCCCCCCCCCAGGGACCGCGGGGGCGAAGGCCGGCCGGCCGCGGGTGGCCCCCCCCCCCGGGTGGCCGCGGGAAGGGACCCCCCCCCTCGGGGGCCGCGGTGGAAAAAAAAATAGTTGTCGTCACTGCTACAGGTTAGTGGTGGTGGTGGTTAGTTGAGGTTGAGTTAAGGTAGTGAAAGGTTGAGTGGTTAGTCAGATTAGGTTAATTTATCCAGACCAAGTTGATTGCGATAGTCAATGCATTCAACTCGGTCTGAAATACGGTAGTGGCCGTGGGGTAGGACAGTCACACCATTCTCGAGCACATAGACCTTGTCGGATATACATGACATTGCATTCTTTTCCACTCTCACAGTATAATTTCTATATTGTAGAGAGCGAATTGCAAGTACTTGTGCTCTTGACACTAGGCTACTTTCTACACAGTCTCTGTACACGCTCATGTTGAAATCGCTCTTTACAAAATGTGTAGGCACCCCTTTACACGCCTTCTTTTCTTCCCCACTATGAGTTTCCACGCAATAAACTTTGGGGCCCGGGAACACCCCCGTGGATATCAAATCACTCCCCGTCTCTGATTTTAATTTTAATAGTTGGTTGGGGGCTTGACGTTTCACCAGCTCGGGGTAGAGTGATGGATTCCAGTTGGTGAAATCCATCCGCGAGCTGATGTATTCCCCCTTTTCTAAATCACCCAATAAATCTTCAGTCCCATTTACCTTTAACAGCAGAGAGTCTTTATCACCACAGTAAACCTTAACATCACCCTCCCGTGGCCAGTGCACCTTGCACACATTGTAAAATAACGAAAACATGAGCTTCTTTGAAATTTCAAGTTCTGAACTGCCTCCTGCAATATTCTTGTTCAGTACTACATTTCGCTTTTTCCTGTGTAGAAGAACCATGCCGGCCTCTATGCTCGAGAACGGTGTAAAATTGGGGTCGGCAATAATTCGTGCACACTCTAGAGGGTCAGTCACGACGTCGCAGCGAGATCTATTACGTACGCTTTCACACATTTTGCCAAACGCTGAATTTAGAATGAGCTTATACATTTCCTTCTCCACCTTTGAATTTGCCTTAGAGCGTTTATCGACAAAGGTGTCGATAAACGTTTTCAAGTAGGGTCGCTGATTGAACTGTAGGACCCTGTGTATTTTAGTGATCTTGAAACTATGCTCACCATCCAATGCAAAAGCACATGGTGAACAACGATATTCTCTTTAGGGTCCAAATCAGCAATCAGTTTCTGTTTGGAGGGAGTCCAGTGCATCCCCATATCCTCAACCAATGAACGATTGTAGGGGCTCAGAGAGTCCCTGCTCACCGGCCGATTGATACAGGGAAAGACAATATCTTTGACTGAGTCGTGAAGCGCCAGCGGAATGTGACCATCAACTTCAAAGAACCATCCTTGTGGCCTATTGTCCTCGACGATGGTAATGTCGGGGAACTCACAAGGATTCTCAAGCCATTGATAGTTCCCACATGGCAAAGAGTAGTGGGACATTGCCGAGGGGTACAATGAGTTCATGTCCAAGAACACTGCATTTGACTTTACACCGGTGCGTTGTCCGCTCGGATCGGTTAATAAGACGCGGTCCCCATGAAAAAAATACCCTCCCCACATTGAATACTCTACAAAAAGGTGCTGATCTACATCGGTGATTAGGCCTATTTCCTCCCTGCTAATTTTTAAAATTAAATCCCTTACTAAATGGGGTGTGGGAAAATAATAACCAATATCTAACCCGAACTCTGAATAGATTTGGTCTGTGTTCTTACAGACTATATCCAACAGAGTTAGAACGTCACTGGTCAAGTACAGTCTACAATAATCCCACCCATTTTTACAATCCCCCTTGGACCAAACCTTCTTGGCAAACTCATACTCCTCGGCTGTGCATTCAATGTTGGTCAGTGAATTGTAAAAAGCTTCAATTGGAGGTAGTTTCTCCTCACTTAAGCGTGCGCCAGAACAGTAATAATCGTATGCATATATACCTTTGCAGGTCAACAGGTCATACATTTCACTGTCTGGAAAGTGCTGTTTAAGCAAGGGAAAGCTATCAAAATTGTCACTTTTTTGCACTTCAATCAATTGACTCAATGCCTTGGGGAAAAAACTAAAGGAATCTAAAAACCTGATTTTATTCCAGCACATACGCTCATTATCCACTACCTGCCATTTCAGTTCGAGAAGCAATAACTTCTCGGCTGATTTGGGAATTATGTTGTAGATAAAAGAACTATTTACCCATGGACAATCTACTCCCCCTCCCTCCCTATGCATACGTGCCAGTGCTGGTAAAATAAATTTTAAATCATAATTTGAATTATGAATAAAAACAGGGATAAAAAACTGCTGGCTAACATTTAAATTACACGATTGATGCGCAACCCCTCTAAAATTACTACCCCCGAGGATATTTCCTGCCACAAATGGTCATGATCTCTGACTTTCCCCTCACCCCCCGTTTCCCGTTAGCCCCCTTATACCCCACCTCTGTAAATTCCCCCTGACCTAACCCACCTAATTTTTTATTTTTAATAGAGAGACGATCCTCTGCAGACAACACCATTGGATAATGCGTATTTATCAAACGAGAAATAGCACCATTACCAGTGCCAATCAGTTTAGTCAGCGCCTTGACCATGCACTCGGCTCCCTCATCCAATGTTTCTACTATTTCTAACAACTGCATGGTGTTAGAATTATCTCTTTGTGCGGGGGCATAGGACACTGCAATAGCCTGGTGTTCTTTGACTCGGTTTGGAAATTTAGGGTTGGGCACTTCCACCAGCGGAGCTTCGCAATCTACCGATATTTTTGTGCATTGGAAAAGATTGGTTTGGAAAATTTGGACTTTGAAACTTGCCCTATCCCCTTAACCAGTTTCCGCTGATTTATAGACAAGTTGGCTCAAGTGCCTCGTATGATAACATAGTTTTATATCACTCTGGACTTACGAGAGACATGTCGGACAGTAGACAACTACCCCTCGGTCCCAACCACCACTCAGAACTCTACTGATGTCAGTGATAGGGTTAAAATGACCGATTGTGTTCGGTTGACTAGGTGGTGTGTATAACAACCAAACCCAGTGTTTAACCAAATCAACTGAGGGGCCCCTTACGGGGAAGACCATCCCTTTCTTTTTTGAGCGAGTCCCATCTTCAAATTCAGTTTCATACTGAAACACAGTAACGCCGATATTCAAGTGGGCATTAGCCCTTTCAAAAATGTAAATGGATTTTAGCGTTACTGGGTATTTTCCTTCTAAGCAAGAAAAATCTACAACTGGAAAAAGGGACCCGTCCTTCCCATGTACAGCCCAATTGTCTAAATTCTTCTTGGTAGCGTCCTGGGCTAGAGGCTCGAATGCCGAGATGAGGAAAGCATACTTGAAACACTTTTGATCTGTTTCAAAACAGATCTTCTGGACCCCACGACAACCTTCTAGATCAGGATTATAATTTAAAACTGTATCCCTTTCATACCCCCCACCTGCCCCACCTCTTAAAATAAAATCTTTCTTAATTTTACAAATATTTACGCTTAAATTTTCAATAAATAAAACTACTGAGCCACTTCCATTTTCGTTATAGTTCTCGAGATGCGTTATAATTTGATCGACCCAATCCGTGAAAGCACCCTCAAAATTTTCTAAATTTGGATAAACCAAACGCATCTCGGAATGTATAAAATGATAGTAAACCTCGCTTTTTCCCTCATTCAAATAGAAAACTTTTAAAACAATGGAAACCTTAATTGAATCCCTACCTCCCCAAAATTGAATTTGATTCTCCAGAAGTGCACGAATTTTATCTACATAAGCATGCACAATCTCTACAGGGTTAAAAACAAAATTACCAGACAAAAGTGTATTAAAAGGGTCACCAAACATTGCAGTGAAAACAACTATATTATTGAAAATTGTATTCGACAGCTGAAAGTCTGGGAGAGTTGTACCCCCCCCCCCCTCGTGTATATTAACCCCACCCCCAAGGTGTTCAATAATAGGGCTATGGGGAGCCGCTTCATTCGATTGTAGTGGGGAAATGTTCCTTTGATCTGAGGGGGAAGGGTTTCCCCTCAATCCACCGACAAAATCATTCAAAAGCTGCATAGTATTTGGACTTAGCAATGCTAAGTCTGAATCTGAATTATCTACATTACCCAGCTCAACTGCGCTATTATCTACATTTAAAAAATCACCTAAAAAGTCGTCGATATTATCTGGAATTTGATGTAAATCATCCCATAGTAAATTGTTGGGGGACTCCACGTGTGCCTCCTCTCCTTCTCCAACTGACGAGCAGGGGGGAGATGGCGAGTATGGAACCAGGACAACCTATAAATGAAAAATAGCTTATTTTCAGAGTGTTCAAATCATCCCTACTGTTTTTAAAATTTGGATTATTATTGATTAATAACATTTGGTTAATTAAACTTAAATTTCCAACTTAAGATATTACATAGAAGGCGACAATTTGATCGTTTATTTTCAAAGTGTTAAAAAAAAAAAAAATTTCGGCGCTCCCCCCAGCGCCCCCCTAACCGTGTCCCACAGTACGCACCAGACCAACGGTGGTACTTTTAAAAGCCGAAGCGCATCCCTGTGGCGATTTTCGGGCCCCGCCGTCCGTCTTGTCCGGCTTCCTGAGCCAATGGCACAACCCTGTAGCACTTCCCTGGCTCGGGGCGTCCCTCTGGAGAGCTTCCCTGGCCTGGGGTGCATCCCCCCGGCACTCCCCACCCCTTGCCCCCCCCACACTCCCCGGACCCATCGGCTCCGTGGCTCCATGGCCATTTACATAATGCCCGCCAAAAGCTGAAATATTTTTTCTAATTCCAATACAGGTTCAGTAAACACATGAGTTGTAAATTATGGTGGTTAGATGAACGAGTTTGAACTTCAAAATGTTGAGAATTGTTAAGTCACTTTCCCCATACACTTCTTATGCATTAAACCGCTATGTTTTGACATAATGCACCCCGCGCGAGGTTATAAATAATTTTGGCATCTCCTTTCCCTGTTTTACATTAGCGGTTTTTAGTCAATCAAGGTTTCAATGGCCTTTGCGTAATTCTGTGTTTTCTGAAATAGCGGAGAACAAATTGTCTGCAAAATTAATATTTTAGGACATTGGAGTTCTTTTATTCTATGTAAGAGCGAAACATGGCACAATAGAAATATTCAGTGTAAATTAGAACGACAATATGTGACAGATGGGATAATCTCTCTCTCAAAATTATGTGAAAAAGAGCATTCACGGAGTTTCAAATGGTGAGCATTAATTTAAATTACCCCTGAAAAATATTCGTTTATGCGATAACAGCGATGAAATAGCAACAGTGAAAATATTAAAGATTAGAAAAAATAGCATTTTGAGTTTCAATTGCAGTGATTATTAATAGAAATTACCTAAAAATACTCACTTATGAGATATGGAAACGTTAGCAATGATTAGAAAAGAGCGGTTTCATTGCAAAAATTACATTTAGACATCTCCGAGGGAGATAAATTTAAAACAATGGTTGGGGCGAGGGCTTAATATCTCACAGAGAGAAGTTTATATTGGGATTGAAAAGGACTGAAAAATGAATAAAGAGAAAGGTAGGAAAAAATACTTACATTTGCATAATCCGTCTGCACTTGGGTACCCGAAGGACCAGGTAACGTGTGTTGGAGGGTGGACGGGGTGGCGTCGCTATGTTCTTGTGCGACTGGGCCGGCTATTTCACGATCTTGCATAGCTTCGGCAGGGTTCACCATATTATAAGAAGCCGTCCACTCTCTCTTTAACTTAAACCCAGGCTGCATTGGGGCTGGCACTGATGGGGCTGTCTTGTCATCTCTGGCTTTCTTAGCGGGCGGCGGTGCCATACATTCTTCATAATTGGCCTTAAAAAGAAGGGAAAAAATTAGTATCAAAATAATTTGCCCCCCTTTTCACGGAAAGAAAGTTAGTACCCTCATCCATATAATTTTGTTTAGTTTATCACTAAGAAAGCACAACGTAAAAAATCTCGTGAAATATACTAATTGCATCCTTTTTTTGAATCTGAGAATTACGACTCACTGAACCATTCAAAATCCGGCCTAGTTTTTATATTTATCACACCCCCAGAAAAAAACAGCCCACGGAAAATAATCCCCCCGGACAATATCCGTGAGAACGGACATGTGCAAATATCCCCCTTCCTCCACCGACAGATCTAGTAAAATGTTATTCAATTTACGCATAATAAAGCAATGTATCTTTTTCTTAAACTCACCCCCCTTACTTTTCACGCGAAAAAACAGTTTGTTTTCACCTTACAATGATGAAGATAGACTTGAGGCATGGCCCCCTCCCCCTTTCGCCAATGTCCTAAATATATTGTTAGATCTTAATTTGAAAATAACGAGATTTCACTGGTTCTCCAAAAAGAGATTGTATATGCCTGCGCTTAATAAATTGCAATTGTCTGCATGAAACCGCTTTAATTTGACAGGAGAAAAACGTCCCATTTTGATCTGAGAAACCTTTTATAGGAAGTGCTTTAAAAGGGGTGACAGCTAATTTTAGCCACGCACTGGAGTCTTGTGTCAAAACAGAACGGCATTTTCACTAAAAATTGACAGAAGTCAGCGGTCACTTTAGATGGAAATATATATAAAAAGAGTATTATTTCTATTGAAAGAATTAAAATCGTAAGGAGTGAGGGGTTTAGATGGTTAAACAGAGCATATTTTATATTCTTCTAACGACTATAAAGATAGCATAGTGGAGTTTGTATTAGAGTGGGAGGCGGGGGGGGGGGGGGGAGTGATCGGGAAAGAGAGAGGGAACGAATGTATAAAAATGGTATTTCTTTTTGCGAGAATTTGGGGTTGTAAGACAATGGGAGAAGGGATGGGGATATTGTTAGACCCTAATTCGAAAATAACTTGTTTCTCTACTTCCACACAGGTTGTGTAGGTCTTAGCTTAATTATTGCATCATTGTGTTTTAATTTGACGGAAGAATAGTTCCGTTGACCGCGTTTGTAAGCCGGAAATGGTGATAGCTAATTATAGGCCTCGCACCAGAGAGCCTTGTGTCAAAACCAGAGCAAGCTAATAACAACAGAGCGATGGATGTCTCAGAGAAAAGATTACAATTGAGAAAATTCAAACTTTAACTAAAATATAATTATTTCTTTTTGCGAGAATTTGGGATTGTAAAACAATGGTGGGGGGGGGGTTAGGTTTTGAGGGTAAAAGAATATATTTTATGTATTCCATTGATTATAATGATGTTTGTATGGTTTGGGGGGGATTTGGGGTAAAGGAATATATTTTATGTTTTCCATTGATTATAATGATGTTTGTATGGTTTGGGGGGGGGGGGTTTGGGGTAAAGGAATATATTTTATGTTTTCCATTGATTATAATGATGTTTGTATGGTTTGGGGGAGGGGTTTACTCGAATATAGTAGAGGGTGACCACGGAAAACAATTTTATTTTGAAAATAAAAATAATGAAAAACAGAACTTACATTGCTAATTGCGACTGCCAAGACTTTTAAAGAGTTAAATTTATCCATTGTTGTTTACACAGCGTCAAAATACTTTCTGATAAATGAATCACAATGCATGCCCGTTATATACGAAATCTCAAGGGCGAATTGTTATGTAACGGTGAAACTATATGTAACAAGCCCTCTGATTGGCTGAGAAGGAGGATGTATCCGGCTCGCTGATTGGCTGAGAAGGGAAATACGTGATCTAACTGTTTCCGGGGAACTCATAACATTTGAATCGAGCGCAACAACAACAAATACTATTTCAGGACACCATGACATTCACCTCGAGCATGTACATGTCCAAAACAACAACAAATACTATTTCTGGATCATAACATTCGCTGAGAGCGTGCACTTACAACAACAACAACTACTATTTCCGGACACCATGACATTCCCAATCGATTACGCAATCAATTTCTCGGAAATCCACTTCCCCCTCAATTACGCAATCAAGTTCTCGGAAATTCACTTCCCCTTCGAGTCCAAGATCAATAAAATTGTTCCCGTTAGAATTCAATGCGCTTGTTCAACCTTCGTTCCGGAGTTATTACACATAGAAACAACAAATAAATCGACCTTGGAAAAAGAGGTCATTGACCCCATTACGTAATCATTCTCCCTAGGGAGGCTATGCCCTTATTTGGTGTACTGACAGAGTTAGACTAAATTGTAGATGGCAGCAGGGGTGAGGGATGGGGCTGGTACCCCCTCTTCTACTGCCCTGCTTGATTTCTAATCAGGAAAATTGTAATACTAAACCACACGAGAAGGAAAAGCTCCGACTTTGCGGTTGACGCAATAAAGATTTGCCGCAAAATTAATTTAACGTCGACCGAACGCCGCCGCCTCTGTCGGTGGCGGCACGCCGGCGGCGTTACGATACTTCGGCGGCGTTCGGTCGATCCGCCGGCGCTGCGCCGGGGTCTAGATAAAATACTTGCAACTACCATCTGACTACGTGAATCTTGCTCTAAGACGCCTTAACGAAAAGTTGTAGTCAAATATTAAAGCAAAGTTAAAGTAGTTAGAGTAAATAGCGACTGCACAAGGGGGCGTCAGGCCCGTCAAATATACATGATTTATTCTAGGATATGGTTTTAACTTTGCTACTTATTTTCATTGGAAGAAAAACTGGATTTTCACATTGACTTTGTTAATGACCCACATATCAGTAAAAATTCAAACATATTTTCTGCTGTTGAAGCTAAAATTTCCAAGGTTGTTGAGAAAATACTAACAGATTGTTTTCTCTGAACAATGTAAAGTGACTGAAGAGACTATCTAGCGACTCTGTAAGCGCCATCAGTTGATGAAACCATCATAAACTGCTCAGAAGCCATCAGAATCAGCAACCATTGTACATTATAAACCACTTGATACCGTTTCTGCATTTAATACGGTTTGATTAGGACGGCCCAATATTCAACCACTTCATTGCGTATTTTAGTCGTACAAGCTCCTTAGCTAAGAATAGTAAAGCATTTTTATATATCTTTTATTATTTTTTTAAACAAATTAATATTCTCACTATGATTAGATGTGTATCAAAGATTTAAACTTATTCGTTGACCAATTAATAGATAATGTACAGGTATTGTACACATATGACCATGTGCATTTGCTGATTCAACGGAGCGCTATTATGACTAATATCCAAGTTTTCAAAGTTTAGAATTAAAAAATAAAGTAGAAAACTAAATGACACAGATGAATCTGATGACCGTTTTCTATGTTTCCAATCAGAATCAAATTACTTTGAAAAGTAATTTCAAATTAAACGATTCAGAGAAAATGAAACAACGTTCATTGAATTGTTTGTTGAATTGAATTTATCAAGTATTTTGCAGTAGGTTGCATTAAGGCATGGCTAATTGTAGAAAGAGAAAAGCCAAGACAGATAGTCCAAGTAATTGAGAGGCAAATGTTTAAATGGCTGGGGCACGGGTTTAATTTGAGAGATAATGACTGGTTACAGTCGTTTTGAATCTAAAAAGAAAACCATAAATTTTTTTGAAAAATGTTGAAGTTTTTCGGCCATCCTGTATTAGTGTTACCCTTGCGGTTTACTAAAAACTACGCTATTAGTGCTTAAATGGTTAAAATTGCTTTAACATACTTGTAAAATTTGTTCCGTTTATTGTCACACCGGTGAAAATAGGAGACGGCTTAAAAAGTGCAATTGATGGATGAGAACTATGGCTTGCACACGCATGAACTCCATAGGCTCTACGATGAACATTCTGCAAGTCAGAAAAGAAGCGATCATCAGCTTCTATCAGCACGCCTGTCCAGTTTAAAAATCTCTCTAGGTGTAATGTTGTGGAAAATGTTGCACCATCTAGCGCGCCACACTCTAGGAAGTGTCTCTGTCCTCTCTAAAAATAGTGAACACTAGTATATACTGATATTCAAAAGGGTTAAAACAAAGGTTTAATGAAACTTCCGATTAAATCTATGCCATGATTTATTGTGGGGAACTTTAATATTGACCTTATAGATCAGTCATCTGCTAGCACTGAATTTATTATTAGAAGTCTATCTAATGGGTTTCATCCTTGTATAAATATCTCTACAATAATTACGGGAACGTCAGCTAAGCTTCTGGATAATATCCTTTCTAATGTGCCCTTGAGTCTTCCCATGGTCCTTATCAACGATGTATCCGACCACTTTGGAGTTTCAGCTAGCTTTAGAACTGCAACGAAGGTGGTTAAAAGCAAAAATTCAAGGATTCCAGTGATCAGTCATAATGCTGATTTGTTTTATTTTATGAAAAGTTGCAGAGTTTGATAAGTCAAGTAGTCACATTGAAACCGTTTAATAGAAAACAATCAAGTAAAAACCTTGGATTAGTCCTGTTATTTTGAAGCAAATAAATGTAAGAGATAAATTGTTTGGAGCTCAAATAATTAACCCGACACTAGAAAATAAGCAATTATATAAAATTTATCGAAATAGGTTGAACACAATTTTAAGAAATGAAAAAAAGAAATATTTTGAGAAAAAGTCTAAGGAGGTCGAAGGATGCCCTAAGAAAACCTGGGGACTAATAAAAGAAATGATTGGATTAAAAATAGATAGTGTACCTGTTGAATTATTTAGTACAATGGGAGAGAGTTTGAATTTTGAAAATGATATGGGTAATGAATTTCAGAGTTATTTTTCGAATATTGATCTGAATTTAGCTATGTCAGTTGTACCTGATAGTGGTGATCCGACGTTCGAGTCCTTACTGAGGGACCCGATTGATGTATCTCTTTACCTTACACTTGTAACAGTTGATGAAATTAAAAAAAATATTTATGGGTTTCGTAGTAATTCAACTGGTAGCGATCATATTACACTAAAAACACTTAAATGTATTTTTCCTGTTATATCTTAAATCTTATGCGGGTTAATTAATGAGTGTTTTCGTCAAGGAAAATTCCCAGATTGTTTTAAAGTTGCCCGTGTAAACCCAATTCATAAGGGTGGTATTCAAAATGACTCAGGAAACTTCAGACCGATATCTGTTTTACCCATCATTTCCCGTGTTTTAGAGAAGTGTTTAAGTATTAGAATGATGAGTTTTTTGAAGGATCATAAGTTACTGGTAGAGACACAATTTGGGTTCCGTAGAAAAAGGGCAACGGAACAGGCGATGATTTATTTGACAACTATTAATAATTATGTATTAGATAAAGGTTTTAAAATAGGTGCTATAAATTTAGATCTGATGAAAGCTTTCGACACTGTGGATCATGAACTTCTACTTAAGAAGTGTGAGGTGTATGGTTTGAGGGGTAAATTATTAAATTTTTAAAGAAGTTTTTTAATTAATCGTTATCAGTATGTCCAACTAAATGATTCTTCTTCCGAAAAAAAGCGTATTGAAATAGGTGTTCCGCAAGGATTAGTTCTCGGTCCTATATTATTCTTGATATTTATTAATGATTTACCAAATTGTCTAAATAATTTTTGCTATAGCATATATGAAATAACGGTAAACCCGACAAATGAAACAGTTTCACTTTTTGCTGATGACACAACAGCCATTAGCACAGCTAAGACAGCGGAACTACTGCAGACTTCCATGAAGGAATCAGTTAGTAGAATTATAGCATGGCTGAGGGTAAATAAACTAAGGATATATATGGCTAAGTCTAACTTTACTATTTTCTCGCGATCACCAAACTTGTACCCATGGATCAAGGAATTAGATATGTCCATTGGCCTTATATAACGGACTGCGTCTTTTAAATACCTTGGGATTGTAATAAATTAAATTATATCTTTTAAGCAACATGTAACTTTAACTAGCGAAATTCTGGCAAGAAATCTAGGTATAATGAAGAAACTCCAACACTGTTTTCCCAAATCTGTCCTTCGGCATCTTTATTTTTTTAATACACCCGTATATACTTTATTGTTCGAGTATTTGGTTCTCTACTTTTTCTTCTATCCTAAAACCAATAAGAGTTCTACAAAATTATGCAGTAAGAATTTTAGCCGGTATATCTCCACGTAACTCTGTTCGAGAAATTTATCCAACTTTGAAAATTCTGTCTGCTGCAGGCCTTCATGAATTCTTAATATTGCGGTATATTTTTGGGTTGCAAGAGGATTTTCATTCCCGTTGGTTTAGCGGTATATTTTTGATTAGGTCTACAATTCCTTCTCACGATATAAGGAATGTTGCAAACTTCTATGGACCTAGAGATATTTCTTTCCGTTCATGTTTTTCTGTTTTTTATAGAGGAACAAGGATATGGAACTGTTTAAATAGTGATATTAATACTACTGGAGGTCCCTATATATCTAGAAAACCCACTAAGAACCCTATTATTACTGAATTTGAAGCTTAACTGATTGATTGATTTATTTATTTATTGTGATGTTTTGTTGATATGATGGCCCCATAAGAAAAGTATAATTAAATGATAGTATTTTGGATGTATTTTCTAGTGTGTTGGCATTGGTGGCGTCAATGTCCAAGTGTTCTTTTTGTTTTAAGGATTTTGTTTTCTCTACCTCCCCCACGGACAAGCTTTGCTTTTTAGTGGAAGTTGCAATATTTTTTTGTAGATATGTTTTTTTCAATAAATCCTTCTCTCTCTCTAAGTGGATTTTATAAAGAAAAGCTAACATACTTTTAAATTCAATTATAATAAAAATTTAATTTATTCTGAACGTCAGGATGTAAATGTCTGAAAACAATCTTCCTATTTTCAATGGCCTCATTATATTCATTTGAAAACGACGGAAAACCAAAACATTCGTTACTATTAATTAACTAGATGGTCAGTCCTTTTCTAGAAAACCTATACTACAAAAGAGTGCAGCGTTTTTTAATATTCTATAAATGGCACCTTTAGGGTCAGGTAACTTTTTTTTTTAACCTGAAAGTACCGAGGCCAGCCAAAACGAAATCTTATATTTTAGATTGGTTGAGTGGGAATCTATCCAACAGTTTATGTCTTAAATATACGAAAAATTTGGGGATTCCATTTTTGCTAAAACAAGATCTCCTTATCCAGTAATACATTTTTTGGTAGAAGCAGGTACCAAATTTAAGAAATAAAGGTGGGTAAAAAATCGGCAAAAAAGTTGCTAAAGAATATAGTTCCAAAGGTTTAAGAAGATGCAGTTTCCCTTAGGAAATCTAGCTGTCTTTGAGAATCGAAAATTTGTTGATGTTTGAATGTTTACTGACGAAGTGTTGTCAAATTTAACTAATTAGTTGTTCTTATTTATATTGAAGGTTCAACGAGGCAACAGTGACAAAAATGTAATGCTCCATAAAGACTTCCTGAGCTTTAAAAATAAAATTCTGCTCCGTTCATTAAAAGAACGAGATTTATGCTTTTTAATGATGAAAGTTTCATTAAATTTGAGTATCTATCTCACAGACAAAACTGGAGAAGTTAAATGGTTTTTCTAAGATCTTTGGGAAAGTAGCTGTCGGCTTTTAGTTTTCTGTTACTTTAGTTTTCTGTTAAATCGTGATTTTCAGTTACGAATAGACCCAAAGGGGGTTGAAGAGGTAGAGAATAATATATTTTGACGTTCTTGGGGGTTTAATTAGGAATACAGAAATAACCAGAAATACCAGAAACATAATCCTAGGACGATAACTAAAAGAATGAAATTATTTGACCCGATAACATACACTTAAATACACAGAAGTAGTCACTGCTAAAGCAACTTTAAAATAAAGGTAAAGGTAATTAGACACAGCATTTTTCTATCTTTTATTTTATTTTTGCTTCACTGAAACTGAAAAGGTAGACACATTTCTGTTCTTGTGGGTGGCTATTGACAAGCAAGCTTTACTTGCGTGATTTTCATGCTATGGCTGATTTAAAGCCAAAAATACACCAACTTAACTAAAATTTCTTAAATAAATAAATCAAGGGCCTCATGACTGCTACAACTACGTCTTGATGTGTATGCTATAATTTGTCAATTATAAGATAAACACTGATGAATTTTTAAATAGTATTTTTCCACGAAAAGTCGAGAGGCAATTTAAAACAGCAGACGATATAAGCTTATATAATATAGCAAAATTAAAACGAACAGAAATTACTATAAGTTAAAAAAGTGAAACGTAAACCAAACAAAAATCATCAATAAAGGCAAATTTAAGTTGAACACTGATAATTACAAACTAGGATGGTTTTATCGCCCTTCTCAACTTCTCAAAATGTAAGATTGGCTCTTGCGCCCAAATAAAAACAAAATTTAGTTTTTTTTGCAGTTTTTTTTTCATTGAAGTACCACAATTTACGGACAAGGCTACTTTTTTTTCTCGCGAAACTTCTGGGGATTTTTTTTTATATTAATCAATTTTATTATATCAATTTTAATATCAGTGAATGCTTGCTAGTCTAATGCCAATATATCATATTTTATAAAACATATTACTCTATTATTGCTTTATAATATATTTTCATCTATGGTATCTTTCTTTTAAACAAATTCCTTCCAAATGTTTAGAAAATCGAATTGGCTAAAATGAAATTATAATTTTAGCTATTCATTTAGTTTTTAGGAAAGTACAAATGATACTTTAGTCTTTCAGAATTTTTTAAGGGCCGCATCGTCTCACTCGTTCTGCTAAAAATCCTTCAATTTAAACAATTTACGACAATTCATTTAGTTTTACTATATTAAAGAGACCTTTCTGATATTTTAATTTCATTCCTTTCAGGCAGGGGCGTCCCGAGGGGGAGGGGCGCGCCACTCTCCAAACTTTTTTGATATTCGGTAAAATTTTCGCCAAAGGCTAAAATTTCGACAAAATTTCTGCAAAATCGGCTCAAATTTAGCAAATTTCTTGATTTCTGCAGAAAATTAGGCATAAATCAGATCGCAATTCGGTAAAATTTACAAAAATCGCCCCCCCCCCCCAATAAAAGGATCCTCAGGACGCCCCTGCTTTCAGGTATAGATTTGAAAATAAAACTTGCAAAGTAAGGAGTTTATTTACTAAATTATGAAAGGCTACTGCGAATACTGCTACAAACACCTCACCACAGCACCAATCTGTCTGAGTTCAACACAGCTACGCAAGCTCCTCCTCCATTACAATCTAATCAAAGCCTCTCTCTTTACACCCTACCAGGTAGTTCCAGTTTCCCTTAAATCTCTACTTACGACTTCCTCCCACCTCAATCGAAGACAACCTGCTTTCCCTTTAGCCCTAGACGGTTTGCTGAAAAGGAAAATCTTTGGCAATCTGTCACGTTCATCCGCAGAACATCCCTTGCCATCTCAACCTTTCTATCACTATAGCTGTAGAAAGTGGGATTAAACTACATTTTTCGTACAGCCCAGTATTTGAAATACGGTCCATCAGTCAGGTACCAAAAACAGTTCGAAGGCAATTTCTCTGGAAAACATCTAGCAAACCTTCCTCTGTTTTTCGGACCGCCCATGCTTCAGAACCGTATTTGAACACTGTAATCACTGTAGCTTCCAATATTCTAATTCGTAGACTTATCTTCTTATTCTTCCATTTTTTTTTCAACTGTGAAAAAAATACCCTGTGCCTTGGCTATACTAATTTTAACATGTTCACTGCATCCACCGTCTTTATTAATAATACTTCCAACGGAAGTGAAGCTGTCCACTTAATCAATCGTTTCGTTACTCAACGTCACTTTATCATTTCTACTTATTCCTCACCTTAGCGACTTAGTCTTCCTAACATTAATTTTCAAACCTATTCTAGCCACCTGAACTTGCAAAACCTCTAAGAGTTCATTCATTTTGCTCGCACTTTCATCTAGGATGCTAAAAATAATCAGCATAATCGAAGTCCATGAAAGTTTTACTTCCCCATTTGATGCTGTCTTCTCCCATTGCCTTTCCTGTGCTCCTTAGGACAAAGTTCATTGAAATGATCCATGCAAATGGGGATAGAACACAATCCAGGATAAATTCTGATTTAATGTGAAAACAGTAACTGACCTCATTTCCTACCTTAATCACTTTAACATATTTGCCTGGTATCAAACAGTTCGTTGTAACGTTCTGTAAGTAAGGAGCGACCCGACTCAATAGTAACCGAAACTCTAAAAAACGGAATTTTGATACCAATAGATACATCAAAAGAATCATGTTTTTGTGGCTGATTTCAAATATATAAGTTTCATCAAGTTTAGTCTTACCGATCAAAAGTTACGCGCCTGAGAAAATTTGCCTTATTTTATGAAAAAGGGGGAAACAACCCCTAAAAGTCATAGAGCTTTAATGAAAATCACACCATCAGATTCAGCGTATCAGAGAACCCTACTATAGAAGTTTCAAGCATCTATCTAAAAAAATCTGGAATTTTGTATTTTTTGCCAGAAGAAAGATCACGGATGCGTGTTTATTTATTTATTTTTTTTCCCAGGGGTGATCGTATCGACCCAGTGGTCCTAGAATATCGAAAGAGGGCTCATTTGAATGGAAACTAAAAGTTCTAGAGCCTTTTTTAAGTGACCAAAAAAATGGAGGGCAACTAGGCCTCTCACGCTCATTTTTATCCCAAGGTCACCCGATCAAAATTTTGAGATGGCTATTTCGTTCAGCATGGTTGAAAAATACAATAACTATGTCTTTGAGGATGACTTAATCCCTCAGAGACCCCGGGGGAAGGTCTGCAGGTTATGAACTTCGCCCAATGTTTACATATAGTATTGGTTTTTGGGAAGTATACAGATGTTTTCAGGGGGGATTTTTTTCTGGTAGTTGGGAGTGGGAGTGGTTCGGGGGTTACGTGGGAGGATCTTTCCATGGAGGAAGTGATCATGGGGGAAGGAACATTGCTATGAAGGGGGCACCGGATTCCCCGTTTCGTTTTTTTTTGGAAAAAACGATCAGAAATTAAATTTAAAACAAACAATTTTTTTAACTGAAAGTAAGAAGCAACATCAAAACTTAAAACGAACAGAGATTGAGTTCACCCCCTAGTCATTACCTTGCTCTTTACGCTAAAGTTTTTTTTGTACTTTCATAAGAGCTGTTTATGCTAATTAATGGCCTTTGTGATCAAGAGGTTATTCTTAAAGGATTGGAACAAAATTTGGACTTTAGCGTAGAAATTAAGGTATTAACTAGGAGGTGGACTGCCTAATATACCTAATAAAAATATACGAATATAGAAGTTCGTTACGTAAGCTAATTCGTAAGTTATGTCAGATCAAAATTGCGAGAAAGCAATTGAGCCCAAAAAAGAGTAAAATTAATATGCAAATTTCGTTCTAATTACTCATGTACGGTGAGCCAAAATCAAAGCTGCTTTAATTCAAAAACGTTCAGAAAAAAAAAAAATCTATTTAACTGAAAGTAAGGAGCGACATTAAAACTTAAAACGAACAGAAATTATTCCGTATATGAAAGTGACTGTCCCCTCCTCAACGCCTCGCTCTTTACGCTAAAGTTTGACTCTGTCTCACAACTTTATTTTCGAAACAATAAAACACTTTAGCGTAAAGAGCGACGTGTTGAGAAGGGGAAAACCCCTTCCAAATACGGAATAATTTCTGCTCGTTTTAAGTTTTAATGTCACTCCTTACTTTCAGTTAAAAAAACTTGTTTTTTTTTTAATTTGATATCATACAAAGATAAAACCTTTTATGAAGCTCTTCTATCAGCTGAATCAAATGCTTGCTCATAATCTATAAAACTGAGATTAAAGGTGTTTGATGGCTCAGCCACTTCTCTGCCTAAGAGTGAAGATTTGGTCAACACATCCTCTAACGTTCCTTAAACCGCACTGTTCTTCTCTTGAAATTTTGTCTGCAGTATCTCTAAGTCTAAAAAGTATCTTCATACTAAGTAATCGTTACCTACAGAAACCAGGCCAATGCCTCTATAATTACCACACTCACTCTTATCACCTTTCTTGTACAGGGGTTTAATTAGGGCTTTCTTAAAATCGCTAGGTACTTCTTCTATTTCAAAAATCATTATTCATAATATCCAGTAAATTATTTCTAGCCTCATAACCCCCATATTTAAGGGACTCATTTACAACGCTATCAACAACTAGGGTTCTTTTACTACTGTTACTAATTCATCCTCACAAAATAAATCTCCCTTCACATCCAAGGTGTCACAAACTTTTACATTTTCCTCTATATTTTTTCCTGTAACCCTATCCCAATTTAGCACACTCTCAAAATGTTCCTTTTAACTAATTGTGGCCCTGTTCCAATTTTTGATTGGGACAAGTCCGGATTGAATACTCTCACTCAATCTATTAACATGCCAGTACAATATTTTACTATTATGCCATCTAGCTGCATCTTCCAGATCCTCGGCAATTTTATCAATGGCCTCCACTCCACACCTCCTTAGTTCATAATTCAAAGCTTTCTCCACTTTTCTTTACGTTCTTCTTTTTTTTTCATATGATCTATGACTCAAATAACTATTGTACAAGCCCATCCTATTCTCTATTAAACATAATTCATTTTCACTAATATTCCTAGCAGTGTTCCTAACTTTCGTCTCTAAGACATCATCAGCAACTTCACAAATTATTTTCCTAAAATTATTCCATCCTCCTCTACATTGTAATAGTATTCAACTGATGGTATCACTCTCAACAAATGACTCCTTTACTCCGATATGTATATAAATCAGAAACAAAGAAAATATTCAACCACGGATTTTTTTACATCATTACATGAAACAAAATGCTTAAAAGAATGAATAATTAATAAACAGTTAAATTATTAGTAATATACGCAATATAATATCAGAGAAAATTGACAACAAGATTGAGAAAAACCAGCGTCACTTAAATTGGACTCATACGAAAAGAGACTAAATCATCATTCAATTAAAAATTTCAACCATTTCAATGCTAACGCAATTACAGCTGACTTAATTAAACAAGCAACCGACGATAAAATTATAAATTTTGTCATACTTACTTATTCAAATTATTCACTTGACAATTACGCCGCAATATTCTCTCTATATGTAAGATTGTGCAGCCAAAAGGAAGTAAGACAAATGAAAACAGTTCTGTAGGAGAATTCAGGTAATTCTTCCAAAAATTTTTGAAATGAAAAATAAACTTACTTTGTAATACCATTCATCGTACTTACACAGGAAATGATCTTTTTTTTAAATTTCCATTCATTTCTGAGTAATGAGTGGCTTTTTATTTAGGGACAGGTCAAACAAATCCCTAAGCCTAAAGACACATTACTGTTGAGATAGCAAAAATTTCCGCAAGTATGTCCGATATACAAACCAGTCTGCTCAGTTAACCTTTTGTGTCGAAGCTACTCGCCTGGAGCTACTTTCTTAAGTGTGACTAAATTAATTTTTTTTAAACAATGAAATAATTATATATTTCTTCTTTTTTTTTTTTTTTTTTTTTTACAAAAAGAAACGACACTATGTTTTGATTTTTATTACCGCTCTAAACTTATTTTCTCCTTTAATTCTTGTCTTAAAGGGTTCTTAGTTCAGCTCCTTATTAAGGGTTAATGTGTCTTATCTACCCTAGATTTCAGGTGATTAGAAATTATATGAAAAAACAAGTTTTTAACTGAAACTAAGGACCAACATTAAAACTTAAAACGAACAGAAATCATTCCGTATAAGTAGAAAAGGTCATAGTAGTGTTGTTTCTAAATTAAATTTTAATCAAAACCGATCATATTTTAATTAAAAAAAAACAAAGTTTTTCCGAGGGAAGTAAAGAACGGAGATGAAACTTAAAACGAACAAAAGTTATTACTTCACAGGCTGTCTAATATATATCAATTAAACTAGTGCAAATAAATCAATTGGTGATATTTCCTTATGTTTGTAGGATTACAGAAAACTAGCGCTTTACTGAAAACATAAAAGCTAAGTGTAAAAACAAAAATATCGATTTAGGAGTCAAAAGTGAATACGTAGCCTCACTACGACAAACTAATCTATAACGCTTTTCATAGTCCTACAGGAGCTGTGGTATCAGTAACTTTCAGTATACAATAAAAATTTTCTTAGAAACTTAGGCATAAAAATAATAGGTTTAAAGACATTACACAGCATATAAAATAATGGAATGATTTATCAGGTAACATCTTGGTCTCACCTATTAATGCTCGAAATGAAGAACATATAAACCATAATATGAACTCTGGAAATCCAGTTATTCTCACTATACAACGGAGGATTTTAAGTTGTGATACAGATTCTAAAGCGAGTTTGTAGCCCTAATACTAATGAGATTCCTTCACTTCGAACTTGTCTACAAAGTAATCATGAAATGTCCTTTTCAGATTAAAACCGACAGTCAATCATTGAACTGAGCTCATTGTGCAGAAGTGATGCCAAATTAAACGAAAAAAAAACAACAATCTAAAACTGCTTTACTTTTGTACTCTTAAAAGTGTCCCTAAAGGTTTTACCCTTACCTTACCAAAATTCCTATATTGTTTTGTGTTTTCAGTAAAGCGTTAGTTTTTTGCAATCCTACAAACAGGGAAATATCAGTAGAAAGCTATCTTATACTCCCACGGGGACTCCTTATATGGGCATAGAATACTGACGGGACTCCAAATATGGGCATGGAATCCCTAGGGAGAAAGATTGCGTAATCGGTCAATGACCTCTTTTTCCAAGGTCGATTTATTTGATGTTTCTATGTGTAATAACTCCGGAACGAAGGTTGCACATGCGCATTGAATTCTAACGGGAACAATGTTATTGATCTAGGACTCGAGGGGGAAGTGAATTTCCGAGAACTTGATTGCGTAATCAATCGTGAATGTCATGGTGTCCAGAAATAGTATTTGTTGTTGTTGCTCGAGCCAAATGTTATGACATTCCCGGAAACAGTTAGATCACGTGTTTCCTTCTCAGCCAATCAGCGAGTCGGTTACATCCTCCTTCTCAGCCAATCAGAGACCTGCTTACATATGATTTCCCCGTTACATAACAATTCGACCTTGAGATTTCGTATATAACGGACATGCAATGTGATTAAATTATCAGAAAGTATTGTGACACAATGGATAGAACACATGAAATTATTGATGAACTTGAAGCCTTGGCAACTTCAATTTACCATGTAAGTTCTTTTTTAATTATTTTTATTTTCAAAATAAAATTGTTTTCCGTGGTCACCCTCTACTATATTCGAGTAAACCCCCCCCCCACATACAATACAAACATCACTTTACAATCTTTATACTCACTAGGAAAACATAAAATATATTCTTTTAACCTCAAAACCTAACCCCATCTCCCATTGTTTTATAATCAAATTCTCGCAAAAAGAAATAATTATCCTTCCTTCTATATTTCCAGCTAAAGCGATCACTGACTTCTGTCAATTTCTAATGAAAATGCCGCTCTGTTTTGACACAAGACTCCAATGTGAGGCCTATAATTAGCTATCACCCTTTCCGGCTTACAAACACGGTCAAAGGAACTATTCTTCCGTCAAATTAAAACGATTTTAGGCAATAATTAAGCTAGGCCTATGCAACCTGTATAGAAGTAGAGAAACAAGTTATTTTCTAATTAGGGTCTAACAATAGCCCCCTCCCTCTTCCAGTTGCGTACAACTTCCAAGTCTCTCCCAAGTAAATACCAGTTTGTTAATTTCCTTGCATATATATTTCCAGATAAATCCCCCCCCCCCCACCACGCTAATACAAACATCACTTTGCCAGGAAAACAAAAATATATTATTTTACCATCGAAAGGTAACCCCCGCAAAAAGAAATACATTTTCTCAAATTTATTCTTTCTCTGTGACACCCGTCGCTATTAAGCCGCTAACTTGACAATACATTTCCGCAAGCATATAATTACTTTGTCACCCTTTTTCCGGTTTTGTTTACAAACGCAGTCATGTCAAAGGAACTATTCTTCTGTCAAATTAAAACACTTTGAGGCAATTGTAATAATTAGGCGCAGACGCAATGTGCTATTTTGGAGAAGAGAAACAGATTTTTTTCAGGCTTTCTTTCGATAAAGTTTCTTTTATATTCCCGGGAGGGGAGCGTGAATCCAGGATTTTTTGCTGGGGAGGGGGTTAGCACTTTTAATAGTGACAAAATAGAAAAGATAATTGTTTCTTACCTTCATTGCTTCTTCATCATTTAGTGATTTTAGCTATAACATTGAATAAATGGTAGTAAGATATGGCTTTCGCTTGAATAAAACACATGATTAACTCAATGAGATGGTAGACTTAGGGTGGGTTAATTTTCCTAAATTTAGGGGGAGAGAATATGGGTTTTTTGCTTTACTAAAATGCAATGCTTTTCTAAACAAAATTGTAGTTAATAACTTTCTTTCTGTAAAAAAGGGGCAAATTATTTAGATACTAATTTTTTCTCTTCTTTTTAAGGCCAATTATGAAGAATGCGTGCCCCCTCCTTCCAAGAAAGCCAGAGATGACGAGACAGCCACCATACAGTCCGGTCAAAAACCGAAAAGAGAATAGGCGGCTTCTTATAATATGGTGAACCCTGCCGGCTCAGCTATGCAAGATCGTGAAATAGCCGGCCCAGTCGCGCAAGAACATAGCGACGCCGCCCCATCCACCCTCCAACACACGTTACCTGGTCCTTCGGGTGCCCAAGTCCAGAGGGATTATGCAAATGTAAGCATTTTTTCCTACCTTTCTATTTCTTCCATTGTTTTTTTCTTTTTCAATCCCAATGTAAACTTATCTCTGTGAGATATTAACCTCATATTACATATCTAAATGTAATTTTTTGCATAGAAACCACTCTTTTCTAATCTTTGCTATCGCTTCGATATCTCATAAGTGAATATTTTTAGGTAATTTCTATTAATAATCACCGCTATTGAAACTCAAAATGCTATTTTTTCTAATCTTTGCTATTTTCTATGCATTCACCCCTATCTCTTCGACGCTATCTCATAAGCGAATATTTTTCATTTGTAATTTCAATTAATGCTCACTATTTGAAACTCAAAATCCCCTATTTTTCACAATTGATTATCACAAAGTTTCAAGAGAAGAAACTGAGTGAGATTATTCCCATTTATCTATTTGTCACATATAGATCCCGTAATTTGTGCAAGGATATTTTAAAATAGCCTTCCATCTTACAACCCCTTGCCAATATTTTAGTGATGGGGACACAATGTTGGCGATATACTGAGTAAACGGTTTACAGCATTTAATTGTACTGTTTCCTTGTCTGAAGTTCAGGCTTGGAAATCGGAACACTAGCGCGGTGGCCTACAATAATTGTGAGCTAATGAGGAGTTCACCAAACATGTAGAACGGAATTAGAGAGAAACTTGGTCTTATGCCGCCTAACAATATGGTTTTTGGCGGACATTGTGTAAAGGGGGGCAGGGATGCATGTGGTGGGGCCGGGGAAGCGATGTGGGAAGCGCCGGGGGATGCGCCACGGGTCAGGGAAGTGCCACAGGGATGCGCCACGAGTCAGGGAAGCGTTGGGGGAAGCGCCGCGGGTCAGGGATGCGCTGTGGCTCCGAAAAGCGCCGAAAAAAAAAATTTTAGGGGGGGGGAGCTAGCACTTTTAATAGTGACAAAATAGAACTGAAAAGATAAGTGGTTCTTACTTCAGTGTCTAACCAGTTCTCTTCGAAATTTAGCGATTTTAGCTATAACACTTTTCCTAAATTTAGGGGAGGGGGCGTGAATCCATGATTTTTGTTGGGGAGGGAGTTAGCACTTTTAATAGTGACAAAATAGAAATGAAATTTAATTTCAACACTTTTTTTTCAGATATAATAATGTTTGGTGTGATTGACACAGAATATATTGGTCTGAAATATTCCTCAACAGGAATTATATTCGAAGCAGCTTTATTAATCCTAGACAATAAAAGAATTGAAATTAATTGATATAAATGTAACATCAGATACAATATGTATAAGTACGAGAAAAACAGATGGAGTCCAACACTAAATTTTATAAATCGAAATGGCTTTTACGCTAAAACCATACGACCACATAATGAAAATGGCTATGAAATCAAACATGTACAAGAGGAAATTTAGGAAATATGCAGTTTTTTCGGTGTGCAAGCTGTTTATGTTAAAGGAAACGTGCCAACTGATAAACTCTTACTAGAAAAATGTGATAAAAACATAGCATTATTCAATTTAGAAGACTTCAAATGTGAGAAATACCTGCATTCAGTCCATGACCCAGAAGATGAAGTTAGATATTTCGCTAAATGGATACCGGAAAATATACCTGACATGGAAAAATGCATCAGATATCCAAAGTCCTAAACTTGCTCCTCCTCATATCAAATGTATTAAGATTTGTTTTTTTAAATATGTCATTATTTTTTTCAAACTTTTTAAATTTTTTTAAGCAATAAATATATTAAGCATAAAACGTTTTTATTATTTAGAATATTCAATAACCATGAAAATTATAATTTCAGATTCAACATGCCAGGGAACACACTTTCAAGTTCAGCATGTTGGAGAACCCTAAATACTCAACCCTAAAAAAGTAAGTTAACACTAAAAGGTTAAAGAATTTTTCTGAAATTATCTTAAGCCTGAGGCTGTTTTTATTCTTTAGAATAAAAGTCCTTCTCCAAGAAAATTATACTTTCAGATTCAACATGCCAGGGAACACACTTTCAAGTTCAGCATGTTGGAGAGCCCTAAATAGTTATCCATAAAAAGGTAAGTTAACACTAAAAGGTTAAAGAATTTTTCAGAAATTATCTTAAGCCTTAGACGTTTTTATTATTTATAATATTCAATCGCCACGAAAATTATACTTTCAGATTAAACATGCCAGGGAACACACTTTCAAGTTCAGCATGATCGAGAACCATAAATAGTAAAAACTAAAAAGGTAAGTTAACCCTAAAAGTTTAAAGAATTTTTCTGAAATTATATTAAGCCTTAGACGTTTTTATTATTTAGAATAGTCCATCGCCACGAAAATTAGACATTAAAATTCAACATGCCAGGGAACACACATTAAAGTTCAACATGTTGGAGAACCCTAAATAGTCATCCATAAAACTATAAGTTAACCTTAATAGGTTAAAGAATTTTTCTGAAATGGCAATTTTAGATCCAATATGTCAGGTAACATACTTTCAGATTCAGCATCTAGGAGAACCCTAAACGCTTACCCCTTAAAAGAGAAGTTAACCCTAAATTGTTAAAGAATTTCTCTATTTATGTAGAGTTTCAACTAGCTATGGCTAAGTTTGCTAAAGACAAACTTTTTTCTTGCGAAAACACCCAAAATCAGAAAAAATGTTCAATGTTCCTTTAGTACCTACGCAATTAGGCTTAAATGAAGATATTTATGCAGAGTTTCAACTAGCTATGGCTAAGTTTGCTAAAGACAAGCTATTTTCTTGTGAAAACACACAAACTCAGAAAAAATGTTCAATGTTCCTTTAGTACCTACGCAATTAGGCTTAAATGAAGATATTTATGCATAGTTTAAACTAGCTATGGATAAGTTTTCTAAGGACAAGCTATTTTCTTGCAAAAACACACAAAAACACAAAAAAATGTTCAATGTTCCTTTAGTACCTACGCAATTAGACTGAAATGAAGATATTTATGCAGAGTTTCAACTAGCTATGGCTAAGTTTGATAAAGACAAGCTATTTTCTTGTGAAAACACACAAAATCAGAAAAAATGTTCAATGTTCCTTTAGTACCTACGCAATTAGACTAAAAATGAAGATATCTATGCAGAGTTTCAACTATCTATGGCTAAGTTTGATAAAGACAAGCTATTTTCTTGCGAAAACACACAAAATCAGAAAAAAATGTTCAATATTCCTTTAGTACCTACGCAATTATACTAAAAATGAAGATATCTATGCAGAGTTTCAACTAGCAATGGATTAGTTTGATAAAGACAAGCTATTTTCTTGTGAAAACACACAAAATCAGAAAAAATGTTCAATGTACCTTTAGTACCTAAACACTTAGACTAAAAATGAAGATATCTATGCAGAGTTTCAACTATCTATGGCTAAGTTTGCTAAAGACAAGCTATTTTCTTGTGAAAAAACACAAAATCATAAAAAAATGTTAAATGTTCATTTATTACCTACGCAATTACACTAAAAATGAAGATATTTATGCAGAGTTTCAACTAGCTATGGCTAAGTTTGCTAAAGACTAGCTATTTTCTTGTGAAAACACAAAAATCCAGAAAAAATGATCAATGCTCCTTTAGTACCTACGCAATTAGACTAAAAATGAAGATATTTATGCAGAGTTTCAACTAGCTATGGCTAAGTTTGCTAAAGACAAGCTATTTTCTTGCGAAAACCCACAAACTCAGAAAAAATGTTCAATGTTCCTTTAGTACCTACGCAATTAGACTAAAAATGAAGATATTTATGCAGAGTTTCAACTAGCTATGGCTATGTCTGTTAAAGACAAGCTATTTTCTTGCTAAAACCCACAAAATCATAAAAATATTCAATGTTCCTTTAGTACCAACCCAATTAGACTAAAAATGAAGATATTTATGCAGAGTTTCAACTAGCTATGGCTAAGTTTGATAAAGACAAGCTATTTTCGTGCGAAAACACACAAAATCAAAAAAATTTTCAATATTCCTTTAGTACCTACGAAATTATGCTGAAATGAAGATATTTATGCAGAGTTTCCACTATCGATGACTATGTTTGCTAAAGAAAAGATATTTTCTTGTGAAAACACACAAACTCAAAAAAAAATGTTCAATGTTCCTTTAGTACCCCCGCAATTAGGCTTAAATGATGATATTTATGAAGAGTTTCAAATAGATATGGCTAAGTTTGCTAAAGACAAGCTATTTTCTTGCGAAAACACACAAAATCAGAAAAAATGTTCAATGTTCCTTTAGTACCCTCACAATTAGACTAAAAATAAAGATATTTATGCAGAGTTTCAACTAGCTATGGCTAAGTTTGCTAAAGACAAGCTATTTTCTTGCGAAAACACTCAAAATCAGAAAAATTTTTCAATGTTCGTTTAGTACCTAAGCAATTAGGATTAAATGAAGATATTTATGCAGAGTTTTAACTAGCTATGGCTAAGTTTTCTAAAGACAAGCTATTTTCTTGAGGAAACACACAAAATCAGAAAAAAAAATGTTCAATGTTCCTCTAGTACCTATGCAATTAGGCTGAAATGAAGATATTTATGCAGAGTTTCAACTATCTATGGCTAAGTTTGCTAAAGACAAGCTATTTTCTTACAAAAAGACACAAAATCAGAAAAAATATTGTTAGGTTAGGTTAAGTTAGATTAGCATAGGTTAGCCTACGTACGCGTGCATATAGGTTAGGTTAGGTTAGGTTGGATTAAGTTAGGTTAGGTTAGATGAGGTTAGGTTTGTTTAGATTAAGTTAGGTTAGGTTAAGTTAGGTTAGGATAGGTTAGATTAAGTTAGGTTAGGCTAAGTTAGGTTCGGATAGGTTAGCCTACGTACGCCCGAGTACGTAGGCTAACTTAGCCCAACCTAACTTAGCCTAACCTAACTTAATCTAACCTATCCTAACCTAACTTAACCTAACCTAACTTAATCTAACCTAACTTAATCTAACCTAACCTAACTTAACCTAACTTAATCCAACCTAACCTAACCTATATGCGCGCGTAAATAGGCTAACCTAAACTAACCTAACTTAACCTAACCTAACAATATTTTTTCTGATTTTGTGTCTTTTCGCAAGAAAATAGCTTGTCTTTAACAAACTTAGCCATACCTAGTTGAAACTCTGCATAAATATCTTCATTTCAGCCTAATTGCGTAGGTACTAGAGGAACATTGAACATTTTTTTTTTCTGATTTTGTGTGTTTTCGCAAGAAAATAGCTTGTCTTTAGCAAACTTAGCCCTAGCTAGTTGAAACTCTGCATAAATAACTTCATTTAAGCCAAATTGCGTAGGTACTAAAGGAACATTGAACATTTTTTCTGAGTTTTTGTGTTTTCGCAAGAAAATAGCTTGTCTTTAGCAAACTTAGCCATAGATAGTTGAAACTCTGCATAAATATCTTCATTTCAGCCTAATTGCGTAGGTACTCAAGGAACATTGAACATTTTTTTCTGATTTTGTGTGTTTTCGCAAGAAAATAGCTTGTCTTTAGCAAACTTAGCCATAGCTAGTTGAAACTCTGCAAAACTAACTTCATTTTTAGCCTTATTGTGTAGGTACTAAAGGAACATTGAACATTTTTTCTGATTTTGTGTGTTTTCGCAAGAAAATAGCTTGTCTTTAGCAAACTTAGCCATAGCTAGTTGAAACTCTGCATAAATAACTTCATTTTAGCCTAATTGTGTAGGTATACAACTAGCTATGGCTAAATTTGCTAAAGACAAGCTATTTTCTTGCGAAAACACACAAAATCAGAAAAAATGTTCAATGTTCCTTTAGTACCTACACAATTAGGCTAAAAATGAAGTTATTTATGCAGAGTTTCAACTAGCTATGGCTGAGTTTGCTAAAGACAAGCTATTTTCTTGTTAAAACACACAAAATCAGAAAAAAACGTACAATGTACATTTAGTACCTATGCATTTAGGCTGAATTGAATATATTTATGCAGAGTTTCAACTATCTATGACTAAGTTTGCTAAAGACAAGATATTTTCTTGATAAAACACACAAACTCATACAAAATGTTAAATGTTCTTTTAGTACCTACAAAATTAGGCTTAAATGTAGTTATTTATGAATAGTTTTAACTAGCTATGGCTAAGATTGCTAAAGACAAGCTAATTACTCGCAAAAACACACAAAATCAGAAAAAAAAAATTTTAAATGTTCCTAGAGTACATATGAAAATAGTATTAAATGAAGATATTTATGCAGAGTTTCAACTAGCTATGGCTAAGTTTGCTAAAGACAAGCTATTTTCTTGCGAAAACACACAAAATCAGAAAAAATATTGTTTAGGTTAGGTTAAGTTAGATTAGGTTAGGTTAGCCTACGTACGCGCGCAGATAGGTTAGGTTAGGTTAAGTTAGGTTAGGTTAGGTTAGGTTAAGTTAGGTTAGGTTAAGTTAGGTTAGATTAAGTTAGGTTAGGTTAAGTTGGGTTAGGATAGGTTAGATTAAGTTAGGTTAGGCTAAGTTAGGTTAGGCTAGGTTAGCCTACGTACGCGCGCGTACGTAGGCTAACCTAGCCTAACCTAACTTATCCTAACCTAACTAAATCTAACCTACCCTAACCTAACATAACCTAACCTAACATAATCTAACCTAACCTAACCTAACCTAACCTAACTTAATCCAACCTAACCTAACCTCGCTGCGCGCGGACGTAGGCTAACCTAACCTAATCTAACTTAACCTAACCTAACAATATTTTTTCTGATTTTGTGTGTTTTCGCAAGAAAATAGCTTGTCTTTAGCAAACTTAGCCATAGCTAGTTGAAACTCTGCATATATATTTTCATTTCAGCCTAATTGCAAATGTACTAGAGGAACATTGGACATTTTTTTTTTCTGATTTTGTGTGTTTTTGCAAGAAAATAGATTGTCTTTAGTAAACTTAGCCATAGCTAGTTGAAACTCTGCATAAATAACTTCATTTAAGCCTATTTGCTTAGGTACTAAAGGAACATTGAACATTTTTTCTGAGTTTGTGTGTTTTCGCAAGAAAATAGCTTGTCTTTAGCAAACTTAGCCATAGATAGTTGAAACCCTGAATAAATATTTTCATTTTTAGTCTAATTGCATAGGTACTAGGGGAAATTTGAAAATTTTTTTGATTTTGTGTGTTTTCTCACGAAAATAGCTTGTCTTTAGCAAACTCAGACATATCCATTTTAAACTATGAATAAATATATTCTTTTTGAGCCTAATTGTGTAGGTACTAAAGGAACATTGAACATTTTTTCTGATTTTGTGTGTTTTCGCAAGAAAATAGCTTGTCTTTAGCAAACTTAGCCATAGCTAGTTGAAACTCTGCATAAATAACTTCATTTCAGCCTAATTGCGTAGGTACTAAAGCAATATTGAACATTTTTTTGATTTTGTGTATTTTCGCACGAAAATAGCTTGTCTTTAGCAAACTTAGCCATAGCTAGTTGAAACTCTGCATAAATATCTTCATTTTTAGTCTAATTGTGAGGGTACTAAAGGAACATTGAACATTTTTTCTGATTTTGTGTGTTTTCGCAAGAAAATAGCTTGTCCTAAGCAAACTTAGCCATAGATAGTTGAAACTATAAATAAATATATTCATTTTTATTATAATTGTTTGGTTACTAAAGTAACATTTAAAAATTTGTTTTATTATGTGTGTTTTCGAAAGAAAATAGCCTGTCTTTAGAAAACTAAGCCAGAGCTAGTTGAAACTCTGTATAAATATATTCATTTCAGCCTAATTGCATAGGTACTAAAGCAATATTGAACATTTTTTTGATTTTGTGTGTTTTCGCAATAAAATAGCTTTTCTTTAGCAAACTTAGCCATAGCTAGTTGAAACTCTGTATAAATATCTTCATTTTTAGTCTATTTGCGTAGGTACTAAAGGAACATTGAACATTTTTTTCTGATTTTGTGGGTTTTCGCAAGAAAATAGCTTGTCTTTAGCAAACATAGCCATAGCTAGTTGAAACTCTGCATAAATATCTTCATTTTTAGTCTAATTGCGTAGGTACTAAAGGAACATTGAACATTTTTTCTGAGTTTGTGGGTTTTCGCAAGAAAATAGCTTGTCTTTAGCAAACTTAGCCATAGCTAGTTGAAACTCTGCATAGATATCTTCATTTTTAGTCTAATTGTGTAGGTACTAAAGGAACATTGAACATTTTTTTCTGATTTTGTGTGTTTTCGCAAGAAAATAGCTTGTCTTTAGCAAACTTAGCCATATATAGTTGAAACTCTGCATATATATCTTCATTTTTAGTCTAATTGCGTAGTTACTAAAGGAACATTGAACATTTTTTCTGATTTTCCGTGTTTTCACAAGAAAATAGCTTGTCTTTATAAAACTTAGCCAAAGCTAGTTGAAACTCTGCATAAATATCTTCATTTCAGCCTAATTGCGTAGGTACTAAAGGAACATTGAACATTTTTTCTGATTTTGTATGTTTTCGCAAGAAAAGAGCTTGTCTTTAGAAAAATTATAAAAAGATAGTTTAAAATGTTAATTAATATATTCATTTAATCAACATTTCGTATTTAATATAGTAAAATATAACATTTTTTAATAGATTGTTTTTTTTCTAGATAAAATAGCTTGTCTTTAGCAAACTTAGCCATAGCTAGTTGAAACTCTGCATAAATATCTTCATTTAAGCCTAATTGCGTAGGTACTAAAGGAACATTGAACATTTTTTCTGATTTTGGGTGTTTTCGCAAGAAAAAGTTTGTCTTTAACAAACTTAGCCATAGCTAGTTGAAACTCTACATAAATAGAGAAATTCTTTAACCATTTAGGGTTAACTTACCTTTTTAGGGATGAGCATTTAGGGTTCTCCTACATGCTGAACCTGAAAGTGTGTTCCCTGACATAGTGGATCTGAAAGTGTAATTTCAGAAAAATTCTTTAACCTTTTAGGGTTAACTTACCTTTTTATGGATGACTATTTAGGGTTCTCCAACATGTTGAACTTGAAAGTGTGTTCCCTGGCATGTTGAATTTGAAAGTCTAATTTTCGTGGCGATGGACTATTCTAAAGAATAAAAACGTCTCAGGCTTAGGATAATTTCAGAAAAATTCTTTAACCTTTTAGGGTTAACTTACCTTTTTAGTGGTGACTATTTAGGGTTCTCCAACATGCTGAACTTGAATGTGTGGTCCCTGGCATGTTTAATATGAAATTCTATTTTTCGTGCCGATGGACTATTCTAAATAATAAAAACGTCTCAGGCTTAAGATAATTTCAGAAAAATTCTTTAACCTTTTAGTGTTAACTTATCTTTTTATGGTTTACTATTTTGGGTTCTCCAACATGCTTATCTTGAAAGTGTGGTCCCTGGCATGTTTAATCTTAAAGTATAATTTTCGTGGCGAAGGACTTTTATTCTAAATAATAAAAACGTCTCAGGCTTAAGATAATTTCAGAAAAATTCTTTAACCATTTAGTGTTAACTTACTTTTTTAGGGGTGACTATTTAGGGTTCTCCAACATGCTGAACTTGAAAGTGTGTTCCCTGGTATGTTTAATCTGAAACTATAATTTTCATGGTGATGGACTATTCTAAAGAATAAAAACGGTTGAGGCTTAAGATATTTATTGCTTAAACATATTTAAAACATTTGAAAAAAAATAATGATATATTAAAAAAAAAAGAAGCTTAATCCATTTGATATGAGGAGGAGCATGTTTAGGACTTTGGATATCTGATGCATTTTTCCATGTCAGGTATCTTTTCCGGTATCCATTTAGCGAAATATCTAACTTCATCTTCTGGGTCATGGACTGAATGCAGGTATTTCTCACATTTGAAGTCTTCTAAATTGAATAATGCTATGTTTTTATCACATTTTTCTAGTAAGAGTTTATCAGTTGGCACGTTTCCCTTAACATAAACAGCTTGCGCACCGAAAAAACTGCATATTTCCTGAATTTCCTCTTGTACATGTTTTATTTCATAGCCATTTTCATTATGTGGTCGTATGGTTTTAGCGTAAAAGCCATTTCGATTTATAAAATTTAGTGTTGGACTCCATCTGTTTTTCTTGTAATTATACATATTGTATCTGATGTTCCAATTATAGCAATGAATTTCACGTCGTTGATTGTCTAGGAGTAAGAAAGCTGCTTCGAATATAATGCCAGTTGCGGAATATTTCAGACCAATATATTCTGTGTCAATCACACCAAACATTATTATATCTGAAAAAAAAGTGTTTAAATTAAATTTCATTTCTATTTTGTCACTATTAAAAGTGCTTAGCCCCGCCCCAACAAAAATCATGGATTCACGCCCCCGCCCCTAAATTTAGGAACAGTGTTATAGCTAAAATCGCTAAATTTCGAAGAGACATGGTTAGACACTGAAGTAAGAAACAATTATCTTTTCATTTCTATTTTGTCACTATTAAAAGTGCTAGCTCCCCCCCCTAAATTTTTTTTTCGGCACTTTTCGGAGCCACAGTGCATCCCTGACCCGCGGCGCTTCCCCCAACGCTTCCCTGACTCGTGGCGCATCCCTGTGGCACTTCCCTGACCCGTGGCGCAGCCCCCGGCGCTTCCCACATCGCTTCCCCGGCCCCACCACAAGCATCCCTGCCCCCCTTTACACAATGTCCGCCAAAAACCGTATTGTTAGGCGGCATAAGTCCAAGTTTCTCTCTAATTCCGTTCTACAGGTTTGGTGAACTCCTCATTAGCTCACAATTATTGTAGGCCACCGCGCTAGTGTTCCGATGTCCAAGCCTGAACTACAGACAAGGAAACAGTACAATTAAATGCTGTAAACCGTTTACTCAGTATATCGTCAACAATGTTTCCCCATCACTAAAATATTGGCAAGGGTTTGTAAGATTGAAGGCTATTTTAAAATATCCTTGCGCAAATTACGGGATCCATATGTGACAAATAGATAAATGTGAATAATCTCTCAGTTCCTTCACTTAAAACTTTGTGATAATCAATTGTGAAAAATATGAGATTTTGAGTTTCAAATGGTGAGCATTAATTGAAATTACCCATGAAAAATATTCAATTATGAGATAGCAGCGAAGAGATAGGGGGGAATGCATTGAAAATATCAAAGATTAAAAAAAAAGCATTTTGAGTTTCAAAGGCGGTGATTATTAATAGAAATTACCTAAAAATATTCACTTATGAGATATCGAAGAGATAGCAAAGATTAGAAAAGAGTGGTTTCTTTGCAAAAAATTACATTTAGACATGTAATATGAGGTTAATATCTCACAGAGATAAGTTTATATTGGGATTGAAAAAGAAAAAAACAATGGAAGAAATAGAAAGGTAGGAAAAAATGCTTACATTTGCATAATCCCTCTGGACTTGGGCACCCGAAGGACCAGGTAACGTATGTTGGAGGGTGGACAGGGCGGCGTCGCTATGTTCTTGCGCGACTGGGCCGGCTATTTCACGATCTTGCATAGATGAGCCGGCAGGGTTCACCATATTATAAGAAGCCGCCCATTCTCTTTTCGGTTTTTGGCAGGACTGTATGGTGGCTGCCTCGTCATCTCTGGCTTTCTTGGATGGAGGGGGCACGCATTCTTCATAATTGGCCTTAAAAAGAAGAGAAAAAATTAGTATCTAAATAATTTGCCCCTTTTTTACAGAAAGAAAGTTATTAACTACAATTTTGTTTAGAAAAGCATTGCATTTTAGTAAAGCAAAAAACCCATATTCTCTCCTCTTAAATTTAGGAAAATTAACCCACCCTAAGTCTAACCTCTCATTGAGTTAATCATATGTTTTATTCAAGCGAAAGCCATATCTTACTACCATTTATTCAATGTTATAGATAAAATCACTAAATGACGAAGAAGCAATTAAGGTAAGAAACAATTATCTTTTCTATTTTGTCACTATTAAAAGTGCTAACCACCTCCCCAGCAAAAAATCCTGGATTCACGCTCCCCTCCCGGGAATATAAAAGAAACTTTATCGAAAGAAAGCCTGAAAATAATCTGTTTCTCTTCTCCAAAATAGCACATTGCGTCTGCGCCTAATTATTACAATTGCCTCAAAGTGTTTTAATTTGACAGAAGAATAGTTCCATTGACTTGACCGCGTTTGTAAACAAAACCGGAAAAAGGGTGACAAAGTAATTATATGCTTGCGGACATGTATTGTCAAGTTAGCGGCTTAATAGCGACGGGTGTCACAGAGAAAGAATAAATTTGAGAAAATGTATTTCTTTTTGCGGTGGTTCGCTTTCTATTGTAAAAGAATATTTTTTCGTTTTCATTGCAAAGTTATGTTTGTTTTCGCGTGGGGGGGGGGGGGGATTTAGCTGGAAATATAGAGGGAAGGAATTTATCAAAATGGTATTTCTTTTTGCGAGAATTGGGGGTTGAACGCCACTGGGGGCGGGAGGGGGATATTGTTAGACCCTAATTCGAAAATAACTTGTTTCTCTACTTCTATACAGGTTGCATAGGCCTAGCTTAATTATTGCCTAAAATCGTTTTAATTTGACGGAAGAATAGTTCCATTGACCGTGTTTGTAAGCCGGAAAGGGTGATAGCTAATTATAGGCCTCACATTGGAGTCTTGTGTCAAAACAGAGCGGCATTTTCATTATAAATTGACAGAAGTCAGTGATCGCTTTAGCTGGAAATATATAAGGAAAGAAAATTATTTCTTTTTGCGAGAATTTGGGATTGTAAAACAATGGCGGGAGGGGGGTTAGGTTTTGAGGGTAAAAGAATATATGTTATGTTTTCCTAGTGAGTATAATGATTGTAAAGTGATGTTCGTATTGTATGTGGGGGGGGGGTTTACTCGAATATAGTAGAGGGTGACCACGGAAAACAATTTTATTTTGAAAATAAAAATAGTGAAAACAGAACTTACATGGTAAATTGAAGTTGCCAAGGCTTCAAGTTCATCAATAATTTCATGTGTTCTATCCATTGTGTCACAATACTTTCTGATAATTTAATCACATTGCATGTCCGTTATATACGAAATCTCAAGGGCGAATTGTTATGTAACGGGGAAATCATATGTAAACACGTCTCTGATTGGCTGAGAAGGGGGTTGTATCCGACTCGCTGATTGGCTGAGAAGGAAACACGTGATCTAACTGTTTCCGGGAATGTCATAACATTTGGCTCGAGAAACAGCAACAAATACTATTTCTGGACACCATG
This sequence comes from Artemia sp. Qi Xiang Cuo, assembly GCF_049724085.1. Taxonomy (NCBI): domain Eukaryota; kingdom Metazoa; phylum Arthropoda; class Branchiopoda; order Anostraca; family Artemiidae; genus Artemia; species Artemia sp. Qi Xiang Cuo. The sequence goes on from NC_142807.1 coordinate 50,586,947, forward strand.
ACATTCGCGATTGATTACGCAATCAAGTTCTCGGAAATTCACTTCCCCCTCGAGTCCTAGATCAATAACATTGTTCCCGTTAGAATTCAATGCGCATGTGCAACCTTCGTTCCGGAGTTATTACACATAGAAACATCAAATAACTCGACCTTGGAAAAAGAGGTCATTGACCGATTACGCAATCTTTCTCCCTAGGGATTCCATGCCCATATTTGGAGTCCCGTCAGTATTCTATGCCCATATAAGGAGTCCCCGTGGGAGTATAAGATAGCTTTCTACTAATATCACCAGTTGACTTATTTGCTTCAGTTTTATTGATATATGTTAGACAGGCTATGAAGTAATAATTTTTGTTCGTTTCAAGTCTCATCTTCGCTCTTTACTTCCCTCGGAAAAACTTTGTTTTTTTTAAACCACTCGTAATACAGCAGTTAAGGGAAGTTCAAACTAAATCAATAGACGCTATATACATTCAAATTGTTTTCAGTAAAACACAAATTATGTTCTGATCTTGGGAATGCATGGGGGTTTTCAGCCCCACTCGTTTTAAAATGAGATAGCCCTTTTGTTCAGCGTAGTTAAAAGGTCCGAAGTTATCGCTTTGAGGATGATAAACCCCCGGAGTCCTCACGTTAAGGCCTGTAAGTTAGGTAACTCGTTCATAGCTTACATACAGTATATGTTATTGAGAAAGGTATGCATATTTGACCTTTATCATAGGCAGCACAATGAATTTCAAGAAACAGTAAATCAGAGCGTGAATTTAGAATGATGTTTCATCTAAAAAAAAAAAAAAAAAAATTATATCAGTGTTGCCAGTTCAACTCTAGAAATTCATAATTTTTTAGGTAAAGTAGTAATAGTAGTAATAAGCGTCACCCTGTAGCAACGTACTGGACTGATAAAGAAAAAACATTTTCAGAATATTCTGCCCATCTCTGAATTGAGCTAATTCAGTTCAAAATTAAAAGTTCTCGTGCCCTTTTTAAGAGCAACAGGAGATAGGAGGGCAAGTAGCCCTGCTCTAAAACCCATTCATTTTCTAAATGCATCCAGTCAAAATTTTGAGACAGCCATTTTGTTCAGCATAGTTGAACGGTCCAGCAACTATGTCTTTAGGGATATTAGGCATGTCAACACCCCACAATTATGCATTTAAACTAGATGTTGCATTAAAATAAATCAAAAGGCATTGTGTTTATGGTTTCCAAAAAGACACCTCAGCAATATATCGAGAACGATTGGGGGTATTAAGTTGAAACTTTAAGGGATACTACTATTACTACTTCTGCTCTTACAATTTAAATAAATAAAATGAGTGTAAGTGCATCCAGGTTGTCAAAGAGCATAAATAGAATCTTTTGGGATTTGTATTAAGTTATATTTTTCAGATCAACTTCAGAAGCTATAAAATTAAATTAAAAAATACTGTTTGTGTCAGGATTAAAAATTGTTGAAAAAGTTTCTCCAACATACAAATAGCAACCCATGCTATGGATTCTTATAGAAAAAACTGAATAGATAAAAAAAATAATTTTTTCCATGAAAAAGACTATGTCAATAAAAAACGAACAGAAATTAATTTAAAAAAATTTCAACAAAACAAGTTTTGCAAAGAAAAGTAAAGAGCTCCATTAAGCCAAGAATGAGCAAAATAAAGTCAAATAATCTTCGTAAAACTACCACAAATCACTGTGAATAAATAAATGAAACTCAAAACGAACAGAAATTACAATAAATAGCTACTTCAAACTCATAAAGAGCAGAAATGAAGATGAGTAGAATTAGTCGTTCTTATGCCTTCTAAGGACCAGAACACAATTTGGACCTTACTGAAATTAAAACACGTTTGAAATCTTTTCACTTTTCTTACTTTCGTAAATAAAAAATTATCAAAACTTTAAGGAATAAATATCAGTATGTGTCAATTAAACTGACAGTCCACGGTCATTTGTTTTTTTTTTCTTTTTTTTATATTAAAGCGCAAATTGTGTTCTGATATTTAGAAGGCATGGGGGTTACCAGCCCTACTCATGTTAATTTTTGCCCTTTTTGAGTTTGACTCAGCTATTTATTGTAACTTCAAAGTAAGTATATTAGTGCATTGTAATATCAAAGATTATTTGACTTTATTTTTGCTCATTCTTGGGTTAATGGATCTCTTTACTTTTCTTTGAAAAAACTTGTTTTGTGGAAAAAGTTTCTTAAATTAATAACATCAGTAAAAGCATCAGTATATATCGGTATATACCAGTACTTTTTATTGATCCTGCCAGTCTTCGGTTTACAATAACATAATCATTAAGGTTATCTGTCTTACCATTATGTAAATACCATGTTAACTCATGGGCAATTTTATGACCTAATACTTCATTGATTATAACAAGATTGTTATTGCTGCAAAATTGCAGCAGTCTGTAGCTCTCTACACTAAATTTACTTAGGCTAAGATATCATCTATCCACAATTCTACCGATCTGGACGTCAAAATCTCCTAATAAAAATACTATATTTCTACCTGGGAACTTCTCTATTTGTTCCTGTAACTGCAGCTAAAATTTACCTGTGTCACTACTATCTCCGTCAGTTGGTTCTACAGGAGCATATACTGCTCTGACTGATACCATGGACTTTTTGGAAATAAAATGAACGATTGGCATTCCATTATTAAAACCTAAACAAGACTCAGTTGCTTCCTTATTTATCATGAGCTCTAATCCCTGCCTGTGTACCCCATCATTCCTGTCTTTTTAAATATATTCTATATGCAACAAATTTCATGTTTCCTACCCCTGTTTCTTACCACCGGTGTATCGACACTGATATATTTACAGTTTACTATGGAAATATATAGAATTTATATGAAAAGATAATTAAGTTTTAAGTTGCTCATCAAAAGTTACGAGCCTTTGAAAATTTGTTCCATTTCCAAAAAGGGGCAAAGTATTTCCAAAAGGGCATTTTATATTAGTGTAAACTAGACCGTCACATTCAGCTTATTAGAGAACCAAATTACGGAATATTCAATGACCTGTCTGCAATAATGTGGTGGTTTGCATTTTTTCCGAGAAGAAAGATCATGGATGTGAATTTATTCGCCTTTTTTTTTGCCCAAGGTGATTGCATTGAACCAATGGTTTGAAAAATTGAAAAAGCTCATTAAAATGATAATTATAAGTTTTAGTTCCCCATTTTTAGTTGCAAATCACATGTACTGCAGCATAGTGGTGCTTATGTCATTTTTCGGTGCAAAACAACATCGTTGCTCTAAAACTGCCAAAAGCCCTCGAATAACAATCGTAAGACAGCCGATCGATTCAAAATTATTGACAGACTATATATTGAGCTTTTAAGTTTCAGAGAAAGTCAGTGGCTTCGTTTAGGGGTATGGGGGGCAGTTGCCCCCTCGATAATTTGGAGAAAAAATTATTAAGTAGCTTTAAAAGTATTGCTCAGTTTAAGTTTCAACTTCATTCTTAACTTTGAGCAAATAATTTTTTTTGAAATAATCTACCCTCGTTTTTAATATAAAAAAAGAGGACAAACACATGGGTCTATTACACATCCTAATATGTTCCAAATTAATATTTATGCAAATGTACCGTCTTCGAAACCTTATCATCAATTAAATAGGTGAGCCTAATTCAAGGCCGTATCAAGGGGGGGGGTTAGGGGGTTTGAACCCACAGAAATTTTTGTCTGAATCTTAAAAACTAAACAAAAATTTAAAAACGCAATTTTTTTTTGCGTTTTTTGAGGTTTTTTTTTGGGTAACCCCCCCCCCCCTCACAAACAAAAAACGGTGCAAATCCCCATCCGAAAAAAAAACCTAGGGACAGCCTTGGCCCAATTAATGGCAAAATTCGAAAAAGTACTATACTTCCTGTTTCGCCTAGTTTGCTCAGGTGAAATTTTTCCCCTGATACTTAAGGGTCTTTTACTTCCTAAAATTTATCAGTTCAAGATAAGGTTTTCTTTTTTTTTAACTTTTAACAATGGATATGAATATGCCCTCTACATCTGCAAATAGGACAGAAGGGGAATCATTGAAAAATAAAAAATCATTGAAAACAAGATTTTTCTCATCGAAAAACATGAAAAAGAAATCATTGAAAAAATTAGACTTATTGCTTTTTATAATAATTTTCGTACTGTAGCTAGATAAGTCAAATTGGTTATAGTTTAGTCATAGAGGTTAGTAGGGAGGGGGGAGAGGTATAAGCTCCAGGAATCATTTAATTGTTTTAATTTTTACTTCCAATATTTAAATCAAAACCCCAATATAGATCCAAATTCTCTTATTTGTAATTGAAACACCGTTTAAACGCTGATAACGTCCTATTCCTCCCGTTTTGGATTCACATACTAGCCCATAATTGTAGAATTGCCTTTACGTACAATAACATGCTGACTTCTCACTATTTCCGCTTTTCTAAATATTTCTTTTAACCAGCTCCAAAAAAAGAATGGACATAAATGTACTGAGGATTATTACTGCTATTAGTCGCATTTCGCGTAACGCCAGCGCTACTTGTTTGAAATTAATCTCTGCATCAGCACGCTGTACAAAGTGTCTACCGCAAGAAGCATAACATAGAGTCGAAACAAAATCATTGGCAGCGCAATAGCGCTGTCTGAGTAAATATACAGGATATAAGTCAAATCATTACCACATATCGTATAACATTATTTAGTGACATATTCCCCGCGTTTAAATAGCGCCCGTATTTCAAATTTTGGAGTATTCAAAGTTAGAATTATTCACTTATCCGTTAGGCATTGTTTGACAAAGAATATTCAGGAAATCGGAATAATGCTTGGCATCATTGCGGCAGAAAACTTAAATTAATTCAAAATTGCCAGGGATGCCAATTGGAAGGGAAAATTGACTCTTAGAGTTTGAAAATTACCTTCCCCTTTGTATCTTTGTTTTAAAAAAAGACGAATTCTATAAGAATTGCGCAAAAAATTTCTTGTGTAAATCAGGGTATGGGGGTATATATTTCCGGAGGAGGTAACCTCGAATACAGTCTTTATGTCTATAATTGTCATCACAAGCAAAGCTCGGTTTCCTATGCTGCATGATAAAACTGATAACAATAAAAAAAGAGAATGATAACAATAAAAAAAGAGAATGGGCTGGTACCGCTTTTGCGTGCACACAAGATTTATAAATTGTGAGAAAAATATACATATTTTGTTTCAATTCACTTTATTGTATTCTCATCAGACATTTTGTACAGCATGCTGATGCAGAGATAAATCTCCCACAAGTAGTGCTGGCGTTGTTTGCAAAATGCAAATAACATCAATCATGATCCTTAGCACATATATGTCAATTTTTTGAGCTGGTTAAAAGAAATATTTAGAAAAAAGAAAACAGCGAGAAGTGAGCATAGTATTATACATAGAGGCAGTTCTACATTTGTTGGTTAGTATATACATCCAAAAAATGAGGAATAGGACGAAATTAACGCTTATTAGTTATTCAAAACGAGCATAGATTCATTTAAAAAAATATTTACACAAAGAAAAGAGCAAATTTGACACTTAAAAGGAGCAACAGTTTTAAAGCTACTCAATAAATTAGATTTTTTTTCCCCCCAAATTGTTGGAAAATCAAGTACAATACCTAAAATATCTTTTGAATTAGATCTCCCAAAGTTATATTTATACCCCCCTTTTGTTCCTATAATATTACCTTTGGCACGAAGGTTTCCACTGCAATAAGGGCTGCAATCCAAGGGTCGTCTCGGGCATCCAAATAACTTCGAAATGAATCAAGCGGAATCGCAGGTGAATCAGCGTCGTCAATCCGAGTTGTTATATTATATGGCAATACTGACGGATGACAAAATATTCTACTCTTTACATAATTCAAAAGACATTTATCTTCCATATCAACTTTTTCAGTTACCATTTCTTCAAAAGATGGACATTCTATGATACTCTGTGCTTTTTGTACATTTATTATGTAAATAAATAAAATACCAAACAGAATGATACAATATAAGCTCCTTTGATTCTTAATTTTACTTAAACAGCGAATGCTTGGCATTCCTTCAAAATAAAAAATGCAAGTTTTATAGCATTGAATCCTACAAATTCCTTCTTAGTAATTTTTATTGTAAAAGTTCAACAAATTTTATTGTATAAGTCTAAAATCGAAATTTTAAACACTCAAATTCATATGTTTGGACAGGTATAAGTCCCTGGACTAACAGCTTTGTTGTTATATAATTACATAACATGTGGGCCATACTGTAGCGTTTGATTACCCGTTCTAGTTTCAAAAAATCCTGTTTGAAATACCATGCTTGTTTGTGTGACACGTATTTCCATTGAAAGCTATAAAGTAGTTGCCAAGTAGTCAGTAGCGTTAATAGGATTGGAGAACAGGGAAGGGTATTTGCCCTCTCCTCACCTATATATTTTTCTCCTTCTCAAGTTTGAATATACCCTTTTTTGCAAGTAATTTCATGAAAATTGCCTGTTTTGGTGGGGGTAGTATAGGTGGTATAATGGAGGGCGATTTTGCAAGGTATATTGTGGAGCCGATGGACACTGATGCGAAGCCAGTTGCGAAGCGACCTTCGAGGTTAGCTGTCAAAGGGAGGGGGGGGGGGGGATTGGCCGTAAAATCATGTTTTTGATTCTTTTTCTTTCACTTCAGTGGATTGCCTTGTTTCATTTCACTTAGTTTGTCGGTTCTGGTTGGAGTTCGCTGAAGTGGGAATGCTGGGACTGGTTTGGAGCTCTGGTTTTGGTTTTGGTGGTTAAATGTTATTGTGGGTTTCTTTTCTTTTGTATATTTGTGTTTTGCTGGTGGCGGCACTAGGACGTGGGGTTGAAGTGTTCATGTGAATATGGAATTCCACTGTCTTACGAGGGGAACTCCCTGTTGTTCTTCTTGTTGTTGGTGTTTATGATGGAAAGGCAGTGTGGTCTTCGTCACTATTTGCACCATAAGTTACATACCGTACACCATAGTGAATTGTTTGTTGATATAAAATAAGCACCATATGCAACACACCATAGCAAAATGTTTGCTGAAATAAAATACACACCATATGTAACAAATGGATGAAAAATGAATGGTGCAAGAGGAGTAGAATCGGTACTTGGCGTTTCAAAGATCTTCGACAGCTGAGAAAAAAATATGCAGAATTTATGGTTAATTGCTAGAAACAGCATGTTTTATCTTTGCTCCAGTATGACGGGAAATTCCCAAAGGTTTTGATTTTATCAGAAACTTTTGAAGTAGATTTTTAAAATATAGTAAGTTTATATCGCCTGCAGTTTTTATGTAAAAGTTTTTGTATTTTTTCCCCCATTTTATGTATTTTTATATGCTCCTTTTTTCAATTCCCTTTCTAGTAATCTTTCAAGTCTAGTTAGTAATAAATGTCTTTTCACTTTCTCATTGTGTCGTTTTCCTAGTTTTGTACATATTTAACGCCCTCCTAAGAAAGAAATCTATATTTTAAAGTCATAAGCCCAATGTGTTTGTTGTGTCTAGGCCTATCCTTAAGACGGTTCTAGGCGTTTACCCCCACCCTGGTGAATACCCCCGGAAAATACCCCCCCCCCCCGCGGAAAATATCCCCCCCCCCCCAGAAAAGACCCTGCCGGAAAAAAAACCGCGGAAAATACCCCCGTGCGGAAAATACCCCCCGGAAAATATTCCCCGGAATATACCCCCCACGGAAAATACCCCACAGTAATTACCCCCCCCCGGAAATACCTGCCCCCCGCGGAAAATACCCCCCCCCCCCCCTGGAAAATACCCCCTCCGAAAAAAACCGTGGAAAATAAGGCTTTCCATATTTGAGAATTTTATTTCAGTTTTATTTTTTTAATTTTCGTGGGGGCAAGGAATTTTGGTTCTTGTGTATTATGCACCACTCACTCAAGTTTACGCTGTGTAAAATTCAAGAACACACCGGGTTTTTTTTTTTAGTTTCTTCGTTACTTTAGAAATGAATTTGCGCTATAGGTTTGCACATTAGGGGGAGGGGGGGGGGGTAAGCATAGCGGGTCTGCATGCAAAATGTGTTTGGTACAATTATTCTGCATATTAGATAGATAGACAAATAAGTTTATTTTAAAGCCAAATATACGGCCATGAACACAGTAAAATAACATAAATGAAAGGCATAAATAACATAAACTTTAATCAGCGATCAAACAGTTCGTGGTAAAGAACTTTTTTCCGAAACTCTAAAAAAACGGAATTTTGATACCAGTAGATACATCAAAAGAATCGAATTTTTATGCTGATTTCAAATATACAAGTTTCATCAAGTTTAGTCTTACCCATCCAATGAAACTGTGCAACCTGGCTCAATAAAACCAAAACTCTAAAAAACCGAATTTTGATATCAATATAAATATCAAAAGAATTGGCTTATAATGCTGAATCCAAATATATTAGTTTCATTAAGTTTAGTGTTACCCATCAAAAGCTACGAGCCTGAGAAAATTTGTCAGGTTTTCGGAAAAAAGGGGAAAGACCCTTTTAAGTCTTATAATTTTAATGAAAATAACGCTATCAGATTAAGTATATCAAAGAACCCTACTGTAGATGTTTCAAGCTCATATCTGCAAAAATGTGGAATTTTGTAGTTTTTACCAAAAGGTAAATCACGGATGCGTGTTTTTTTTTCCCCCAGGGGTGATCGTATCGACCCAGTAGGCCTAGAATGTCGAGATAGGGCTAATTTTCATGGAAATGAAAAGTTCTTTTGCTCTTTTTAAGTGACCAAAAAAATTGGAGGATAACTAGGTTACCTACCACGTCACTTTTTCCAAAAATGGTCCAATCCCAACTATGAGATTGCTATTTTGTTTTGCATAACTAAAAGGTCCGATACCTATGTCTTTGGAGATAAAATGACCACCTGCAGCACACAGGGAAAGGTTTTCAAGTTATAAAAATTGCCCTTTACAGAACGAAAATTGCCCTTTACAGAACAAAATTTGCACTTTACTGAAAAAATACAACTGAATGTGCATTGTCAGTTTAATATACATATTTAGTAATCAAAATGTTAAAATTATTTGATTTATTAAAGTTATAAAAGTAATAACATTTATCTTTTTTTTCAGTAAAGTGCAAATTTTGTTCTGGCCTTGGGAAGGCGTCGGGGTTTTGCGCCCAACTTATGTTAATTTCTGCTCGTTTTGAGGTTGACTCGGTTATTTATTGTAATTTCTGTTCGTTTTGGGTTTCATTTATTTATCGATGCTGATTGGTGTTAGTTTCGAGCTTGATAGATTATTTGATTTTTATTTTTTCTCATGTTTTGTTTAATGGAGTTCTTTACTTTTCTTTGAAAAACTTACTTTGTGGAAAAAGTTTTTTTAATTAATTTCTTTATATGTCTTGCTTTCTCTTTGCCGATTTAATTTTACTCATGAAGATTTTAAGGGTAATTGTCCGGAGTAAATCTTCGCCAGGATTGAATTGTCCAGAGGATATTTCTATGGGAAGGGGGATTTTTTCGTGGAGGTGGACCCCAGGTATCTTACCGTTATTCAAAAACGATCAGAAATAAAAAAAAGTTTTTTTTTCAACTGAAAGTAAGGAGCAACATTAGAACTTAAAAAAAAGAAATTGTTACGAATGTGGGGGGGGGGGTGCCCCCTCTACAACATCTCACTCTTTGCGCTAAAGTTTAAATTTTGTCCCAATTCTTTAAAAACGATCCCCAAACACAAGGGTCGTTTAATTAGAACAATAAGCAACTTTTTTTAAAGTGCCAAAAATCTGTAGCTTGAAGAGCGAGGTGTTGAGGAGGGGGGCAATCACCCTCATATATGTAATAATTTCTTTTCGTTTTAGGTTTTAATGTTTCCTTACTTTCAGTTGAATTTTTTTTTTCTTTATTTAATGAAGATTAGAGGCAAACAATTTTCTAGAGGCAATAGTGGAAGTATGTCAATTAAAGTAAAAGTATTAAAAATGAAAAAAAGTAAGCAGTTACAAAAAATACAGAAAGCAATAGCCTACTTACAAAAACTTACAAATAGCCTACATACAAACTCCCAACATTAAGTTCTGTTGAGCAATGACGAAGCGCTGGACGAATATATTTTAACAATATCGACAGTTTTGAATTTGGTTATAAAACACCAAAATATTTAATGCCTTTAGAGTCAGTGTTTATAAAAAGTAACGCATTATCAAAGTAATTTGTTCAAAGTAAAACATCAAAACTATGATCCAGAAAACCACATAAAAATTTTTAATTCAATAGTTTCAATATTATTTTTAATTCCAAAAGCCAGTATATTTAACACTTTTAAACTTTATAACTGTAAAAAATTAAATTTTTTCAAAGTGAAAAATAGATAAATAAAATCACTCCCAGAAACAAAAAAAATTGGTATAAAACACAAAAAACGTATCCGTTCAGGGGGAAAATACAGAAACTTTTAGCACCCCGTCCAGGGGAAACATTTTTGATTATGGTGGTTTCATATATCAGCTCATGGGTACTCTTGCAATGCAATCAAAAGTTTACGGCATACTTATGCCGAAATCGCCCCTTATTAAGTTTTTTTCCTTCTGTTTTCTATAATTATGCGAACTTTCTTGTGTTCTAATAACTGCACTAATTGCTAATAAACAAAAATATACTTAAGATCACCATAAAAAGCTGATTCTTTGACTGAATAATTTCAATACTTAGGCTCTTATACTTTCGTTATTGACAAGGATCGTTATTTACTTACCATTCATTACTATGAAGAATTTTTTTTTTTTTTTTTTTTTTTTGCTTGAAGCAAATCATATAACAAAATTTTTGTGGAAAACTTGTTAGGGGACCCTCAGTCACAAATTAGAACTTATATTTTTCCTTATCATGGGTCAAAATCTATTGGTATGCAGCCAACAATGGGGAAACAAACATTTTTTCCATGGTTTTTCCCTATTCTGCGTTTTTTCCTTTGGTTTCTTTATAATTACTATATAGTCCCAAATTTTAAGGTGGGGGCCATGGCACCCTGCCCCCCCCCCCTTTCCGATGCCCAGGGTCTCGTTAAGCAAAAATGAGTAGAAATAAATTCAAATAATTTTCCAAGCGTAAAACTACCGCAAATCACCATAAATAAATGAAATTGAACCCAAAACGAACAGAAATAACAATAAATAACCAATTCAAACTCAAAATAGCAAAAATTAGCATGAGTAGGGCTGACAACCCCCATACCTCCTCAAAACCAGAAATTAATTTAAACTTTACTGAAAACAAAATACATTTTAAATGTTTTCACTTTTTTGACTTCAGCGAATAAAGAAGTATTAAGACTATAAGGAATATATATCAGAATATGTATATCAAACATACAATACACGGTTATTATTATATTTTTCAAGTAAAGTGCAAATTATTTTCTGGTCTGAAAAAGATATGGACGTTGTCAGCCATACTCCTTTTACTTTTTGCTCCTTTTGAGATTTATTAGGCTATCTATTGTAATTTCTGTTAGTTTTGGGTTTCATTTATTTGTTAATGGTGATTTTTGGTAGTTTTACACTTGGAAGATAAGAAAGACGAACTCGTAGAATTTGACAACGCTTTGCCCGTAAAAGCTTAAGCAATTTAGAATATGTTGGTTCCCAAAGCTATCTATCCTTTCAAAGGATAGCCAAACCTTTTTAGACTTTTTGTTATCATATGTCCTAGCATAATTTTGATGATTGTTTGCCTAATTTTTTCTTCTTATTCAATTCTTTTTTTAATTTGGCACACACTACTGTCAAAAATTGCAGAAGTTCATATGAAAGTCTTTTGAACACAAATGGATTTGTGTTTTTTTTTTCAAAGTTTTTAAGACACGTCTGGTGTGTAAATTCCTCTTTTTCCCGTCCCTTATTAGCACTTTTCAACGAAATAAAAAAAACTCAAATAAAAGTTTCAAATTTAGAAAACCTTATTTCCACAGGGGGGAGGGTATTTTCCAAGGAGGGGGTATTTTCCACGAAGGTTACTTTCTGTGGGGGGGGGTATTTTTTGGGAGGTTAAACACCCCCCTCCATTCACCATATTCATTTGTGTTATCTTAGTTTGTTCATGGCCGTATATTTGGCTTTAAAATACACTTATTTGTCTATCTATCTAATATGCAGAATAATTGTACCAAAAACATTTTGCATGCAGACCCACTATGCTTACCCTCCCCCTTAATGTGCAAATCTATAGCGCAAATATATTTCTAAACAAAGAAACTAACAAAAAAAAACGGTGTGTTCTCGAATTTTACACAGCGTAAACTTGAGTGAATGGCGCATAATACATAAGTACCAAAATTCCTTCCCCCTACGGAAATTAAAAAAAATAAAACTCAAATAAAATCATCAAATTTGGAAAGCCTTATTTTCCACGGGTGGTACTTTCCGCGCGTGCGGGGGTATTTTCCGCGGGGGGTATTTTTCGGGGGTATTCGCCGGGGGGATAAACGCCGGCCACCCCTTAAGACACTTATACCGGGTTTACCCTTTTTTTTAAATAAATTTCACGGAAAAAATCATAAATTCACTGCCGGATATCAGAATCATCGTTAGGCAAAAACATTATTTGATATTTGCTTCTTTTCAGCCGGGTATAATTTTGATAATTTGATAGCCCACTCAGAAATTTCCCTTTCTAAGTACTTGAAATTATCCAACTTGGCATCATTACCTCAACAGTCTATGACTATAACTTTTGTTCTATTGTTTTGTAATTTTTGAGGGTTAAGTGTAGTATCTTATGCTGTTCCTTATTAAATGGAAGCAATGTTGTTATTATGTTAATATTATTATTTTTATATGGGCTTCCCCCAGGCCACTCAGCATGTCCCCAGTTGGCGATAGGGGAACGCCCTACAGACATGTAGGGTACCTCTATAGGAGGAACGGACCAAGGGGGAACCTTGCCCCTGGGGGTCTATAATAGAAACTGGGGCACCCTCGCCCAGGGCCATAAATACAGGTGGAGGAGGAAGAAGGCCCCTCAAATGTACACTCAACAGGGCGCACCGGCGTGTCCACACGTCCTGTAAGTTATAAACCTTCTCCCAGTAATTGTTTAAATTACATGGGGACGCAGAACATCATCGTGAGAGGATCCTCTATAGGAGGACAACTGCGGCAGGGCGTAAAATCCAGATCTATGGACAACGGCCTCTTCGAAGGGTTGCCTCGACCCTTTCGGGGTACCTGCAAGACTGGGGACCCTGCGGTCCACTCTATTCCCACTTGAGCAGTGGCGCCCCTCAAGGAAATTATAGCATAGTAAACGACACAGCACTCGCACGGGATTCTGATGAATGGATAATTCTTCTGGGCTTGGTCTGTTTTGATGGTCGTTTTCGAGCTGAAAAACCTCTTTCTAGCTTATTTATCTACTATGGGTTGCCTCCCTTAGTAGCACAATATTTGTAGGCATGAATATATAATGAGTCAGAGGTAATAGGCTTGAGACTGTCAGTGCAGGATTTCGACTCTTAATGATAGAAGAGCATCGACAAGTGCTGAAAACCATGTTGTGACCAAGATGGACCCAGGATTGCACAAAGCCTCAATTCATACTGGAAGTCCCAGGGACTTCTTGCTGTCCGGTTCTAAGCCGGCTTAAGCGCTTCGGTGTAGACTTGAGAAGATATATTGATCCCCGTCCTGCACTGGTATCCGGGATCATCGCTTTTCCTGACGCCAAAATAATTTCAATGATTTAAAGAACATGACAATCGGGACTTGGAATGTTACAACGTTAAAACATGAGTATTGTATCGACATTTTGACTGACGAATTCAGACGATTTGAAATGGACTAAATAGGGAATTCAAAAACTCATACCCCAGGGGTAGGAAGCTTGAAATTAGGTGATATAGAATTTGTTTATTCGGGCAGGAAGAATGGGGTTCATAGACAGGGAGTAGGGCTCATGATGAATAAGGAAGCTGCTAAGTCTTGTTTATGCTTGGAAGGTATTAATAATAGAATACTAATCGGTCATTTTATGACTAAAAAGTTCAGGGTATCAGTTATAGTAGTAAATACACTAGTGACTCAGACGAATTTTACTTACAGTTAAAGGAGCAAATAAACAGGGTCCCAGGTAGAAATATGGTGTTTTTACTAGGAGATTTTAACGCATATGTCGGTAGAAATGTCGGTAAAGAAACTGGAGGAACCATTAAAATATGAACTAAGGAGGTGTGAAGTGGAGACCGTGGATAAAATTGCCAATGATCTGGAAGATGTAAAATATTGTACTGTCATGTTAATAAATTAAGAGGGAGTAGCCAATCCGGACTTGTCCCAGTTAAAGATAGGAACGGGGTCACAAATAGTGATAAGGAAACAGTTAAAGAGAGATGGGCAGAACATTATGAGAATGTGCTAAACCGAGTTGCAGGAAAAGATAGAGAGGAAAATAAAAAAGTTTGTGATACCTTGGATGTGAAAGAAGATTGGTTTGTGAGTGAGGATTTGCAACAGTACTACAAGGATTAAAAAATAATAAGGCTCCAGTTGGTGATAATTTGGTAAATGAGTTTCCTAAACTTGATGGCTCTGAGGCTAGAAACTAGTTACTGAAGATTTTGAATATATTTTTGAAAAAAGGGAAGTACCTAATGATTTTAGGAAAACCTTAATTAAAATACTGTATAAGAAAGGTGATAAGAGTGAGTGTGAGTAGAAAGGGGGGTGCTACTCCGACGAGTACCACGTGGTTTATGGTTTTCTCACTGAGAATGAAAAAACAGGAATTTTCTCACTTGAAAAACCATGAATTTTCACACATTTATGTCTGTTTTCATGGATGGTTATGTGTGTTGGTCGATTTATTTGATGTTTTTCATGGATGGTTATGGATGTTTTATGGTTTTTGTCATTGAGAATTTGAATAACAGGAACTTTCTCACATTTATGTCTGTTTTTATGGTTTTTGTCAGTGAGAATGAAAAAACAGGAACTTTCTCACATTTATGGATGTCAACAGCAATTTACGTTCCTGTTTTATGTCTGTTCATTGTCAGTGAGAATGGACTTGCTCGACACGAATGTTATGAGATTGTTTGGCTAACCTAACCTGAGAACTTGTTCTACATAATCGGCGGGGAAATTATTGGTTCACGAAGGGGGAATTAAGAAACATTATGGTTTCTTTGATCTTTAGGCGAACCTAACCTGAGAACTTGATTTACATAATCGGTGGGGGAAATTATTGATTCACGAAGGGGGAATTAAGAAACATTATTGTTTCTTTAATCTTTAGGCGAACCTAACCTGAGAAATTGATTTACATAATCGGTGGGGGAGAATGTATTGACTTACGACAGGGGGAATTAAGAAACAAACATGGCTTCTTTGATCTTTTGGCGAACCTAACCTGAGAACTTGATTTACATAATCGCTAGGGGAATGTATTGATTCACGAAGGGGGATTTAAAAAACATTATGGCTTCTTTAATCTTAGGTCTGAGGGATAAACGTTCTTTAGGTCAGAGATAAAAATTAATATTCTATTTTTAAATAGGGCTTCATTGATCTTTAGTGTCAGGAATCATAAATGACATCACTTGTTATCTTGGAATTATGCGGGAGTCTAAAGAGATAGAAATTCTATTTTTAAATACGGCTTCACTGAGCTTTAAGTCGGAGAGATAAATTGATATTCTAACGAAACCTTAATAGTTTAGCTAGGAACATTTATGAGATAAAGAGATGAACGTAGGGAAGTATTTCCTAGAAATTTGAAAAGTGGAAGCACAGAGTTGCCAAAAACAAAAGGAACACAAAGAAATTGCCTTTAGGGGATGATTTGTGCGAAATCGTTTTAGACAGGTTATGGAATTATTTCGGCGAAACAGTTAGACATTTTAAAAGATGATTTTAGAAATGATCTTTGAAGAGGTTTTGAGTGTGGTCGCTATAGTAAACAATTTCTATTTGAAAAGTGTCATGAGGGCCTCGACGCCAGCCCCAAAGGGCTTCAATCGCCCAACCCAGATACAACGTGATCCGAAACCCCAATCTCCTACACCCACTTCACACCTCGTCCCCCCAGGTTATCCCAGCTCCCCCCCCCCCTCTCCGACCCCCCAAGGCCCACCCCCGGCTCCGGCGTTGGGTGATGTGTGTTGTCTGAAAACTATGGTTTGGGGGGTAAGGGTTGCTATTTTGACTTCTCTGAGTTGGATTTCTTAGTCTTTCATAAGTATGAGTTGTCTGAGACCTATCATCTGAAAAGGATTGAGTGCTTTTTTGACCTTTCTGACCCTGATTTCTTAGACTTTCATCGGTACCTGATGTCATAAACTTATTATTTGGGATATATGGATCAATAGTTGTAATATTAATAGCTAGACTACTTAGACTCTCATATGTGTTTGGTGTCTGAAACTTCTAGTTTGGGATGAGTAGTTTGCTATTTCAGACATTTATGAGCTAGGCTTTCCTAGTATATCGTAGGTGAATGTTGTCTGAAAATTCCGATTTTGGATATTTAAATTACTGTTTCTGGCTTTTTTTAGCTAGATTTTTTAGACCCTCTTAGGTTTTTGTGGTCTCAAACCTATAGTTTGGGATGATTAGTTTACTATTTTCGACTATTTTGAGCTAGGTTTCTTAGCCTTTCATAGTTGTGTGTTGTCATAAACTGATGACTTGGGATATATAAATTACTATTTTTGACTTTTCTGAGCTAGATTTCGTAGCCTTTCATGGGTGTTTGTTGTCTCAAAACTATAGTTTGGGGTGAGTAGTTTGCTTTTGGACTTTTCAGACCTGGATTTCTTAGCTTGTCAATGGTGTGTGTTGACTGAAACTTTAGATTTGGGATATGTAAATTACTATTTCGGGCTTTTCTAAGCTAGATTTCTTAGTCATTCGTTGGTGTGTGTTGTCTGAAACCTATGATTTGGGAGTTGTAGTTTTACTTTTTGGACCTTTAAGAGATATGATTCTTAGTACCTCATAGGTGTTTGTTGTCTGAAACCTATAGTTTGTGTTGAGTAGTTTGCTATTTCAGGCTTTTCTGAGCTAAGGTTTCTTAGTATTTCATAGGTGTGTGTTGTCTGTAACTTATGACTTGAGGTGTCTAATTTGCTATTTCAGGCCTTTCTGAGCTAAGGTTTCATAGTATTTCGTAGGTGAATGTTGTCTGAAACTTATGATTTGGGATATGTAAATTGCTATTTCGGGCTTTTCTAAGCTAGATTTCTTAGTCTTTTGTTGATATGTGTTGTCTGAAACCAATGATTTTGGATAGGTGGGTTGCTATTTTTGACTTTTCTGAGCTGGATTTCTTAGCCTTTCATTGGTATGTGTTGTCTGAAACCTATGATTCGGGATGGTTAATTTGCTATTTTGACTTTTCTGAGCTAGGTTTCTTAGCCATTCATAGGTGCGTGCTGTCAGAAAATCATGATTTGGGATTTGTAGTTTGCTTTATAGACTTTTCAGAGCTAGGATTCTTAGTCCCTCATAGGTGTTTGTTGTCTGAATCCTATAGCTTGGGATGAATAGTTTGCTATTTCAAGCTTTTCTGAGCTAAGGTTTCTTAGTATTTCATAGGTATGTGTTGTCTGAAACTTATGATTTGAGGTATGCAATTTGCTATTTCCGACTTTTCATAACCAGATTTTGTAGTCTTTCGTAGGTATGTGGTGTCTGAAACTTATGATTTGGGATGTGGGAGTTGCTATTTTTTTAATTTTCTGATCTGGATTTCTTAGCCTTTCTTAGGTGTGTGTTGACTGAAACCTATGATTTGGGAATGAGTGGTATGCTATTTTTGACTTTTCTGAGCTAGATTTCTTAGCATTTCAGAGGTGTGTGCTTTCATAAAATTATGATTTGGGAGGTGTAGTTTGCATTTTGGAATTTTCAGAGCTAGGATTCTTAGTACCTCATATGTGTTTGTTGTCTGAAACTTCTAGTTTGGGATGAGTAGTTGGATATTTCAGGCTTTTCTGAGCTACGGTTTCTTAGTATTTCGTAGGTGAAGCTTCCACGTCAGTTTTAAGTTTACCAAGACATAAAAAATTTAAAGTTCAGTTCTAATTTTTCCACAGAACATAAGAAAAGTTATACTATGATTCTGATTATTTTCTATGAAGGTAGAAATTTTCAATCTCTTTATAAATTCTCTTAAATCAAAGTTCGACATGTATAAAAGTTATTAAAACCTTTAAATTTCGATTTAAAATTTTCTCAACGGATTCAACGAAATTTAAAGGTCTTTTCTTGATTTTCGCAATGAGAAATATACTAGTCATTGATCGTTTCTATTTTTCCAAATAATATAAAAATTTTATTCTTTAGTCCAGATCGGTCTCGAAGAGTTGAAAAATTTAAAATACTATTCCAAATTTTTCCCAGAAGATAAAAAAGTTCAAGTTCTTCTTCGGAATTTTACCAAAGAACACAATTCAATTCTAATTTCTTCAGAGAAAACAAAATTTTTCCACTTCAGTTCTTTATTTCACAAAGACATAAAGAAATTTAGAGTTCAATTCTAAAATTTCGGTGGAAGATAGAAAAAGTAATACCATACTTGTGAATATTTTCACGGAATATAAGAATTTCTAGTTCAATTTTAAATTTTCTCAACGAAGTGAAGAAAAGTTCAAGTTCCCTACTGAATTTTACCAAAGAACACAATTCAATTCTAATTTATCCAGAGAAAATAAAAATCTTCCACTTGAGTTCTTTATTTCACAAAGACATAAAGAAATTTAAAGTTCAATTCTAAATTTTTCAGTGGACGATAGAAAAAGTAATACCATACTTGTGAATATTTTCCCGGAAGATAAAAAGTTCTAGTTCCATTTAAAATTTTCTCAACGAAGTGAAGAAAAATTCAAGTTCTCTTCTGAATTTTACCAAAGAACAAAATTCAATTCTACTTTCACCAGAGAAAATAAAAATCTTCCAGTTCAGTACTTTATTTTACAAAGACATAAAGAAATTTAGAGTTCAATTCTAAATTTTTCGATGGAAGATAGAAAAAGTAATACCATACTTGTGAATATTTTCCCGGAAGATAAAAAGTTCTAGTTCAATTTAAAATTTTCTCAACGAAGTGAAGAAAAATTCAAGCTCTCTTCTGAATTTTACCGAAGAACACAATTCAATTCTAATTTCACCAGAGAAAATCAAAATCTTCCACTTAAGTTCTTTATTTCACAAAGACATAAAGAAATTTAAAGTTCAATTCTAAATTTTTCGGTGGAAACAAGAAAAAGTAATACCATACTTGTGCATATTTTCCTGGAAGATAAAAAGTTCTAGTTCAATTTAAAATTTTGGCAACGAAGTGAAGAAAAATTCAGGTTCTCTTCTGAATTTTAGCAGAGAACACAATTCAATTCTAATTTCACCAGAGAAAATAAAAATCTTCCACTTCACTTCTTTATTTCACAAAGACATAAAGAAATTTAAAGTTCAATTCTAAATTTTTCGGTGGAAGATAGAAAAAGTAATACCATACCTGTGAATATTTTCTCGAAAAGATGAAAAATTTAAATACTGTTCCAAATTTTTCACAGAAGATAAAAAAGTTCAAGTTCTCTTCGGAATTTTACCAAAGAACACAATTCAATTCTAATTCCTCCAGAAAAAATAAAAATCTTCCACTTAAGTTCTTTATTTCACAAAAGACATAAAGAAATTTAAAGTTCAATTCTAAATTTTTCGGTGGAAGATAGAAAAAGTAATACCATACTTGTGAATATTTTCCCGGAAGATAAAAAGTTCTAGTTCAATTTTCAATTTTCGCAAACAAGTGAAGAAAAGTTCAAGTTCTCCTCTGAATTTTCTCAATGAAAAAGAAATTAGTCATTGATCATTTCTATTTTTCTAAATAATATAATTATTTTACACTTTAGTTCAGATCTGTCTCGAAGAGATGAAAAATTTAAAATACTATTCCAAATTTTTCACAGAAGATAAAAAAGTTCAAGTTCTCTTCGGAATTTTACCAAAGAACACAATTCAATTCTAATTTATCCAGAGAAAACAAAAATCTTCCACTTCAGTTCTTTATTTCACAAAGACATAAAGAAATTTAGAGTTCAATTCTAAATTTTTCGGTGGAAGATAGAAAAAGTAATACCATACTTGTGATTATTTTCAATGAAGATCAAAAGTTTCACTTTATTTATAATTTTTCTTAAATTCAGTTCTGATTTTTCTCAAAGAGATGAAAAATTTAAAGTTCTGTTCCAAATTTTTCATAGAAGATAGAAAAAGTTATACATTGATTGTGAATATTCAACATGAAGATAAGGAACTCCACTTTAATTCAGAGCTTTCTCGAAGAAGTGCAAAATGTTCAAGTTCTCTTCTGAATTTTCTTAAAGAAGAGAAAAAGTTAGCTCAATTCTGAATTTTACCAATGAAAATGAAAAACCTTCCACTTCAGTTCATAATTTCTCAAAGACTTAAAAATTTAAAGTTCAGTTCTAAATTTTTCTGTAGAAGATAGGAAAAGTTATACTATGATTGTGATTATTTTCAAGTGAAGATAATAAGTTTCGCTTTAATTCTAATTTTCTTAAATTCAGTTCCGTTTTTTTGCAAAGAGATGAAAAATTTTAAAGTAATGTTCCAAACTTTTCATAGAAGATGGAAAAAGTTATACATTGATTTTGAATCTTCGACATGTATATAAAAAGCATCACTTTCATTCTCAGCTTCCTCGAAGAAGTACAAAATATTCAAGTTCTCTTCTGAATTTTCTTATAGCAGGTAAAAAAATTGATTCAAGTATGAATTTTTCAAATGAAAATGAAAAAAGCTTTCACTTCAGTTCTTAATTTCTCAATGACATAAAAAATTCAAAGTTCTCTTCTAATTTTTCCAAGAAAATAAAAAAGGTTCCACTTCAGTTCTGGTTTTTTCTCAAAAGAGATGAAAAATTTAAAGTTCTATTCTAATTTTAAATTAAATTTTAGCTCCTTTGTCTTATGAATTTACACATCAAATTTTTAAATTAGAAAATGAGTGACTCCTTCTATTATTAAAGACAATCGTTCAAACTCGTTCATCTAAACTCCAAAACAATAGGTTAGGTTAGGTATAAATAAATATTAATAAATAAATAGAAACATTTCTACATGTTTAAGTTAGGTTAGGTTAGGTTAACTTATCATGAGCGCTCATGATAAGTTAACCTAAACTTTTCTGTGGTGTATTGTTAGGTTAGGTTAGGCTAGATTAAGTTTGGTTAGATTAGGTTAGGTTAAGTTAGGTTAGGTTAGCCTATGTACGCTTCACTTAGGTTAGCTTAGGTTAGGTGAGAGACAGGCAAAAAGTTAGGTGTATGATTAGGTTAGGTTAGGTTAGATTAAGTTAGGTTAGGCTAGGTTAGCCTACGTCAGCGCGCGTACGTAGGCTAACCTAGCCTAACCTAACTTAATCTAACCTAACCGAATCATACACCTAACGTTTTGCCTGTCTCTCACCTAACCTAAGCTAACCTAAGTGAAGCGTACGTGGGCTAACCTAACCTAACTTAACCTAACCTAATCTAACCAAACTTAATCTAGCCTAACCTAACCATACCCCACAGAAAAGGTTAGGTTAACTTATCATGAGCGCTCATGATAAGTTAACCTAACCTAACCTAACTTAAACATGTAGAAAGGTTTCTATTTATTTATTAGTATTTATTTACACCTAACCTAACCTGTTTTTTTGGAGGTTGGATGAACGAGCTTGAACGATTGTCATTAATAATAGAAGGAGTCACTCATTTTCTAATTTAAAAAATTGATGGGCTAAATCCATAAAACAAAGGAGCTAAAATTTAATTTAAAATTAGAATATAACTTAAAATTTTTCATCTCTTTGATATAAAACCTGAACTGAAGGGGAACCTTTTTTATTATTTTGGACAAATTAGAAGTGAGCTTCGAATTTTCTATGTCTTTGAGAAATCAAGAACTGAGGTGGGAGATTTTTTCATTTTCAGTGTTAAAATTAAGAATTTATCTAATTTTTTATCTTCTTTAAGAAAATTCAGAAGAGAACTTGAACATTTTGCACTTCTTCGAGAAAACTCAGAATTAAAGTGATGCACCTTATCTTCATGTCGAAGATTCAAAATCAATGTATAATTTTTTCTATCTTCTATGAAAAATTTGGAACAGAACTTTTAAATTTTTCATCTCTTTGCAAAATATCGGAACTGAATTTAAGAAAATTAGAATTAAAGTGAAACTTTTTATCTTCACTGGAAAATAATCACAATCATAGTATAACTTTTCCTATCTTCTACAGAAAAATTTAGAACTGAACTTTAAATTTTTATGTCTTTGAGAAATTATGAACTGAAGTGGAAGGTTTTTTCATTTTCATTGGTAAAATTCAGAATTGAGCTAACTTTTTTTCTTCTTTAAGAAAATTCAGAAGAGAACTTGAACATTTTGCACTTCTTCGAGAAAGCTCTGAATTAAAGTGGAGTTCCTTATCTTCATGTTGAATATTCACAATCAATGTATAACTTTTTCTATCTTCTATGAAAAATTTGGAACAGAACTTCAAATTTTTCATCTCTTTGAGAAAAATCAGAACTAAATTTAAGAAAAATTATAAATAAAGTGAAACTTTTGATCTTCATTGAAAATAATCACAAGTATGGTATTACTCTTTCTATCTTCCACCGAAAAATTTAGAATTGAACTCTAAATTTCTTTATGTCTGTGTGAAATAAAGAACTGAAGTGGAAGATTTTTGTTTTCTCTGGAGAAATTAGAATTGAACTGTGTTCTTTGGTAAAATTCCGAAGAGAACTTGAACTTTTTTATCTTCTGGGAAAAATTTGGAATAGTATTTTAAATTTTTCATCTCTTCGAGACAGATCTGAACTAAATTGGAAATTTTTTATATTATTTGGAAAAATAGAAATGATCAATGACTAATTTCTTTTTCATTGAGAAAATTCAGAAGAGAACTTGAACTTTTCTTCACTTCGCTGAGAAAATTTTAAATTGAACTAGAACTTTTTATCTTCCGGGAAAATATTCACAAGTATGGTATTACTTTTTCTATCTTCCACCGAAAAATTTAGAATTGAACTTTAAATTTCTTTATGTCTTTTGTGAAATAAAGAACTTAAGTGGAAGATTTTTATTTTTTCTGGAGAAATTAGAATTGAATTGTGTTCTTTGGTAAAATTCCGAAGAGAACTTGAACTTTTTTATCTTCTGTGAAAAATTTGGAACAGTATTTAAATTTTTCATCTTTTCGAGAAAATATTCACAGGTATGGTATTACTTTTTCTATCTTCCACCGAAAAATTTAGAATTGAACTTTAAATTTCTTTATGTCTTTGTGAAATTAAGAACTGAAGTGGAAGATTTTTATTTTCTCTGGTGAAATTAGAATTGAATTGTGTTCTCTGCTAAAATTCAGAAGAGAACTTGAATTTTTCTTCACTTCGTTGAGAAAATTTTAAATTGAACTAGAACTTTTTATCTTCCAGGAAAATATTCACAAGTATGATATTACTTTTTCTTGCTTCCACCGAAAAATTTAGAATTGAACTTTAAATTTCTTTATGTCTTTGTGAAATAAAGAACTTAAATGGAAGATTTTGATTTTCTCTGGTGAAATTAGAATTGAATTGTGTTCTTTGGTAAAATTCAGAAGAGAACTTGTATTCTTCTTCACTTCGTTGAGAAAATTTTAAATTGAACTAGAACTTTTTATCTTCCGAGAAAATATTCACATGTATGGTATTACTTTTTCTATCTTACGCTGAAAAATTTAGAATTGAACTTTAAATTTCTTTATGTCTTTGTGAAATAAAGAACTTAAGTGGAAGATTTTTATTTTCTCTGGATAAATTAGAATTGAATTGTGTTCTTTGGTAAAATTCAGTAGGGAACTTGAACTTTTCTTCACTTCGTTGAGAAAATTTAAAATTGAACTAGAACTTTTTATCTTCCGTGAAAATATTCACAAGTATGGTATTACTTTTTCTATCTTCCACCGAAAAATTTAGAATTGAACTCTAAATTTCTTTATGTCTTTGTGAAATAAAGAACTGAAGTGGAAGATTTTTGTTTTCTCTGGAGAAAGTTGAATTGAATTGTGTTCTTTGGTAAAATTCAGAAAAGATCTTGAACTTTTTTATCTTCTGTGAAAAATTTGGAATAATATTTTAAATTTTTCATCTCTTCGAGACAGATCTGAACTAAAGTGGAAAACTTTTATATTTTTTGGAAAAATAGAAAATCACTAATTTCTTTTTCATTGAGAAAATTCAGAAGAGAACTTGAACTTTCCTTGACTTCGTTAAAAAAATTTTAAATTGAATTTTAAAGTGTTTCATCTCTTTGAGAAAAGTCGGAACTGGATTTAAGAAAATTTAGAATTAAAGTGAAACTTTCTATCTTCATAGAAAATAATCACAATCATAGTATAACTTTTCCTATCTTCTGTGGAAAAATTAGAACTGAACTTTAAATTTTTTATGTCTTGGTGAACTTAAAACTGACGTGGAAACTTCACCTACGAAATACTAAGAAACCGTAGCTCAGAAAAGCCTGAAATATCCAACTACTCATCCCAAACTAGAAGTTTCAGACAACAAACGCCTATGAGGGACTAAGAATCCTAGCTCTGAAAAGTCCAAAATGCAAACTACACCTCCCACATCATAATTTTCTGAAAGCACACACCTATGAAATGCTAAGAAATCTAGCTCAGACAAGTCAAAAATAGCAAACCACTCATTCCCAAATCATAGGTTTCAGTCGACACACACCTAAGAAAGACTATGAAATCCAGCTCAGAAAAGTAAAAAAATATCAACCAACATATCCCAAATCATTTGTTTGAGACACCACATACCTACGAAAGACTACGAGATCTGGTTATGAAAAGTTGGAAATAGCAAATTGCATACCTCAAATCATAAGTTTCAACCAACACACACCTATGAAATACTAAGAAACCTTAGCTCAGAAAAGCTTGAAATAGCAAACTATTCATCCCAAACTATAGGATTCACAGACAACAAACACCTATGAGGGACTAAGAATCCTAGCTCTGAAAAGTCTATAAAACAAACTACAAATCCCAAATCATACTTTTCTGACAGCACGCACCTATGAATGGCTAAGAAACCTAGCTCAGAAAAGTCAAAATAGCAAATTACCCATTCCAAATCATAGGTTTCAGACAACACATACCAATGAAAGGCTAAGAAATCCAGCTCAAAAAACTCAAAAATACCAAAACACCCATCCCAAATCATTGGTTTCAGACAACACACATCAACAAAAGACTAAGAAATCTAGCTTAGAAAAGCACGCAATAGTAATTTACATATCCCAAATCATAAGTTTCAGACAACATTCACCTACGAAATACTATGAAACCGTAGCTCAGAACATACTGAAATAGCAAAGTAGGGCTCTAAACTCATAAGTTTCAGACAACGCAAATCTATGAAATACTAGGAAACCTTAGCTCTGTAAATTCTGAAATAGCAAACTACTCATCCCAAACTGTAGGTTTCAGACAGCAAACATCAATGAGGGACTATGAACCTAGCTCTGAAAAGTCCAAAAAGCAAACTACAAATCCCAAATCATAGGTTTCAGACAACACACACCAACGAAAGACTAAGAACCTTATAACCCAAATCATAGGTTTCAGTGAACATACACCAGGTTTCAGACAACAGACACCAACGAAAGACTAAGAAACTTATATCCCATATCATAGGTTTCAGTCAACACACACCAACAAAAGACTACGAAAGCTAACTTAGAAAAGCCCGAAATAGTAATTTACATATCCCAAATCATAAGTTTCAGACAACATTCACTTACGAAATACTATGAATCATTAGCTCAGAAAAGCCTGAAATAGCAAATTAGACACCTCAAGTCATAAGTTTCAGACAACACAAACCTATGAAATACTAAGAAACCTTAGCTCAGACAAGCCTGAAATAGCAAACTACTGATCCCAAACTATAGGTTTCAGACAACGAACACCTATGAGGGACTAAGAGTCCTAGCTCTGAAAAGTCCAAAAGCAAAACTACAAATCCCAAATCATAGGTTTCAGACAACACACACCAACGAAAGACTAAGAAATCTAGCTTAGAAAAGCCCGAAATAGTAATTTACATATCCCAAATCATAAGTTTAAGTCAACACACACCCACGAAAGGCTAAGAAATCCAGCTCTGAAAAGTCCAAAAGAAAACTACTCACCCCAAACTATAGGTTTCAGACAACAAACACCCATGAAAGGCTAAGAAATCTAGCTCAGAAAAGTCAAAAATAGTAATTTACATATCCCAAATCATAAGTTTCTGACAACACACACCTATGAAAGTCTAAGAAACCTAGCTGAGAATAGTTGAAAATAGCAAACTACTCATCCCAAACTATAGGTTTGAGACAACAAACACCTATGAGGGACTAAGAAATCTAGCTCAGAAAAGCCCGAAATAGTAATTTACATATCCCAAATCGTAATTTTCCGACAACATTCACCTACGATATACTAGGAAAGCTTAGCTCATAAAAGTCTGAAATAGCAAACTACTCATCCCAAACTAGAAGTTTCAGACAACAAACACCTATGAGAGACTAAGAATTCTAGCTCTGAAAAGTCCAAATAGCAAACTACACATCCCAAATCATAATTTTCTGACAACACACACCTATGAAAGGCTAAGAAATACAGCTCAGAAAGGTCAAAATAGCAAACCACCCATCCCAAATCATAGGTTTCAGACAACACATACCAATGAAAGACTAAGAAATCCAACTCAGAAAAGTCAAAAATAGCAACCCATACACCCCAAATCATAGGTTTCAGACAACATACATCAACGAAAGACGGGGCCGGGGGATGGCCTTGGGGGGTGGGGGGGGCCGGGTGGCAGCCCGGGGAACCTTTGGGGACCGGGGGGTTCCTTCGGAATTGGGGTATGGGGATTGGAGCCCTTTGGATCGGGGTAGGGCGATCGGGGCCCTTTGGGGTTGGGGTAGAGGACCTCACGACACTGTTCAAATAGAACTTGTTTACTATAACAACCACACTCAAAACCTCTTCTAAAACCCTTTCTAAAATCATCTTTTAAAATGTCTCTAACTGTTTCGCCGAAATAATTCCATAACCTGTCTAAAACCGTTTCGCCCAAATCATCCCCTAAAAGTAATTTCTGTGTGTTCCTTTTGTTTTTTGGCATCTCTGTGCTTTCACATTTCAAATTTCTAGGAAACCCTTTCCTACGTTAATCTCTTTATCTCATAAATGTTCCTAGCTAAACTATTAAGGTTTCGTTAGAATATCAATTTATCTCTCCGACTTAAAGCTCAGTGAAGCCGTATTCAAAAATAGAATTTCTATCTCTTTAGACTCCCGCATAATTCCAAGATAACAAGTGATGTCATTTATGATTCCTGACACTAAAGATCAATGAAGTCCTATTTAAAAATAGAATATTAATTTTTCTCTCTGACCTAAAGAACGTTTATCCCTCAGACCTAAGATTAAAGAAGCCATAATGTTTCTTAATTCCCCCTTTCGTGAATCAATACATTCCCCTAGCGATTATGTAAATCAAGTTCTCAGGTTAGGTTCGCCAAAAGATCAAAGAAGCCATGTTTGTTTCTTAATTCCCCCTTTCGTAAATCAATACATTCTCCCCCACCGATTATGTAAATCAATTTCTCAGGTTAGGTTCGCCTAAAGATTAAAGAAACCATAATGTTTCTTAATTCCCCCTTCGTGAATCAATAATTTCCCCCACCGATTATGTAAATCAAGTTCTCAGGTTAGGTTCGCCTCAAGATCAAAGAAACCATAATGTTTCTTAATTCCCCCTTCGTGAATCAATAATTTCCCCGCCGATTATGTAAATCAAGTTCTCAGGTTAGGTTAGCCAAACAATCTCATAACATTGGCGTCGAGCATGTCCATTCTCACTGACAACGAACAGACATAAAACATGAACATAAATTGCTGTTGACATCCATAAATGTGAGAAAGTTCCTGTTTTTTCATTCTCACTGACAAAAACCATAAAAACAGACATAAATGTGAGAAAGTTCCTGTTATTCAAATTCTCACTGACAAAAACCATAAATCATCCATAACCATCCATGAAAAACATCAAATAAATCGACCAACACACATAACCATCCATGAAAACAGACATAAATGTGAGAAAATTCCTGGTTTTTCAAGTGAGAAAATTCCTGTTTTTTCATTCTCAGTGAGAAAACCATAAACCACGTGGTACTCGTCGGAGTAGCACCCCCCTCTCTACTGGTAATTATCGAGGTTTTAGTCTGGTCTCTGTAGTTAGCAAATAACTTATTGATATGATACTTTATAGATTTAGAAATGCTGTAGACAAAGTTTTAAGAGAAGAACAGTTCGGTTTTCCAAAAGGTAGAGGATGTGTTGACCAAATATTCACTCTTAGGTTAATAATCGAGAAGTGCCTGAGTTGTCAAACACCTTTTGTCCTCAGTTTTATAGATTATGAACAAGCGTTCGATCCTGCTGATACAACAGCTTTAGCAAAGGTCTTATCCTTGTATGGTATACCACACAAATATACTGAAGTGATTAGTGCTATGTATGAGAATAACACTGCTGCGGTTAAGGTAGGAAATGAGGTTAGCAGCTGGTTTTGTATTAAATCAGGAGTTAAGAAGGGCTGTGTTCTATCCCCCTTTATATGGATCATTTTGATGGACTTTGTCTTAAGGAGCACAGGAAAGGCAATGGGAGAACATGGAATCAAATGGGGAGGGAAAACTTTCCTGGACTTAGATTATGCTGATGATTTAAGCATCCTAGATAAAAGTGCGCGCAGAATGAATGGACTTTTAGAGGTGTTGCAAGTTCAGGGTTCTAGAATAGGTTTGAAAATTAATGCTATGAATTCTAAGTCACTTAGGCTAGGAATGTTCATTCAGCTCTCAAGCACTGAGCATTGATAGAGGATTATATGTTGGATTATTTCACGACTGCATTGCGTGGACTTGGTATGACATTATGACTTCCGATCAATTTCTGTACTGTCCTATAATGAACTTTATTAGCCTATGCATGCTGGCGTAAAAACTGATAAATTTTTCAATAATAGGGTGGATTTTCTTCCGAAGGAATAGGCTTTTGAAGGGGAAAAGTGAATATATGAAGTAAGCGACAGTAATAATAAATGCGTAAACTTCCTTAATAAAGACGATAACATCATGGATATTGCAAAAATATTTTCTAAATGCTCAAAAGAGAAAAAGACACTCCCCAAATTTATGATTTGGGATCCTTCAGAAGTCCCAGCAGGTACTGAACTAGTTTTGGCATGCATCAACTCTACGGTAAATCAAAGTTTTAGAAAGAATGGAAGAAACTCTAACCGAATTCAGACAAAGGTCAGTTTGTAATGCTATCCCTGATTTGGATAGAAATACTGTTGTAACCCCTCAACTACATTCTTTAGCGGTGAAAAATCCCCCTAAATCCTTTTTGACTCCTGAAGCTCGTAAATTAGCTATCAATTCAGTATGTAGTACGGATCCTTCATGAAATAGGATTGAAGTTCGTCGTCGCAAATCAGAGTTTAAAGTTCTTGTAGACAATGTTAAAACGGCTGAGAGAATTACAGATTCGTTTAAAACTTCGGACGATAGTGTAGCTGTAAAAATCAAAGCTAAACAGTTTATGGGCATCTAAAAGTAGGTACCATTTGAGTCTTATGATGGATTACGAGCCTTGATTCCTGATTGCATCAAGGCCGAACGTTGTGGGCTTTCATTAACTTTTAAATTATCGTTCGCTTCTCAGAATGATCCAGAGAAATTTTAGAAAAATCCCCGTAAACTTGGATACGAGATCCTCCACGTCGAAAAATATCGGTATATATCCCACAGATGCTATAATTGCCACAAAGACGATGGTCACGTGGCAAAAGATTGCAAAGTTCCCCAGATATGTGGACACTTTTTGCAAACTGGACACGGATATACCAAAGAATCACTTTACACTAATAGTCTATATCGTGTATCATGCCAATCTAGAAAAAACAGCTGTTACTCTTTCAGCTATCTCAAAAACCAAAAGCAAATAGAATCCCTGCAAATTCGTAGAAATGGCAACTAACCACAGTTCTTATCGGTGTTATCTTGGAACATAAATGGTAGCCTCCTGAATAAACTCACCTTGCTTGAAAATATGGTTGAAAAATATGACATAGTGTGCATATAGGAACACTTTTTACTACCGGATCGAAAAACATACTACAAATATCTCGTGCTAATCTTACTTTAATATACCCTGCTTCTCTTCAAAAACAAAAGGGACGACTGAGCGGAGGGCTGGCTGTCTTGAGCAAGTATAAATTTGAATGTTTACGTTCAAAATATCACTTTCTTGCCGTTAGTTGCAATGGTTTTGCTATTGTGAATGTTTATTTACCCACTAATTATAGCGATCAGGCCTCGGAAGTGAGATTTATTCACGCATGTTGTAATTTAGATAAATGTGTAAATCAACTGCTCCATTCAGTCCCACGTTGTCTCATTATAGGCGATTTCAACTGAGATTAATCAAATTATCGTTGCCACTGAGCTCATATTTTAAAGACGATATTACCTAATGTGATCCATGTGCTCCTGAAAAGTCAACAGTTTACCTTTACAACTGTAGATAACATTATTTCAAATATTGATTAGGTTCTGTTTTCTTGCAAACATGTGCATATAGTTTCAGTTTTGAATGATTTTTTTTTTGCATTGATCACATTCCCATTAACTTGAGTATTCCAGTATCTAGTTCTCCAAGGGCCTCACAACATTCTAAACGGTCTGTCGGGAAATCTTGAGATCATACCAACGTTGGACTCTTTTCGAAAGTTGGTGATTATATTTTGACTAAAATAAAAGCTTCCTATTACCTACTTCAATCTTCTTTTGCAGCTAGGGACGATCCTGAACTTTGCTTAAAGCTTAATCTATATTATGAACAAATTATTCATGCTATTAGATGTGCTGATCATGTAGCTGTACCTGTTCGAAAGTCTAGAGTAAAAACGGAAAAATATGGTTGGTCTTGAAATTAAATTTGAGTTAGGGCTTGTTCCCAGGCTAAAGTATGGTTGCATATATGGCAAGACTGTAATAGGCCTAGAGTTGGTGTTGTAATTTTTGTCCGTATGTATACAAAGAGAAAGTTTTGAAAAGCGCTCCGTGATCATGTTGCCAATATGAAAGCTGAATTGGCGGTCAAAATCGCTGACGATCCAAATTTACTTTGGAAGTCTCACCCCGGTTTATTTACTGTTTTTAATACTTTTTATACGTCTAAGTCTGAATGAGCGGCTAATTCTTTTGCCCAATTTAAAGCCACAAATATCCCACAGGCTAAAAAGTTTGATGATGAAATTAAGAGGATTTTGAAAAGTCGAACTAGATCTGAGCAGTAATCGTTGGAGGTAATTTGATTAAAAAGGTTATACCGAAGCTTAAAAAGAAATTTTTTTGTGGGTCGGATGGGATTTGTGTACGCCATTTTGAGTTTGCCAGCGATTATCATTTTGACCATATTGCTTTATTGTTCCATATGATTTTTTACAGTAGGAGTTGTGCCCGATTGCTTATGAGTTGGTGATGTAACTCCGGTTTTGAAGAAAAGGAAACCGCTTTCTCAATGTTCGTCTTATAGGCCCATTACAGTTTCTAGTATGATTTCAAAGATTTTTGAGCTGTTGATTATTGAACATATTCGTCAGCAGTGTGTCATGTCTCCTTTTCAGTTTGGGTTCCAACCGCGTCTCGGTTGTTATCACGCTTTAAGGAGCTTATTCACAATATTAAAGGATGCTGAAAGGTCAGATAGTCTTTTAGCTAATGGCGCATATGATAGTAGTACTGCTTTCGAACCTTTAATTCATTCTCAGACTATGCATAAGTTACTAAAAAGGGGGTTATCTGTTGATCTAGTTCGACCTCTTTATTGTATGTATAGACATCTCTCTGTACGTTTAAAGATTAAATCCTTGCTTCTTCCTTCAGAACTCCGTTTGAATATTGGAATTAAACAAAGGGTCATTGCTTCTCCTAATATGTATAATAACGCGACCCTACGAGCCCAAGGGGATTTATCGCCTTGCTGTATATTGAACGGCGTTAGTATGGCTGTTTTATGTTATGCGAATGGCTTTCTTAACCTAAGTAGGGCTGTTTTTAGTTTGGAAAAAAGTTTTAGGGAGACTGCTAAGAATTATAATGAGATTGGTCTTTCTTTAAATGCAGATATGAATCAAGTGTTATTATTTAATTTTAACCGTACTAAAACCCCTGATAGAGTAAATCAGGGTGATTCTGATCTTGTACCAAAGCAGGAGCTTGGGTACCTTGGTTTACCTATTGGTACATTCCTAAAGTCAACTCGGATATTACTTATTGCCTAAACCGAACATGAAATCCGTAATGAGTATGCTGGTGCAGTTGAATCACAGCTTAATTTTTGTAAATACCATGTTATGAAAGTATACAATACTGTTTCTCTCCCTCATGTTCTATACCTGGTTCCTTTCTGGGACATTTTCCAGAAATCAGGAGGGCCTATTTTAAATATTAAAAGTTCCTTATCCGGGTTCCTCCTTGGGCTAGGAATGGTGGACTGCGGGATAGATACAGCTTGCCAGATCCTCTTGATGCTGAGATAAGCTTTTTTCCAAGCTTTCAGATTATCCATCGAACCACCCTTGGAAGGATTTTTCGTTATAATGCTAGTTTCTTTTTTATTTATTTATTTTTTTGCTGGGTTACTATTATTATTTTTTTATATTGTATTATTTATTTGTTTGTTTTAATGCTAGTTTCCTTTTTAATTATTTTTTTTTTTTGCTGGGTTACTATTATTTTTATATTGTAATATTTATTTGCATGATACATTTAAAGAGATTTGGAGTGGCTTAATTTTATGAATTTTTTGGTTTATTTAGTTTTAATTTGCCCGTATTTGCTCTTGTTTTTGTGTGTGTTTTTTTTTTTTAATTTTATTTATTTTTGTTATTCTCCATCTTCATGCTTTGTATATATATTATATATTATATATATATATATATATATATATATATATATATATATATATATATATATATATATATATATATATATATATATATATATATATATATATATATATATATATATATATATATATATATATATATATATATATATATATATATATATATATATAAGTGAAGATGAAAAGGTGACGTTGGGTAATGAAAAGATAGATCAGGTGGGCAACTTCACATACCTTGGTAGTATTATTAGTAAAGAAGGTGGGAGCAGAGAAGATGTTAAAAGTAGAATAGCCAAGGCTCAGGGTGTTTTTTCACAGTTATTAATTAAAAAAAAAACTTTCCGAAAAATTAGTTTTTCGAAGAAAAGTAAAGGCCATTTTAAACTTAAGCTCAGCAGATACTAATACCTGTTAAAATTCAAACTCACAACGACCAGAAAGTACTATTAAAGAATAAACGAAACCCAAAACGAACAGAAATTAAATAAACAATCATAGCAAAAACATACAACAAGTAATAATATAAATGAATAAATAGATCTTAAAGCGAGTAATTCTGGGATTGAATGTGGAAATCAACTACTACTACTACTAACAACTCACCGCAGCACCAAGCCGCCGCAGGCCAACACAGCAACGCACGCTCCTCCTCCACCCCAATCTATTCAAAGCCTCCCTTTTTACACCCGTCCACGAAGTTCCCATTTCCTTTAAATCTTTCTTGATGACGTCCTCCCACCCCAGACGGGGACGACCTGCTTTCCGTTTAGCCCTAGATGGTTGGCCGAAAAGAACACTCTTCGGCAATCTGTCATCCTTCATCCGCACAACATGCCCTAACCACCTCAACCTTTCTTTCATTATAGACCTAGAAAGCGGTATTGAACCACATTTTTCGTATAGCCTATTGTTTGAAATACGGTCAGTCAGCCGGGTACCCAGAACAATCCTTAAGCAATTTCTCTGGAAAACATCTAGCAAATCTTCATCCGGTTTTCGGAGCGTCCATGCTTCAGATCAATATTTGACCACTGTCATCACTGCAGCTTTTAAGATTCTAATCTTGGTTTGCAGACTTATCTTCCTATTCTTCCAGACTTATTTTAACTGTGAAAAAACACCCTGACCCTTGGCTATTCTACTTTTAACATCTTCACTGCTCCCACCATCTTTACTAATAATATTAACAAGGTAAGTGAAGTTGCCCATATGATCAATCTTTTCATTTCCCTACGTCACCTTTTCATCTTCACTTATTCCTAGCCTTGGTGAATTAGTCTTCTTAACATTAATTTTCAAACCAATTCTAGCACCCTGAACTCGCAAAACCTCTAAAACTTCATTCATTTTGCTCACACTTTCATCTAGGATGCTTAAATTATCAGCATAATCCAAGTCCAGGAGACTTTTTCCTCCCCATTTGATTCCGTGGTCTCCCATTGCTTTTCCTGTGCTCCTTAAAACAAAGTCCATCAAAATAATCCATATAAAGGGGGATAGAACACAATCCTGCTTAACTCCTGATTTAATACAAAACCAGCTGCTAACCTCATTTCCTACCTTAACCGCAGCAGTGTTATTCTCGTACATAGCACTAATCACTTTAATGTATTTGTCTGGTATACCATACAAGGATAAAACCTTTACTAAAGCTCCTCTATCAACAGAATCGAACGCTTGCTCATAATCTATAAAACTGAGGACCAAAGGTGTTTGAAAACTTAGGCACTTCTCAATTATTAACCTAAGAGTGAAAATTTGGTCAACACATCCTCTACCTTTTCTAAAACCGCACTGCTCTTCTCTTAAAACTTTGTCTACGGCATCTCTCAGTCTAAAAAGTATCATATTACTAAGCAATTTGCTACCTACAGAGACCAGACTAATGCCTCCATAATTACCGCACTCACTTTTATCACCTTTGTTACGAAGTGACTTAATTGAGGTTTTCCTGAAATCGTTAGGTACTTCCCCTTTTTTCAAAAGCCATGTTAATACTCTTCAAAATCTTATTTCTAAACTCAAAGCAACCATATTTAAGAAACTCATTTACAACACTATCAGTATCTGGAGCCTTTGGGTATCGCCTCCTTTTCTCATTGTAAAAGTCTAAAACCTACTGCGTCATTGGCGCTTTACTGAAAACCAATTTTATGACTAATATTTTCTTTTGTACTTAATTAATTAAAAAAACTTTTTCCACAAAATAAGTTTTTCAAAGAAAAGTAAAGAACTCCATTAAACCAAAAAAGAGCAAAAATGAAATCAAATAATCTACTAAGCGTGAAACTACCACAAATCAGCATTGATAAATAAATGAAACCCAAAACGAACAGAAATTACAATAAATAACCGAGTCAAACTGAGAACGAGCAGAAATTACCATAAGTTGGACGCAAAATCCCTATGCCTTCCCAAGGCCAGAACAAAATTCGCACTTTACTGAAAAAAATATAAATGTTTTTACTTTTATAACTTTAATAAATAAAATAATATTAACATTTTGATTACTAAATATCCATATATGTATATTAAACTGACAATGCACATTCATTTGTATTTTTCAGTAAAGTGCAAATTTTCTTCTAGCCTTGGGAATGCATAGGGGTTTTGCG
Organism: Artemia sp. Qi Xiang Cuo; assembly: GCF_049724085.1. Lineage (NCBI taxonomy): Eukaryota > Metazoa > Arthropoda > Branchiopoda > Anostraca > Artemiidae > Artemia > Artemia sp. Qi Xiang Cuo. Next base: position 50,622,644 of record NC_142807.1, read on the forward strand.
CCAAACTTATATTAATTTCTGCTCGTTTTGAGTTTGACTCGGTTATTTATTGTAACTTCTGTTCGTTTTGGGTTTCATTTATTTATCGATGCTGATTTGTGGTAGTTTCAAGCTTGGTAGATTATTTGATTTTATTTTTGCTCATTTTTTGTTTAATGGAGTTCTTTACTTTTCTTTGAAAAACTTATTTTGTGGAAAAAGTTTTTTTAATTAATTTCTGTCCGTTTTATATTGACATAGTCTTTTCAGGGAAAAAGAAAATAATATTTTAAATCTTTTCGTTTTTTAAGACTGTATAGTTTGGCCTGCTGTTTGTATGCTGGAGAAAAATTTTCATCAATTTCTAACAACATACACCCTTTTAAAAATCTGGACACAAATAGTAGCCTACTGTTTAATTTAATTTTATACCTCCTCAAGTTAACCTGAAATGGAAAACTTGATATCATTCGCAAAAAAATCTGTTTAATATCTTTGAAAACTTGGATACACTTACACTATTTTGATTTGGTTAAATTTTATGAGCAGAAGCAGCCCCGAAAGTTTGAACATAATACCCTCAGTCGTTCTTGGGATACTGCTGAGATGCCTTATTGGGAATTATTATTATCACTGGGTATTTTGATTTAATCTTAAGGAAAAATTTAATTTTTAAACATAATGGGCAATTGGGAGGGTGGGCGTGGGAAGTTGGGAGTGGAAGGGGGATTAGTTATCCTCAAATCACTTTTGACTATTAAAAAGGGCATCAGCCCTTTCTATTTTCAATCGAATGAGCCCTATTCGAAGTTCCCACGATAACTCCTTCGATACGAAGTGCCCTGGTCTAAACAGCAACAATAACAAGAAATATCACTAATCACTTTCGATTATTAAAAAGGATACTAGCCCTTTGAATTTCAAAGTGAATGAGCCCTCTTTCAAGTTTCTACGACAAAGATTTCAATAAAAACCTTATATGCCCCCAGTGCATAACTTATAACCCTTGCTCTAAGGATTGTTGGGGAGTGTCCTCCTCAAAAACATATTCTCTATCTGGAAATCAACTACGCTGAACAAAATTGCCATCTCAAAATTTTTATTGGATGTGTTTGGGGGAATGATGGGCATATGGAGGGGGGAGGGCTAGTTGCCCTCCAATAACTTTCGACTATTAAAAAGGACACTAGCCCTTTGAATTTCCAATCGAATGAGCTTTTTTGAAGTTTCTATGACAACGCCTTCTATAAAAACCTTATATGCCCCCAGGGCATAACTTAAAACCCTTGCCTTGAGGGCTGTGGGGGAAAATCCTCCTTAAAAACATATTTTTTTTTATCTGGAAATCAACTAAGCTGAACAAAATGGCCATCTCAAATTTTGATTGGATGTGTTTGCGGGAATGATGGGCGTGGGGGGGGGGGTTTATTTGCCCTTCAATAACTTTCGAATATTACAAAGGGTACTAGCACTTTGAATTTCCAATCAAATGAGCCTGTTTTTAAGTTTCTACGGCAACGCCTTTTATAAAAACCTTATATGCCCCCAGGGCATAACTTAAAACCTCTTACCCTTAGGGTCGTGGGGGAGTGTCCTCCTCAAAAATATATTTTCTATCTGGAAATCAACTACGCTGGACAAAATGACTATCTCAAAATTTTGAAGGATGTGGTTGGGGGAATGCTGGGCGTGGAGGGGGGGAGGAGGAGCTAGGTGCCCTCCAATCACTTTCGACTATTAAAAAGGACACTAGAACTCTCCATTTCCAATCGAATGAGCCCCTTTTGAAGTTTCTACGACGACCCCTTCCATATAAAGTGCCCTGCTCTAAAGGAAAAAAAATAATAAATGATACATTGTGCCGACATCGTTCTTATATGCCCTCAGGGCAAGACTTAAAACCCTTGCTTCGAGGGTTGTGGGGGAGTGTCCTCCTCAAAAACATATTTTCTATCTGGAAATCAACTACGCTGAACAAAATGGCTATCTCAAACTTTTGATTGGATGTGGTTGGGGGAATGAGGGGCGTGGGGGGGGCTAGTTGCCCTCCCATCACTGTCGACTATTAAAAAGGGCACAATTCACTCCAACTTCCAAACGAATGAGCCCATTTCAAATTTTCTACGACAACTCCTTCGATACGATGTGCCGGGGTATGGAGGAAAAAAAATACATTGTGCCCACGTCGTTCTTTACTTAGGCAGTGCTATCGCGCTGCCTATGATATTGAAAATAAACATTAAAATTATAGTAACATTTTGAGCTGATGAGCTTAATATGCTTAATATGATTATACATCAAACATTCAGTTTAATTTATTAGCTCTTTTTAAAGTTGTTCTAGACGAATATAGTTGGATACTGCCTCCTTCCTTAACTGTAAATAAAAGCCAAAAGCCTACTGTGTCATTGCCTACTTAACTGAAAACGAATTATTTTACAAATATTTTCTTTTCTAGTTCTTACAGCATTGAAAATAAAGATAAAATTACAGTGAAATGAATTCTTGAACTGATGGATCTTTCAACAATTAATATCATTATACATCAAATATTCAATTTGATGTTGTTTATACTTTTACAATGAGAGAAGGAGGTGATACCCAAACTCTTGTTTGTAGTGATTTTTGTTTGTTTCAAGCTTGATTTACATATTCAATTTAAGTTTCACTTGTTTTAAGATTTATTTAATAATTTACATTAATATCTATAGTATGTTTGTTGGCATTGATTGTTTATTTAATTTCTGTTCGCTTTAAGATTCATTTATACTTCAATAGGAATTTTTTTTTTCGTTTTAGGTTAGATTTTCAGATTCAATCTCAGCATTACTCGCTTTAATATCTATTTATTCATTGATATTATTACTTGTTGTATGTTTTTTTGCTATTTTTGTTTATTTAATTTCTGTTCGTTTTGGGTTTCATTTATTCTTTAATAGTTCGGTTTTGATTGCAAAAAGTTTCAAGTTTTTAAAAATTCCTTATTGCAAAATCAAACTTAAAAAAAAATCAAATGTTCATCAATGTATCAAAACTGATATCAAAGTAACAATATCAAAGTAAAGAAATGGGTTTGTGTCAACCTCGGAGTTTTTTTTATCTGATGTTTGAACTATTTTCAACAAAATGGCTATCTCAAAATTTTTATCGGATGTGTTTGGGGAGAATTGGCACGGGGGGGGGGGCTAATCAACCTTCGGTCTCTTTTGACTCTTTAAATGTGAACTAGAGCTTTCTCTTTTCAATCAAATGAGCCCTCTATGAAGTTTATATGAGCATTCCTTCTATAAGAGCCATATATATCCCTAGAGTATAACTTACGCCTGTCCCTGGGCCCTGGGGGGCTGTGTCGACCCCGGAGTTTTAATATCTGATGATTGAACTATTGTTAACGAAATGGTAACCTCAAATTTTTATCGGGTGGGTTTATCCATCCGATAAACCCAAAGGCGTGGAGGGCGGGAGCGGCTAGTTGCCCTCCGATCTTTTTTTACTCTGAGAAAATTAACTACAAGTTTTAATTTCCACTCATATGAACCCTCTCTGAAGTTTATACGAGCATCTCTTTCATAAGAACCATATAGGGCCCCAGGACATAGCTTACAATGCCTGCCCCAGGGCCCTGGGAGCTTGTGTCGACACCGGAATTTTTGTTATCTGACCTTTGAATTATTTTGAAAAAATGGCTCTCAAAGTTCTTATCGGATAGGTTTGAGGAAAATAGGGCATGGAGAGGGGGGCTAGTTGCCCTCCGATGTCTTTTGACTCTTAAAAAGTGAACGAGAACTTTCAATTTCCTAATCACATGAGCCCTCACCGAAGTTTATACGAGCATACCTTCCATAAGAACCATATAGGCCCCCAGAGCAATACTTACAACCCCTACCCCGGGCCCTGGGGTGGGGTATGTAGACACAAGCGTTTTTATTATCTGACCTTTGAACTATTTTTAACGAAATGGCCATACGCAAAGGAGTTTTTGTTATATGATCTTTGAACTATTTTCAACAAAACGGGTACCTCAAATTTTTTATCAGATGTATTTGGGGAAAAAGGCCTTGGGGGCGGGGGCGCTAGTTACACTCCGATCACTTTTGACTGTTAAAAACACACTAGAACTCTCGGTTTGCAATCGAATGAGCCCCCTTTGAATTTTGTACGACGACCCATTCTATGTGAAGTGCCTCTGGGGAAAAAATAAATCACGAATGGGGGGAGGCTAGCTGCCCTCCAATCATTTTTGACTCTTAAAAAGTGAATTACAACTTTCAATTTCCAATCAAATGAGCCCTCTGTGAAGTTTTCACGAGCATCCCTTCCATCACAACCATATATACCCCCAGGGTTAACTTACAACGCCTACCCCCGGGCCCTGGGGGGCTGTGTCGACACCAGAGTTTTTTGTTATCTGAACTTTGAACTATTTTTAACAAAATGTTTATCCCAAAATTTTTGTCTGATGCATTTAGGGCGTGGAGGTGGGGTGCTAGTTGCCCTCCGATGTCTTTTGAATCTCAAAAAGTGAACAAGAAATTTTAATTTCGAATCAAATGAGCCCTTATGGAATTTTATACGAGCATCCCTTCCATAAGAACTATATATACCGCTAGAGCATTACTCATAACGCTTGCCTCCGGGCCTTGGGGGGTTGCGTCGACACAGGAATGTTTCTTATCTGACCTTTGAACTATTTTTAATGAAATGGCTATTATAAAAGTTTTTTCGGATGGGCTTGGGAAAAAAAGTGTGTGGGGGGGCTAGTTGTCCTCGGATATCTTTTGAATCTTGAAAAGTGATCAAGAATTTTCAATTTTCAATCAGTCGAGTCCTCTCTAAAGGTTATACGAATATCCCTTTCGTGAGAGCTATATACGCCCCCAGTACAACATTTAAGACGCCTATCCCCTGGCCCTTAGGGGGAGTTTTTGTTGTCAAATTTTTGGACTATTTCAGAAGATCTGGTTTTCTCAAAGTTAGTAACGGATGGGTTTGGGGGAAAAGGGTGAAGGGGGGGGGGGTTGCCCTTAACTCTTTTGACTCTTAAAAAGTGAACTAGAAATTTAAATTTCGAATCAAATGACCGCTCTATGACGTTTATACGAGCATCCCTTTCATAAGAACCATACATGCCCTTAGGGTATAACTTAGAACGCCTTCCCCGTGGTCTGGGGGGTTGTATTGACACTGGAGTTTTTCTTATCGGACCTTTGAACTATTTTTAACAAAATGTATCTGAAAATTTTCATCAGATGGGTTAGGAAAAAGAAGGAGAGGGGGGGGGGGGGCTAGTTGCCCTTGGATCTCTTTTGACTATTGAAAAATGATCTCAAACTTTGAATTTCCAATCAAATGAGCCCTCTCTGAAGTTTATACGAGCATCCCTTTCATAGGAACCATATATGCCCCAGGGCATAACTTACAACACCTGCCTCCGGGCCTTGGGGGCTGGTGACGACACCTGAGTTTTTGTTATCTGACTTTTGATCAATATTTGACTTAATGGCTATCTCAAAATTTTTATTGGATGCATTTCGGGAAAAAGGGACGTGAGAGAGGGGGCTAGTTGCCCTCTAATCTCTTTTGACTCTAAAAAACTAAACTAGAACTTTCAATTTCGAATCAAATGAGCCCCCTCTGAAGTTTTTAAGTGCATCCCTTCAATAAGAACCATATATTCCGCCAGGGCATAACTTACAACGCCTGTCCCCGGGCCTTGGTGGCTGTGTCGACCCCAGAGTTTTCGTTATATGGTCTTTGAACTATTTAAAAAAAGGCTATCTCAAAGTTCTTATCGGATGGGTTTGAGGAAAAAATGGGCGTGGAGGGGGGGCTAGATGCCCTCCAATCTCTTTTGACTCTTAAAAAGTGAACTAAAACCATAGATTTCCAATAAAATCATCCTTCTTTGAAATTAATAAGAGCATACCTTCCGTAACACCCAAATATGCCCCCAGATCAAAACTTACAACGCCTGCGTCAAGGCCCTGGGGGATTGTCTCAATATCAGATTTTTTTTTATATGAGATTTGAACTATTGTTAACAAAATAGCTATCTCAAAATTTTTATCGGATTCATTTGGGAAAAAGGGTTCGGGGGGGGGGGGGGAACTGGTTAGCCTCCGATATCTTCTGAAGCTAAAAAAGTGAACTAGAACTTTCAATTTCCTATCAAATGAGCCCTCTCTGAAGTTTATATGAGCATTCCTTCCATCAGAACCATATATGCCCCCAGGGCATAGCATACTATCCTTTCCCTGAAGACTGTGGGGGGGAGTGTCCTGTTCACAGATATAATTTCAGGAACTTGAAAATGCATTGAAGTAAGTGGCTATATCAAAATTTTGATTGGATGTGTTTGGGTAAATGGCGGGCGTGGAGGGGGTGTTAGTTGCCTTCCAATCACTATCGACTATTAAAAGGAACTAGCCATTTAAATTTCCAATCAAATGAGCCCTTTCTGAAGTTTCTACGACAACGCTTTTTATAAAAGCCTTTTATACCCCCAGGGCACAACCTACAACCCTTGCCCTAAGGGCTGTTCCCCTCAAAGTCCTAATTTCCTGAATTTTCAACTACCTTGAAGAAAATGACTCTCTAAGAATTTTGATTTGATGTGTTTGGGGAAAAGGTGGGCGTGAGAGGGGGGTTAGTTTCCCTCCAATCACTTTCGACTATAAAAAAGGCACTAGCTCTTTGAATTTCCAATCGAATGAGTCCTTTTTTAAGTTTCTACGACAAAGCTTCAAATAAAAATCTTAATTGTCCCCAGGGCATAACTTACAACCCTTGCCCTGAGGGCTGTAGGAGAGTGTCCTCTTCAAAAACATAGTTTCTATCTGGAAATCAACTACGCTGAACAATATGGCTATCTCAAAATTTTGATTGGATGTGTTTGGGGACCTGTGGGCGTGGAAGGGGTGTTAGTTGCCTTCCAATCACTTTTGACCCTTAAAAAGAGCACTAGAACTCTCGATTTCCAATCAAATGAGCCCCCTTTGAAGTTTCTACGACGACCCCGTATAAAGTGCCTCTGGGAAAAAAATAATAATAATAAATAAATAATAAAACATTGGAGCCGTATGGCCGTTACTATAGGCAACGCTATAGTGTTGCTTCTGATAAAAAAAGTTTGGAAGAATAGGAAGACAAGTCTACAAACTAAGAATAGAATATTGGAAAGTACAGTGTTGACAGTGGTCAAATATGGCTTTGAAGCAAGGGTACTCCGAAAAGTGGATGAAGATTTGCTAAACGTTTTCCAGAGAAATTGCCTACGGATTCTTCCTGGTACCCGGCTGACTGACCGTATTTCAAACAGTAGTCTTTACGAAAAATGGGGTTGAATCCTCCTTTCTAGGGCTATAATGAAAAAAAAAGTTCAGATGGCTAAGGCACGTTCTGCGGATGAAGGATGAAAGATTGCCGAAGATTGTCCTTTTCGTCCAACCGTCTAGAGCTAAACGGAAAGCAAGTTGTCCTTGTCTGAAGTGGGAGGATGTCATAAAGAAAAACTTAAAGGAAATGGGAATTTCCTGAGAGGGCGTAAAGAGGGAGGATTTGAATAGATTAGGATGGAGGAGGAGCGTGCATAGCTGTGTTGGCTTCAGGTGGCTTGGTGTTGTGGTGAGTTGTTGTTAGTAGTAGTAGTAGTAGCAGTAGGGTGGTATTTTCATAGAAAAAAAACAGAGAAAAAGCAACAAGCCCCCCCCCCCACTTAGATTTCAAAAATACATTAATGACCCTCTCTAAATTTTCGTGAATTTACGTCGCTGAAAGTAGGGTTACGTCTGCTGTGGAGCCAGACAAAGAACAAGGTGAATCGGATTGTGTTCAAACACTTTAAGGCACAACAAAAGCCTTAGATGAATATTTTGCGCTAAATTTAAGTAGGATCCATTTGGGCCCTATTATGGATGCAAACAACAAGAACGTAGCCATTTCCTCAAACAAATCCAATCGAGAAAAGGACCAGGTCCTTTCTAGATTTGACTTACGCGGCAAAGGTCCACTTACTCAAAGATTCACAGACTCTTCCATAATAGCTGAAGCACAATTCAAAATCACTTTACATCATTTCATCAAACCTCAAATTATTCTCTACATTTAATTAAAACTTTTAAAAAACATTGTGATTGCTATAGTCAGAATGTGAATACAGGAAAGTTATACCCCTCCTTCCACCTTGAACAATAAAGCAAGTCACTTTTTGTATAGGAAGTACTGATGTATTGATTTTTTTTCTTTTTTTTCCGCTGCTAGTGGGGCACTGGAACGTCATTTAGAGCTCTTTAAGGGCCAATTTGAAAGCTAATTTTTTACATCTACCGGATTTTTATAAATTTGAATTTGTAACGCCATCATAAAGTGCCATGTTTCATCCAAAAATGGCATTTTGTGTTCCATTTCTTGAATGAAAAGGCTGGGAAGTATAAAATTGGCACCATCATAATCTTATGGTTGAAAACTATAATCCTGAGGTTCATAATTCCCCCTCTCATACCATTCCCTCCCAGCCCCTAATAAATCTTGTAAATCGGTCAGAGGGCTAACAAACTAAGTTAATTCTAGTGGCTAGGCTAGTGACATCAATTCATGAAAGTTTAAGGGGGGGGCGAGCAAAATATATTTGTCTATATCTAGAGAGAGGGGGGGGGCGGGGCAATTTTTCAATGAAAATTCCAAAATGAACATTTTTCAATTCAACTCTCCAATAAAGGAGGTTTTTTACAGTCTAGAGGGAAGGGGGGCAAAAATATCTAGGGACACAAGCCCCCTGTCCCCCGTTGAAGTTACTGGAACTAGTAGACAACTGCAATGTCAGAGAGAAATGTTTCAAGGCTAAATTCAAAGCTCATGGTCACATCAACGTGTATGTGTGTATATCGGATTAACGGCGCTCCTTGACTACTAAGGTCATTGCGTCGACCCTGCAATGTGCTGCTATAGCAACACATTGCTATTAGTTCGAACTCTGGTTCGAAACTAAACAGGTTAGAACTCTGGGTCTCGTATTACCAAGTTGAAATCAAACCCACTTTGCCACGAAAGGACATGATCATATCATCGTACTTTTGTGTAAATTTATTTTTGAAAAGAGTATATAAAGATGCATCGTGTGGCTAAAGGGCTTAAGGTTTTAGGCTATCTTATTGTCATAGAATGATAGCACATAATCGACAAAGTGATTGAAAAAACAAGAAATATAGGAAAACAAGGAAAACAATAAAAGTAAACAATATACCAAACAAGAGGTAATGGTCCAGTGGTTAGGAGTCTTCGCCGTGCCTGTCATAACTGACGTTCAAATCCTAGTTAAAATAATATTTCGGACATATGTATTGACTTTCTAACCCTTCTCTAGTGACGATGAAAAAAAAATAGAAAAGAAGAAGACGAAGGAAAAGAAGGCATTTGAGTCCTCCCATGCAGAAAAGTGATTTTCCTTATTGTTATAGGCTCGAGACTGTAACTGTCCTGTACAGGGTTTTTAATCAAGATAATTCTTATAGAGTTTTTTTTCTTAAAACCTTAAATACCAATAAGCAAAAACAATGCTTATTTGTGCATGAACGTATGCAGGTTGTTCAAATGGAAAGTGAGACCTCTAGCCCGCAGAGAGTCAAGGCTGGCGTTCCTCAAGGGTCAGTTTTGGGACCTCTTTTATTATTGATTTATATAAATGATATTTACCGGTGCATTGAAGATATAAATATTTCGGATAAAGGGGATCGCGGTAACAGAATTATGATTCCTAGTTTTGCTGACGATACACATTTTACAGTTGCCGCGAGGACAGAAAGAGAACTTCTACTAGTTTTGAAAAAGGGAATGGAACAAATAGAGAAATGGATGAGAGTTAATAAACTTAAATTAAACCATAAGAAAAGTCAATTTGTGATTTACGGGAGAAGTGTAAATTACTATCCCTGGATAGAGAAACTAGAACTTGATGGGAATGCTATAGAACGTGTCAGAGCAGTGAAGTTTCTTGGAGTGATAGGTGATGAGTGCTTGAGTTTCAAAGACCATATTAATCAAATTGCAGCTAGAGTTGCCCGAAATTTGGGAATTATAAGGAAGCTAAAGCGTACTTTCCCTAGACAGGTTCTCAGAATGCTTTATTTCTCCCTTATTCATCCGTATTTGATCTATGGTATATTGGCTTGGTCTTCAACGTTTGTGGGTCATTTATCGCAGATTAGAGTATTACAGAATAAAGCTGTAAGAGTACTTACTGGAGATGATAAGCGTTCCTCGGTTAGAGCAAGGTATGCTGAACTACACATTGTTCCATTTTTTGGATTGATTAAGTTTTGTAATGCTCTTTTTATGTTTAAACATCAGAATAAAATGCTACCAATTTGCTTTCAAGATTTTTTTTCGCCTGTTTCTAGTTTTCATTCTTATAGTTTAAGACTTTCGAATGAATTCAGACTACCTAAGCCTGTGACAACTAGGTCAATTTTTTGCATCCGCCATGTTAGCCCTCGTGCTTGGAATAGTCTGCCAGAAGGGATAAAGAAGTTGACGGATGTTTCTGAATTTAGAAGTCTGTTAAAAGAACATTGTTATAGGGTATATGGGAGTGAGTGAGTCAGTTCTCCGGTCTCTTTTGTCTTTAGTTTGCTAATTTTTTTTTTTTTTTTTTATTTCTGTGTTTGGTTGATGGATTGAGAAGGACAATGATAAATATGTTGAATATTGAGAATTGATTAGGTAATAAAGAGTAGGGGTGGTAAAGTCGCTTATTAGTTATTTTTTTGTGTTAGGTTTTTTTTTCATTATTATTTTTTTTTTAGTTACTTTTTTTTTTGGCCTTGTTGGGGTAATGTTCTCCTTTACAAGCTTATCTTCTGGATTTTTTTATTTTTGGTTGATGAATAAACCCTTATTTATTTAAAAAAAAAAAAAAAAAAATGGAATTATACTTTCTTATGAGAAGTCCAATATCGTTGCAGCATTGCGGCAGAAAAATTGCAATAATAATAACACGAATTTCCGTAACTTATATTAACTACACTTAATGTCCTTCTAGTTTCAAAAACCTGTATACATTTCCCACAGGAGAATATATCATAAATAATCGAATTTTTTATCTGCAACTTTTCAAAGATGCCGAGGATAATATGCTCCATGTATTCGTTATGTGACAAAATTACCGATTTTTAAATGAAAAGTTTAACAGCAATGCGAAGTAAAATTCATATTTAATAACTTTTTTTTAACAGAAAATCATTTTGAATTCTTCAGTTTTTTCGCCTAAGTTAGTCAAAAATCATTTTACAAGGTTTAATGTATATACTTTTAATGCATAAAAGACGAACAAAATTTAATTTAAAGAAAAGAAGTTTTTCTGATGAAAGTAAAGAGCGAAGTTAAAACTTAAAACAATCAAATATTACGGCTTCGCAGTTTATGCAACATATTTTTGGAAAACTGGTTCAAATAAACTGACTTATAATATTTTACGATGCTTTTCGAATTCCAAAAAACTAGCACCCAATTGAAGACCAAGACTACTTGAGATTTTTTGTTTGTTTTTAGAGAATTAAAATTATATAGTGAAAATATTAATTTAATGGCCGTTATAATAAACTATTGAGAGCTTTATAAATGAGTGTTTTATTTTCTGCAGGCTACTTAAGTCTTTCTCTGTTCCAAATCCTGTTTTGTTGCGTCAGTTTTGTGTATTCAGTTAAGTTCTAGTGTTTCAAAATTCTGCAGACATTGGAAAATATTAAGGGTCAGTCTATTTGAAACGATTTTTCCAAAAAATGTTGCAAAAAACTATGAAACTGTAATTTTATTCGTTTTAAATTCCAACTTTGCTCTTTGCTCTCAAAAGATAAAAAAATTAATATATTTTCAAGATGCACAACCGCTGAATCACAGAACGTTACTAAATTACTAAATGACCAAACACTGGATGTGACGCCATAACAAATGATTTTAGATCGTTTGAATTTATATCTTCATCTTTGCTTCCTGTTACTATTTTAAAAATATCTCTAGGCGTCCATATTTTCAATTTCGCAATATCTTCCTCGCCCTTATAGTATTCATCTTTAATAAATATTTCGTCCCCAGGATGCATTCCACCATTTAGTGAATCGTAGAAAATGTATCCTTTTGACTGAAGAAACATACGAAGTAATTCTCTCTCGTTTTCTGGCTTACCGGCCATTTCTATCATAAAAATGGCAACATTAACTTTTTCAAACGGCAGGGTTTTCAAAACTTCGAGCTCAACACCCTCTATGTCCAATATAAATAAGTCTATATTAGTTATATTGGCTGCTAAAATGGCTGTGTATATAGGTATACATTTTACTTCGATGAAATCGACGTCACTTCCACTTGGTTCGCTTCTGTGTTCACTTAGAAGGTAGCCAGTTCCAGGGTTGACTTCTGTGAATAAAGAGACTTGCATAAGCTTAATCAGCATTGACCATCCAAAAATAAATATACTATGTGCATCTAGAACTTTTCTGAAGGACCCCTTCAAAAAAAAAAAAAAAAAAATAAAGCGATGACTCCTGAAAAATGCAATCTTTTCCAATATATCAAGGTGAATCGTAAGAGTGAAGTACGCGAGCCTCGTAAAAAAATTTCAAAGCAATAGGTCCCTGAAGCTCCTTAATGTAGGTCAGATAAGAGATTACCAAGCTGCAGAACTTGTGTTTCAGTGTACGAATGGTTTAACTCCTGATATTTTAAAGAATTTTTACCAAATTAATAGTGACCTGCATAACTATGGAACAAGGCAAAGTGAGAATATTGTTGTTGATTTGCGTCGTGGTACCAGGTTTTCATTTTCAATGAAACACCTGGGTCTATCAGTATGGAATGAGCTACCATTGAGCATTAGAGCGGTGGAACATGTACCTCAATTTAAAATGAATTTAGAAGATTATTTTTTGGGGGGAATTTGTTAAATTTATTATGGCTGGTAGGTTGGGTAGGGGAGGAAGAGGAGCTGGAGAGGTAAGGGTGGGCTGGGAAGGTAAGGGTGGGTAGGGGCTAAGGTAAGGTTGGAAGGGCCGGGTGGGGGAGGGGAGAGGGAGTTGAGTATTGAAGAGTGATGGAGAATGGATTTGTTATTATTATTTTTCTTTTATATTTTATTTATCTATTATTATTTTTAATTCAGTTATTTATTTATTTATCTATATTTTTTCATATATATATATAGGTTATAGTTTATCTATTTTTGGTTTATTTATAATAGTTTTAATTTAATAGTTGAGGTTAATGTAAATAGTTGAGTTAATAGGTAAGTAGTTACGTGGACTTAGTGGACAGTAGTCACGCAATCGCAAACCTTCATAGGTTTTTGTCCAGCGTGTAAGTGCTGTTTAATTTATTTATTTGTTTGTGAATGTTGATTAGTAAAACTTATGAGCTTATGAACTTAGTAAACTTCAGCAAACCGTTCGTTGTAACCAACTGCAATCAAAGAGCAAGCCCTACTAATGGCAACAAAAACTCTAAAAAAAAACAAAAAAAGAGCGAACTTTGATAACAATATATGCATCAAAAGTATTTGTTTTTCGTGGTGATTCCAACAATATAAAATTCAATAAGTTTGCAGAAGTTACCCTCCGGACAAAACTTGTATAGTTTTTGAAAGCCCCTATACATAAAAAAGTATTTTTTTCGACAAACAAAGCCAGGGATGTGACTTTTGGAGGTGGATGGTTCGAGAAAAAGGAGTGGCCCTAGAATATTTAAAGGGGTCTTTTGAACGGGAATTGAGAGTCCCAATGCCAATTTTTAAGTAACACAAGAGATACTGTTACAGTTCGGTAGTGTTTTCTGCCATTTCAAGGCACAAAACTGCTGTTAACTGAAAAACGTTTGTGTTCCTGATCACTTTAAACAAAATGCATTTTGTTCCTGTTCGGTTTCAAACTTACATCCATAATTACTTGGGCCAGGAAGAACCTAGAACACAAAAAATGTTCAAGAGCGTTGCCCCTCCCCCTGCCGAAAAATGAACCCAAAATAGGGTAAAAAGAATGTCCTGGTCGGTGAAACATATATCTTTATGTCTTAAATTATATCTCAAGGGGCTATAATATATATAGGCAAAAAAAAAAAAAAAAAAAAACTGGGTTGCCTCTTTGGCCCGAGAAAGGGCCAGAAATGGGACAAATAACTCTTTTCTCTCGCCATTTCCCACCGAGTGGGTGGTCAAAGAACCTTAAGAGGGTGCAAATTAAATTGAATCCTTAGAGTTCTTGTGCTTTTTTAAAGGTCTAATTAATTTGAGGGCAACCAACCTCCTTCGCTTCCTTTTTCTGATATCCTCCCCCTCGTAAACCCTCTGGCGTTAGCTAAAATTTTGAGGTTGCCAATTTATTCAAAATCATCGAACGGTCATATAAATAAGTATGACTCTAGAGTTCCAGTCCCAGGGGCAATGGACCTAATTATATGAACTAGCCATTGTTCACTGATAAGTTTTAGTAAAAAAGCTCTTAGAGATCGTTCACTAGGCCAAGATTTTCAGAGTGTCCGAAGAGTATAATCTGGAAAGAGGGAGGGAATCCTTCTTTCTAAAGAAGGGGGAGAACACCCCCAGAAAAAAAAGTGATCTTGGTGAAATTATATGACTAAATTATGCACCCTATAGCAGAGGTTTCAATCCCTATCTACAAAAGAGTGAAATTTGCAATTTTTTCGAGTGGAAGTTTCAAACCAGTGGCCCTAGAAAATAAATCCTAATCCTTTTTTTTTCTTTAAAGAAGACTCACAAAACTCGCGAAACACCGGAAGTTTTTTTTCTTCATAATAATGCTATAATATACAAAGAACAATGTGATAGACAAAATAAAATTCAATAGATTCAATTCAAAATTAAAGTCACACAAGTTAAAAAGTTGTTAATATAATTTACATTTATACTTTAGGATTATAATATTTTAAAAAATTGGAAACAAAAACTTTGTTCAATTCTTGCATGTCGCAAGACGGTTAGATGTAGTTTTGGAACAGGCACTGTTGATTAGTGAGAAAGTCTAGGCACGAGCGAATAATAAAATGCGGCGAGTAAATTTCACTGAATGGGATGGTTCAAAACGGATAATCCAAAGTTTTTGAAGAGATTCTAACAGCGGTCGGTCAGGTCTTTAAGCTTTAAGTCCCCACTCAATTCCACAGAAGAAATTTAAGAAAAGTTAGATCCTACCACTACGGCTAAAAACTAAGTTCTCTCTGACGAGTCAGAATCCCAGGATGGCAGACTAAAGAGCCAGACAAGTTAACAATACCTTAGGGATGGACGGAAAAAAAGTTTTATAGATATGGAAGAAGTTTGGGGAAGGAAACCTGTACCAAGAAAGAACTAAGCTCCCAAATTTACTTTTTTAGAATAGTACTGACTTTTTTTCCCATATACGGTCAGAAGTTAAATGAATCCTGAGTAGTTTTATTTCATCAACCGTTTGAAATCCCAGAACAAAGGCATTGCAATTAACACTGTCATTTAGAAAGGAGAAGCTTAATGAAACACACTTCTCCATATTGACCGACAGCTTCTAGCTTCCTCACAAGTACTGTTAAGTATGTCCCCTGCTTTGCTAGGGGTATGTCAGGAGCTTTTTACTAGCAAGGACAGGTTGTCCACATATTTATACCAATCTGGATACCCTACTACTAATTTGTTTACCATGATGAGAAACAATGACCCTCAAAACTAACCTTGTGGCACACCACAGGCAATCAGCAGGCTATATAACAATTCGCCAAGGTACTTTGTTTTTCACTTTCTTTTAGTAAGAAAGTTAGCAGCAATTTTTATTAGAAATCGGATAAGATAAACAATTTGTAGTCTTTTCCCTTGTTTTCGACATATTTGAGGGTAAAAAGATTTGTGTTCATATGGTTGCGCAGCAATTAAAATAAGAATACGTCACAATTATGTATTTTCAAAATTGTTTTGGTAAAGAGCACCTGCACCCATATGATTCTGAGAGTCTAGGGATAGTTGCATAGTTGTAATTAGGCTTTATAAGATGATTCAAAATTCCCAGTAATTCGTATGCAATGAACTCTTTGCATTAAGATTAATCGAAATAACAGTGTCTATTCCTGAATTAGCTTCAAATGGTGGTACTTTCGGTTTTTCCCCATTCTTTTATTTTTAGTTATAATGGGCTAGAGTTCGTTTTCACTAATCACGCTTGCAATTAACAGCAGGACTTTTATCAATAAGCTTGGAATGCCGTTCTAAAATCATTTTAATTTGTTACAGTCCTTGACAGTTTAATATTTAGAAAATGCAGCTTTTGACTCAAAATTGTGCTGTTTTTTTTTGTGCCTTGAAAGACGAAGTTTAACACTGGTCATTAATGTGCTGCAAATAACATTAAAGTTACTTTTCAGTCTTCTTGCTTATTTTTAAAATTAATTTAAAAAATATTCCGAAAAAGAAGTTTTTCAAAGACAAGTGAAGGCTATATTAAACTTAATATCATAAGAAATAAAAACCTACAACAACTCAAACTCAAAACGACCAGAATTTACTATTAACGAATAAATGAAACCCAAAACGAACAGGAAATAAATTAACAATCATAGCAAAAAGCATACAATAGATACTAACATAAATGAATAGATAAATCTTAAAACAAAACTAATATAAATGAATAAATAAATCTTAAAACGATTGAATTAGCAACGGTACAAAAAGGATTAAAAAATAATAAGGCTCCAGGTGCTGATAGGGTGGTAAATGAGTTTCTTAAATATGGTGGCTCTGAGGTTAGAAATAAGTTATTGAAGATAACTTCAATAACATGATTTTTGAAAAAGGGGAAGTACCTACCGATTTTAGGAAAACCTTAATTAAGCCACTCTATAAGAAAGGTGGTAAAAGTGAGTGTGGTAATTATCGAAGCATTAGTCTGGTGTCTGTAAGTCGCAAATTACTTAGTAATATGATACTTTTAGACTGAGAGATGCCGTAGACAGAGTTTTAAGAGAAGAACAGTGCAGTTTTAGAAAAGGATGGAGGAAGTGTGGACGAAATTTTCACTCTTAGGTTTAAAGTTGAGAAGTGCCTGAGTTTTCAAACACCTTTGGTCCTCAGTTTTATAGATTATGAGCAAGCGTTTAATTCTGTTGATAGGAGAGCTTTGGTAAAGGTTTTATCCTTGTATGGTATACCAGACAAATACATTAAAGTGATTAGTGTTATGTACGAGAATAACACCACTGCGGTTAAGGTAGGAAATGAGGTTAGCAGCTGGTTTTGTATTAAATCAGGAGTTAAGCAGGGTTGTGTTTTATCCCCATTTATATGGATTATTTTGATGGACTTTGTTTTAAGGAGCACAGGAAAGGCAATGGGAGACCACGGAATCAAATGGGGAGGAAAAAGTCTTCTGGACTTGGATCATACTGATGATTTAAGCATCCTAGATGAAAGTGTGAGCAAACTGAATGAAGTTTTAGAGGCTTTGCGAGTTCAGGGTGCTAGAATTGGTTTGAAAATTAATGTTAAGAAGACTAAGTTACTAAGGCTAGGAATAAGTGAAGATGAAAAGGTGACGTTGGGTAATGAAAAGATTGATCAGGTGGGCAGCTTCACTTACCTTGGTAGTATTATTAGTAAAGATGGTGGGATCAGTGAAGATGTTAAAAGTAGAATATCCAAGGCTCGGGGTATTTTTTCACAGTTAAAAAAAAATTGGAAGAATAGGAAGATAAGTCTGCAAACCAAGATTAGAATATTAGAAGCTACAATGATGACAGTGGTCAAATATGGCACTGAAGCATGGACGCTCCGAAAAGCGGATGAAGTTTTGCCAGATGTTTTCCAGCGAAATTGCTTAAGGGTTGTTCTGGGTACCCGACTGACTGACCATATTTCAAACAGTGGGCTATACGAAAAATGTGGTTCAATACCGCTCTTTAGGGCTATAATGAAAGAAAGGTTGAAGTGGCTAGGGCACGTTGTGCGGATGAAGGATGACAGATTGCCGAAGATTGTTCTTTTCGGCCAACTGTCTAGGGCTAAACGGAAAGTTGTTCGTCCCCGTCTGGGGTGGGAGGACGTCATAAAGAAAGATTTAAAGGAAATGAGGACTTCGTGGGCGGGTGTAAAAAGGAAGGCTTTGAATAGATTGGGATGAAGGAAGAGCGTGCGTAGCTGTGTTGGCCTCAGGCGGCATGGTGCTGCGGTGAGTTGTTAGTAGTAGTAGTAGTAGTAAAACGAGTGAAACTTAAATCAAGCTTAAAGCGAACAAAAATCAATATAAACAAGAGTTTGGATACTGCCTCCTTCCCTAACTGTAAAAGTCTATAACCCACTGCATCACTGGCAGTTTACTGGAAAATGTGCGTTTTTAACAGTATTGGAAAAAACTAATAAAATCAAATTGAATATTTGATATATAGTGATATTAATTGTTGAAAGCTCACCAGCTCAAGATTTTATTTCACAGTAATTTTATTTTCATTTTCAATGCTGTAATAACTGGAAAAGAAAATATTTGTAGTATAATTCGGGTTCAGTGAAGCGCCAATGACGCAGTAAGCTTTAGGCTTTTAGAGTTAGGGAAGACGGCAGTATCCAAACTCTTCTTAGCAGTGAAACTATGTTTGTCTTGAACAGTCTTGGAAAGAACTAATACAATTAAACTGAATATTTGATAAATAATGATATTAATTGCTGAAGAATCATCCGTTCAAAATTTAATTTTACTGTAATTTTTATGTTTATTTTCAATGTTGTAATAAGTAGAAAAAGAAAAATGTTTTTAGTGTAATTCGTTTTCAGTAAAGCGCCAATGACGCAGCAGGTTTTAGACTTTTACAGTTAGGATGGAGGCAGTATCCAAACTTTTGTTTGTAGTTATTTTTGTTCGTTTTAAGCTTGATTTGAATATTCAATTTAAGTTTTACTCTTTTAATATTTATTCATTCATTTATATTAGTACATGTTGCATGTTTGTTTGCTATGATTGTTCATTTAATTTATTTTCGGTCTCGGATTTCATTTATACTTAAAAGCAAAAGATTTTTGTTGGTTTTAAGCTTGATTTGCATTGAGTTTGAGTTATTGTAGGTTTTTTATTTTATCTGATCTTAAGTTTAATATGGCCTTTACTTTTCTTTGAAAAACTCCTTTTTTGGAAAGTTTTATTTTATTTTTTTCTGTTCGTGTTTGAATGTCAAAGTTTCAAGTTTTTCAAAATTTCCTATGCCAAAATGATTTTTCGTTTCAAAATAAATTCCATAATAAAACTATATGTGTCTTTCTCAGTCTTGGCAAGAACTAATAAATTAAACTGCATATTTGGTATATAATGATATTAATTTCTGAAAGCTCATCAGCTAAAAATTTTGTTTCACTCAGGGCCAGATTTAGAGCTTTGACGCTTCTCGGCCCAAGCGTTTTGGCCGCTCCGTTTTTGCAAGAATTTCGGGGAAATCCCCAAAACTTTGGGGATAGTGGAAATACTGAACAGAACGCATTGATGAGCTGAAAGTAACGAAAGAGAGAGTGATATCGAACTCTCAGCTACCATTTTTGGGAGACATCTAACAGTTTATAAGTGGCCACGGAATTCCTATGTTTTTTTAATATCACTTTTCTGTGAATAGGCAGAGCGGCGGCGGAATGCATCTGGCACTTTGACAATAATTCACTGCAGTCCAGTGTTTGTTAAGAAGAAACTCACTCAGTGACAATTTACTGTGCTCACTGGCACTGAGCGCCCTCAGGCGCTCAGTGCCTATTGATAAATCCTGGCCTTGTTTCACTGTAATTTTCATTTTATTATCAATGTTGTAATAAGTACAAAAAAAAATATTTGCCATATAATTTGTTTTGGTAAAGCCCCAAATACGCAGTAGGCCTTATGCTTTTACCGTTAGGGAAACGGCCAGTAACCAAACTCTTGTTTGTAGTGAAGATGCTTTTTTTATATTTTCTCTTCTTTGTTTCATACTACAGGTGTCTTGAACAGTTTTGGAAAGAGCTAGTAAAATTAACCTGATTCCCCATTATGTATGGAAGAAAATATTGTTAATAAGTATTTCTTGGAGGGGGGAGGGGGGCATCGGGCCATGGAAGGAGGGCATCGGGGTCAGTTCCCATGATATTTGGAATAAAATATTGTTAATAAGTTGCTTTTTGTTTGGGGAGGTGGTGGTGGTTGGGCATGGAGGGAGGGTCAGAGGTTAGCTCCCATGATTCTTGGAATCAAATATCGTAAATTTTTTTTTTTTTTGGGGGGGGGGGGGTTTCGGGCCGTGGAGGGCGGGTCAGGAGTCCGTTCTCACGATTTTTGGAATAATATATCATTAATAATTTTTTTTTTTTGGGGGGGGAGGATTGGCCATGGAGAGAGGGGCAGGAGTCAGGTCCCATGATTTTTTGAATAAAGAATCATTGGTAATTTTTTAGGGGGGACTCGGAGGGAGGGCCAGGGGTTAGCTCCCATATTTCTTAAGAAGAATATTGGTAATAAGCTGTCTTTTTTGGGGGGGCAGGGGTGTCCGGGCCATGGAGCGAGTGTCACGGGTCAGCTCCCATGATTTATCATTGATATGTTTTTTTCGGGGAGGGATGGGGGAGCGGTCCATGGAGGGCCAGGGGACAGCTCCCATAAGTTTTGGAATAAAATATCGTTTATAAGTTTTTTTTAGTGGAGGTGGGGGGTCGGGCATATCTGACCTTTGAATTATTTTTAAAATCTTCGCATAAAAACCTTATATGCTCCCAGGGCATAACATTCAACACTTGTACCTGGGTTCTGGGGGGTTGTGTTTCCCCCGGGGTTTTTGTTATCAAATCTTTGGACTTATTTTTAAAAATCACAAAATTTCGATCAGATGGATCTGGAGTAAAGAGGGCAGGGGGGGGGCTATTTGCCCTCTGGTCTCTTTTGACTACACTTGCATAACTTACAACACTTGCCCCGGGTTTCCTGAGGGTTGTGTAAACCCTGGAGTTTTTGTTATATGATCTTTGGTCTATTTTGAACAAAATGACTATCTCAAAAATATTATCGGATGCATTTGGGGAAAAGAGGGTTGATGGTGGGACTAGTTACCATCAGATCACTTTTAACTCTTAAAAAAAAACTAGAACTTTCAATTTCTTTTCATTTGAGTCCTCTCCGAAGTTTGTACGACCACCTCTTCGATAAGAACCTCATATACCTCTGGGGCATAAGTTACAACCCTTCCCCCAGGATATGGGGGGTTATGTTGACCCCGAAAATTTGAAATTTGAAAATTTTGATCTACAATCGAATGAGTCCCCTCCGAAGTTTATGTTATTTTCCCTTCAATAAGAACAAATATACCCCCATTTTATAACTTACAACACTTGTCTCCGGGCCATGGGGTTTTGTCGGCCCTAGAGTTTTTGTTGCCTAATCTTTGAACTATTTTAAAAAAAATGGCAATCTCAAAATCTTCACCAGATACATTTGGAGAAAAAAGGGCATGGGGTGGGGACTAGTTTCCCTCAGATCACTTTTGATTCTTAAAAAGGCCACTAGAACTTCCCGATTTCCAAGTGAATGAACCCCCTCCGAAAATTGTACAACCACTCCTTCCATATGAAGTACGTCTGGGAAAAAATAAATAAATAATAATAAAACATTGAACCCTAATGGTCTTTACTATGGGCAGAGCCCTAGCGTTGCCTCACATGTTAATTTTAACCCAATAAAATTTCTAGAATACTCATGTTTAATTCACGAATCAACTAGCAACATGGAACATTAATTTTATCTTCAGAAATTAATAAGTCATATATCACAAACACAAAAAAACACAGTAAATCCACGTTTTCCCCGAATTTAGGTGTTAAAACAATGGTTTCGGCCTAAAGAAGTCGAGTAAAAATTCTGGGATTGGCTGTCGGTTTAAAACAATCCAAAATCTTCATATGGAGCTGCCCAGTTTCAGAGGCCATAAGACCACGTGAAGGCTCATTCATGCTTAAAAATGCTCACAGTCTTGTCAAAACAAATAGTGAATTTGGACAATTATTTGAAGCTTCATTTATCTGTTGATTCATTTGAGGCTTAGTAAAATTTATATAGCCTACTTTGGTGTTTAATTCCGAATCAGCTATTACACCGGAGGGCTGTGGATTTTTATTTGGGTTGGGGCGGGGGGTCGAAACTCACAAGTATGTTCTTATATCCTCTATTTAACATCAAGTTAGC